>NC_042999.1:13074766-13242266 GCF_006345805.1 Octopus sinensis | reverse complement strand
TCCAATCTGGCCAGTCCCAAGGAAAAACTAAGCTAAGCGCATTAGATTCCTTGGGGAAAAGCTTCGAATGTATACGAGACAAGGGCGGAAAACGGACGATGTTACACGAATATGAATACAAAAATAATAGGTAAAATCAATAATAATAATAATAATAATAATAATAATAATAATAATAATAATAACAACAATAATAGGACATCACAACAGGCGTCTTTCGACTGAGACGTATTAAACTCAGCTGGCGTGTTAGGAATGTGCCTTGGGGCAGAGAAAAAAATGTTGATGTTACCACGACCGTTGCCAGACCCAAAAGGCCAGTAGTCGGTCAGTCAGTCACGTGTGAAGAGAAGAGAGAGGAAAAGAGGGACAGAGGAATTAAGGAGGGGGAAAAGAGAAAGAAAAAGAGTAACAAGGAATTAAGGAGAAGGAGAAGAGAGAGAGAGAGCAAGAAAAAGATCAGGGACAAAGTGAAGTGCAAAGTAAGAAAGGCAAAGAAATGTAGGGGAGGGGGAGAGAGACAGTGTTGTAGAGTCGTACCAAGTTTATATATATATATATATATATATATAGATAGATAGATAGATAGATAGATAGATAGATAGATAGATAGATAGATAGATAGATAGATAGGGACATACATCACATATACATGTATGAATGTATGGATGTATGTATGTCATTATTCAATTTATTTCAAGATTGCTTGCCAATAGAGAAAGAACCGGTTTCTAACCTAGATCCAAGCCTCCCTCATTGCAATTTCAACATCAAAAACAGGATATTTTTTGTATGTATGTATGTATGTATGTATGTATGTATGTGCAGATTTGTATGTTTTATGTATGTATTCTCATGCATATAGTTACATACCTAGACATGCTCATATATATTTAAATGATAAACTTCTGGAAAGTTTTACAGATTTTTACAGTTCCAGTGATGGATCAGATCTATAGTCTTCGAATTAGCTTTCTCCTTTCTTGTTTTGAGAATCTTAACTTCTCAAGATTGGTATTTGGGCAGTGTGTTACATATCTCAGGGCCCTAGTAATTACGGGTATAAACCTGAACTTGTAATCTGGAAAGAGTAACTTCAGATTTCTCAATAGTTCAGCATAGGTGTTCTCTTTTTCAATAATCTTCAGCTTTATGCTAACATCTGCTGGGCACAGTTTCTCTTCTCTATCCCAAATCAATTTATCAGGTCTGTTGTGCTTACATTTTATTGAGGTCTTCACTGGAACATTCCACCAGTATTCCTTTTTATTATGAATGGCTGTGGCTTCTACCATATTGCAGATTCTTATTTCTTTGTCCTGGGAATTATCCTTGCGACGGATTTCATTATAGAATGTCCTAGCTACAACATCATGTCCCATCGAGAGATTATACCGTGATGACATTTTCGGATAACTGCTTATAATGTGGGTGATATCTTCAGCGTGAACTCCTCAAAGTCTGCATCGGTTGTCACACTTTACAGCTTTTCCTGCATCTTTTGTGCATCAGGTACTTGGTTGATATTTCCTGTTCTTGGATTGCAAACACTCCACGGAGCTTTGTATCATCACAGAGCGTTCTACTAACATATCCATGCATAGTCTTCTGCTCATACAGGCTCATTCTTTCATCTGAAGATACTCTGCGGTAGAGTCGTGCGACTTCTTGGGGCATGTAATCTAGGTTATCAGACAAAGAGTGTTGCTCAAGTAGCTGCGTTCCAAGTCTTATAAAATTATCAGCCTCATGTGTGCAAACTTGGTCAAGGGATGCACTTCGATATTTAGTGGTTAAAAGATGTTGCCGAAGGGCTATAATGCGACATTCAAAGGCATTTTGGTATATGTATGTATGTATGTATGTATGTATGTATGTATGTATGTATGTATGTATGTATGTATGTATGTATGTATATATGTATGTATGTATGTATGTATGTATGTATGCATGTATGTATGTTCGTATGTATGTATGTATGTAATATGTATGTATGTAATATGTATGTATGTATGCATGCATGCTCGTATGAATTAATCGATTCATGTATACATATATATAATACATACATATATATGTATATATATATACATTCATATATATACATATATATATATACACAAATATATATACATATATATATATACACATACACATTTATATATATACATATATATATATACATACATACATACATACATACATATATATATACATACATACATATACATATATATACATACATATGTGTGTATGTGTGTGTGTATATATATACCTTAACATATGTACATGCACATATTTCATTTATCTATCGTTAACTATATGCATGTATACATGTACATGTATGTGTGTGTGTATGTGTGTGTGTACGTGTATGTGTACGTGTGTGTGTGTGTGTGTGTGTGTATATTTGTGTTTATATGAAATAACGGATAGTACCATTGTAGCCTGGTAGTGTATGGACAATAAAATAATTGATTTCAGTTGAATTACTCGGCTGTTACACTAGAATTTCCCTAGCGACCACTTTATCAAAACCTCTACCTGACTGATAAACTGGTCTCCCGGGAAAAGTCCGGATTAACAGACAAATGATTTAGCTCTCTAACACACACACACACACACACACACACATATATATATATAATATATATAATATATATATATATATAATATATATATATATATTATATATATATATATATAATATATATATATATATATATATATATATATATATATATAAATATATATATAGCTAGCTGAGAGCGAAGATAGTAAGATAATTAAGAAAGCAACACATCGTTTCATCTTGCGAACCACTAGAGATTACTCCATCCATTCAATAAGCTATAATGTTATCTCTTTTACGAACAATGTACGGATCAATTAGGCATAGTCGCCATGATAGATCGCTATCCACCAAACCTTTTATTTTCTCTCTTTATTTATTTGTGTGTTCCTTTCTGTCGAAGAGCGTAGGCTCGAAACATAAAACACTTTCTTACTTCTCGAGCGTTAAACTAATACATCTGTTTGTTGTTTACACACCCGTCTTCGTCTTTTTTTTTCGTAAATTCTCTCTTTATACATAATGCTCTATTTCGTTGTATACTAGCAGTGAGCTCATTGTTCGATATGTGGCAATTCGTTCTAACGGATAGGTACAAGATGTTTGAAATCCTTAAGGTCTATGGGATACCAGACAAAATAATTTCTGCCATCAAGGTCCTCCTCACAGATACGTCTTCAACCATCTTAACCCCTGACGGAGAAACATCATCTTTCTCAATCAAAGCCGGAATACTGCAGGGAGACACACTCGCGTCATTTCTTTTCATCATTGTTGTTGATTATGTGCTACGTATGTAAGTTGATACTATCTCTGGCAAGGTCTTTGAAATAAAACCAAGAAGAAGTTCCAGACACCCAGCTGAGTACTTGACAGACACTGACTTTGCTGACGACATCGCTCTTATCAGTGATTCTCTCTCCAATGCCCAGTCTCTTTTACAATCTCTTGAACAAGCCACAAATTGTGTAGGTCTTTACCTCAATGAGGCCAAGACTGAATACATAAACAAGTGCCTGTCCAACAGTAATTGCATCATCCATACTCTCAACAATGCGCCCTTAAATATGGTTTCTGATTACAAATATCTTGGGTCATACATATCATCATCTGGAAAAGACTTTCTAACTAGAAAGGGTATGGCCTGGTCAGCCTGTAATGACATGCATAAGATCTGGTCATCAAATCTAAGTAGAGACTTCAAACTTGAAATCTTCAAAGCCACAGTCGAACCAATTCTACTATATGGCTCAGAAACCCGGACGTTATCAAAGAAGCTTGAGAGGCGGTTGGATGGAACCTACACTCGCCTCCTTATAAGAGCTCAAAATCTCTCGTGGAAACGCCATCCAACCAAAATGCAAATATATGGGAAACTACCACCTGTGTCATCTCTTGTGAAAGGTAAGAGAGTCCAGTTTGCTGGACATTGTTGTAGAGCTGAAAAAGAGGTAATTTCTACTCTTCTCCTCTGGAAGCCATCTACTCGCAATACCAGAGGGCGCACACTCTCCTACTCTGATGTAATCTCCAGGTATACAGGCATCCAGCAACAGGACCTCCGTAATGCCATGATGGACAGTGAAGTCTGGTGTAGCATGGTAAATTACATTGTCTCGACCACGGTTGAACAATGATGATGATGATGAACGGACAGATAAATTCTAATGTGAATATATACAGAAAGAGAAAGAGAAGCACTCTCCTGCTCCGTATATGTATCTGCATGCATGCGTGTGCGCGCGCGTTGGTGTATGTATATAAATATGCATACATGTATATTTATGTATGTGTGTATATATACACACACATACACACACACACACACACACATATATATATATATATTATATATATATATATAATATATATATATATATATAAATGCGCCCTTTTAAAGCCTAGCCAGGCTCATGGGCCCGGTTTCCCGGTTTCTATGACATATGTCTTCCCCAGCTGGACGGGACGCCAGTCCATCGCAGCGTTACTCATTTTTGTCATCTGAGTGGATTGGAGCAACGTGAAATGAAGGGTTTTGCTCAAGAACACAACGCATCGCCCGTGACAGTGTCTCTTACTTTTTACTCATTTTAGTCATTGAACTGCGGCCATACTGAGCCGACTCGCTGAAGGGTTTAATCGAATAAATCGATCTCAGTACTTAATTTTTAAGCCTGGTGCTTATTCTATCGGTCTCTTTTGCCGAACCGCTGATTTACGGAGAAGTTAACAAACCAACATCGGTTGTCAAGCGGTGGCGGGGGATAAGCACAAAGACACCCCACCCCCACCGACCCCCACACAGAGTATATATCACGATTTTCTTTCACTTTCCATCTACTACCAGATTCACTCACAAAGTTTTCGTCGCCCTGGGGCTATAGTAGAAGACACACACTGAAGGTGCCGCACAACAGGACTGAACTCATGGTGACATGGTTGGGAAACAAGCTTCTTAATCATACAACCACGCCTGCGTCTATAGAACAAAAATAAAATAAAATAAAATAAAATACAGAATTTAGGGCGTCAAGGTCATGTTGCAAATGGATCGAAGACCTCATAAAAGTGCAACATTTTATCGTCTGAATGCCATAAAAACTCTTTAAATTTGCTTTTTTCCCTATAGTTATGTAACTATTCTATTCATTATAGCTTCTTTTATTTGCAATCAGATCAGTTACTCGTGAACTCCCCTACTGGTCTCTTTTATATGTGCGAGCTCTAAATGAATAACGTTTCGTCGCCGTGGCCCTTACGACCATCACAGAACTAAGTATTTAGTTAAAATTACAATGGAGACTTAACTTAAATGTCATAACATTTTCAAAAAGTACTTCAATAATTGCGTGTCTGTGAATGGGCTAATTGTTACCCTATTGAGAGGTAATGAGCATGTGTGAAGAATTATTAAATTATTTAGATGTTCACATTTAAATATAAACGATGCGGGTTAATAGTATATTTGAAAACGAAAAGTCGTATAAATATTGGTTTAAAATTTTGATACAAGGCCAGAAATTTCAGGTGAAGGGGTTAAGTGGTTTACATCGACCCCAATACGCAACTGGTACTGATTTTATCCGTCCCAGAAAGATGAAAGACAGAATCAATTACGGGGGAAATTTGACCTCAGAATGTAAAGACGGACGAAATGTCGCTCAATGTGTTACGATTCTGCCAGCTCGCTGCTTTGAAAAAAGAAAATGATGCCAATATTAACGTAGTGATTAAGGCGGCGAGCTGGCAGAGACGTTAGCACGAAGGGCGAAATGGTTATCGTATTTCGTCTGTCTTTTACGTTCTGAGTTCAAATTCCGCCGAGGTCAACTTTACCTTTCAACCTTTCGGGGTCGATAAATTAAGTACCAGTTGCGTACTAAGGTCGATATGATCGACTAGGGCCCCTCCCCACAAATTTCGGTCCTTGTGCCTAGAGTAGAAAAGAACATTAACGTAATCATTCTTGTTTTCTCACGTACCCTGCCTAATGCTGTGAACTTACCAGCGAACGATATATGGGTTGAAAACCCCACTAAATCTTGAGAAGAGAGATGTTATATAATCATCTTTTCAAGTGGTTTATATGTGAATGGCATACATTATGTTTTAGGAAGTGGTTTTGTAATTAATTTTACCGGCTATTAAATAGGGACTGGGTTGATGGAAGACCAAACTTGTATATCTATCTCAGCGCCTCTTAAACAGTCAAATGCCATATCTCCTCGTTTCTCCATTCGCAAATAATTTAAGTCGATTTTTTAAAACCGTCGCCTCTTTAATAGGAAGTGTTTTTAATTATAAAATTCTTCATTCGCCAGGCCCCCAGATTCCTCAGAGTTATGGCTATAAAAAGAAACAATTTTCTAACATGTAGTATTTTGTTCACCCTCTTTTCAGACTTCACAGTCTCTGCCCCACTTCTCGGAACCTCACCCATCCCTGCTTTGAAAAACACTGGTCTTATACATTTATCTTTTTCCTTTTTGCACTTTTAGTACTTTAGTTTGTCGCGAGTGTGGTTGTCATGGTTGCTGTTGGTGATGATGAATGAAAATGTATTTCTCGGGCAGTGGAAAGAAATAACTAACAACACACGCAAACAATTAACAAAAGATTTCATGTTTTTACAGATACAAACAGCAGCAATTGCATAATGGGAGAAACATAGTACTTGAGATCTACGAAAACTGATATAAGAATCTTTGGCTGGCCCATCACAACTGGAAAATAATTGTGCTATATTCTTGGTGACGAAAATTCCTTTCTGCTATCTGTCATCGGCTGGATGTGAGGATGGGAATGGAGGCGTTGTGCGGATGGTTCAGCTTTTTACAATTACTGCCATAAAAAACCCAACCTCTATATAGGGTACAATGAGAAAGTTCTAGAAAAATCATTTCATGTGACGGTTTGACGCTGATTAGTCGCTTAACAGACCGATCACGTGAAACTACTGTGGTTTGATTGTGGTGTCTGCTCGGTTACCTAGCAGTTCGGCTTCGAATCGCTGCTACAACTTATTTCAGTAATTAGGGCTGTGTATGAGTTTTCCAGCCAAATAGCTTGATCGAGGGTTCTGGAAAATTTGGTTTAGAATCACAAAATTTTGGCAAACTCAGCCTCTGGCTTGACTCACTCAACCATCCGTCCATCCATTCAAACGAAACTGCCTTTTCACTCCGTGAGTTGGTTTTTCACCTTTCTTTTCTACATTCGTGTCTCTGGTAAATTCCAAACAGCCGGAAACATAAAAATGTATCAGGAAATTTCTATCCCTTGGCTATATATTACAGCCTGCTGTAAGATAAAACTGGATCGAACATGAGACAGCATCTCATTCGACAGTATTGCAAGACTTCTTTCGTATATATGGATATGTGTGTGTGTGTGTGTGTGTGTGTGTGTGTTGTGTGTGTGTGTGTGTGTGTGTGTGTGTGTCTATGTTTGTGTGTCTGTGTTTGTCCTCCCAACATCGCTTGACAACCGACGCTGGTGTGTTTACGTCCCCCGTAACTTAGCGGTTCGGCAAAAGAGACCGATAGAATAAGTACTCGGCTTACAAAGAATAAGGTGGTGCTCCAGCATGGCCACAGTCAAACGACTGAAACAAGCAAAAGAGTAAAAGAGTAAAGAGAGTATATATTGATACTAACTACTGTAATGGCAGCTACTCGCCGTTGATGTGGAAAATGAGTTAATTTAATGTTTCCTCCAGAGTATAGTTCTCGTTGCATTCAGTGTTATTCACTCTTAATGATTATGAATAATGCCAGCTATCACTCCAATCACGGATCACTAATTGTAATGATAATTATCTTTTATCGCTCTTCAGCCGGGATGCTAACCAATCTGTGAGTGTTTGCTATCTATCACTCTGTGTAATTTATTTACTTAAAGAAGGATTCACCTGCCAACATGGAGTTCCAGAAAGACGCTGCTATCAAAGGAGATATATATCTTCCTCTCAAACGTAAATCGAGGCAACTGGAATCGCGGATTCGTTGTCTCAAAAGGCATCGGGGACACAACCCTGAACGAGTTTTCGAAGGCTGTCAGACATTTTGTCATCAATTTTCAGTAATTGTGTCTATCAGAGAATTTTAAAAGGAAATAATTGTTTTATAAGAAAATATTGTTGAAATACAATAATCACTAAATCTTACATAATATTCTGACTTACGGGTTTGTGAATAACGCGCCTTCTCATAACAGTGTCTCTCTCCGAAGACCCAGAGCTTTCTAACAGGCGCTTTTACGCTATCAATTGACTTGCTAGTGACAGCAGCCAAATCACCATTAATTAAATCGCCCTCTATATCAGAACGTCTGACAACAACGTGTCGCTCTCCGGAGGCCAAGGGTTTTCTTACTCACGACGTTTTGGCTATTGGGGGTTTTGAGTAATGGGTTTTCTATCAGACTTTCCAACAACAGAACAAACCCCACTATCAAGCGGTAAAGTAAAACTCACCCGATTCACGATGGCCTTATACACAGCTGATGTTCCACGTTAGCTTGTAAGAAAGCAAAAGCTTCACGAATACTTCAGGCTTATTCAAAAAGAATGAACCGATTTCATTACGCAATATTTTAATAAGGAAAAGCAATAGAAAACTCCAGCTGAGTCACAAGTATTTACTCACAATCAACTCTTATTTCCTGTCTCACAAGTGTTCAATGTGACCAACATCTTCATCACGGGCAACATCAATGCGATAAGAGAATTCCTCCCAGCAGATTTGCGTGACTTCATTTTTCAACAAGATAGAGTACTGCCCCATTGGCACCTGATGGTTCCGGCTGTTTTTTTAACCCTTTCGTTACTGTATTTCTTTTGAGATGCTCTGTGTTTCTTTCAATTATTTTTGATGTAACAAAGAATTTAGTCAAATGACTTAGTTATCATTCAGCTAGTGTTAGGAACATTAATTGTGACTAAGGTTTGGTGGAAGATTTTAATTTAAAACTTATGAAAGCAAGACATTTGTACTCAGAACCAGAGCCAGTTTCAGCCGGGTTGGTAACAAAGGGGTTTAAAATGTGTCCCAGCGATGGATTGGTCGGAAAGGGGCCCAAGACCTTGCTCTTTGTGCTTGGTCTGCGAAATCCCCAGACCTCACTGTGTGTGATTATTTTTTGTAGGATATGTAAAAGATCGCGTTTATGTTCCACCGCTACCCACTAACCGCGATGACCTTCAACATCGAATAACAACAGCAATCAACTCAATGGATCACGATATGCTGATACGCATCTGGGAGGAATTCTCAATTTGCATTGATGTTGCCTGTGCTGCAGGTGGTGGCCACATTGAACACTTGTAAGACGGGAAATAAAAGTTGATTGTGAGTAAATACTTGTGACTCAGCTTGAGTTTTCTATTGCTTTTTCTTATTAAAATATTGCATAATCAAATCGGTTCATTCTTTTTGAATAACCCTGTATTTTGAAATTACAGGACAAGCCGGTTCCGTAAGATCTTGAAAAGTGAGATACCTGCAAAACATAGGTGGCAGTAAGACAACGAGGAAGATTCTACGCTATCATTTGACTTACAAGTAAAATCAGTCGGATCTCTTTCGAATCACATGCTATAAAAAGAAGGGTACATTGAATAATGTGGCCCCATATAGAGCGTTTTGAGGGTTGTGTATTCTAAATCTGATCAAGGCTAACTTGGAGCTAAACAACAAATTGATTACCAAGTAATATATCTTTTATCGTTTATCATTTAGCTTTTGCTTGTTTCAGTCATTAGATTGCGGCCATGCTGGGGCATTGCTTTGAAGAATCTTAATAGAACGAATCGACACCAAAACTTAGTTTTTAAAAAAAACCTGGTACTTATTCTATCGGTCTCTTTTGCCAATTGATGAGTTACGGGGACGTAAACACATCAACATCGGTTATCAAGCGATAGTGGGGGGAACAAATACACACACGCACACACGTACACACATACACGCACACACACACACATACATACATACATATATATATATATATATATATATATATACACAACGGGCTTCTTTCAGTTTCCGTTTACCAAATCCACTCACAAGGCTTTGGTCGGCCCGAGGCTATAGTAAAAGGCACTTGCCCAAGGTGCCACACAGTGGGACTGAACACAGAACCATGTAGTTGGGAAGCAATCTTCTTACCACACAGCCACTCCTGCATCTATCTTTATCCACTGTAAATTTGAGCATCACAGACGGCGCATAATATCTCTGAATTGATCTCCAACTGGTTTCCTGAAAACCAGAGAAAGATTTGAGCTTAAAATCTTAACATTACAGACTTAATGAAACTTTTCTCATCAACCTTACCATGGTACCTATTAACAGACGGGTGGAGTGGGTCATTCAGAGTTAAATGTTTTGACATTAGTAACAATTATAGGTTAAATGTAGAATATTCATCTAACAACAACTTTTTTCTCTCTGCCTTTCTCTCTCTCTCCTTCCCGCTCTCATTCTCCTTCTCTATTTCTTCCACTTTCTCTCTCTCTTTATCTCTCTCACTTTCTCTCTCTCTTTCTCTTTATCTCTCTCTCTCTCTCTCTCTTTGATATATATTCATACTTGTGACACACATATATAGGCATACACATACATACACACACACACAAATATACGCACTCTCACACGCTGTTTGTCTGTACGTCAGTCTGTCTCCTCTCTCTCCCTCCCTCTCTCTCTACCTTTCTGTCTCTCCTTTCTCTCCGTCTCTCCTTTCTCTCCGCCTCTACTGTCTCTCTGTCTCTCCTTTCTCTCCTTTATTTCTATCTCTATCTCTCTCACAGACATTCACATACACATGCATTCAACATATAACACGCTCACGCAAAGCATAGCCCACACATACACACACATAACGACACAACACACAACGTACACATGGGCGTGACACGATGAGATCATTGCTTTAACACACACACACACACACCACACACACACATGCACACACACACGCACACACACGCACATACACACACACACACAGAATCATACAGATGCTACAAAATACAGAGTATTAAGTAAATATGTCACACAAAGTTTTGCTTCCCCAGTTTGCGAATCGCATTTATAAATTTCATTATCGTTTGTTGTTTCTTGTTCTGCTTCATGCATCTATGACGGTTTTGTTTCATCGCTTCTTTCTTTCTTTCCTTCTCTCTGTGTTTGCCTGTGCGCGCGCACGCTCTCGCACGCATGCGTGCAGCCGCCTGTCTGCCTCGATGTGTGGCCTTGATTCAATTAACAAAAAAAAAAAACCAATGAGTCAAAGAAAGTAACAGATGGCAACAGAACACGTGAGAATATCACTGGCTTCAATCAATTTTAAAAGCCGTGTTTGTGATTATTAGTGCATTATATTATTTTACATATAGCATGTATACGTATATGTGGAGGCGCAATGGCCCAGTGGTTAGGGCAGCGGACTCGCGGTCGGAGGATCGCGGTTTCGATTCCCAGACCGGGCGTTGTGCGTGCTTATTGAGCGAAAACACCTAAACCTCCACGAGGTTCCTGCAGTGGGTGGTGGCGACCCCTGTTGTACTCTTTCGCCCCAAATTTCTCTCACTCTCTTTTCCTGTTTCTTGGGTAACGCTGCGATGGACTGACGTCCCGTCCAGCTGTGGGGGGAACGCATACGCCACAGAAACCGGGAAACCGGGCCCATGAGCCTGGCTAAGCTTGAAAAGGGCGCATAAATGAAAAAAAAATGTATATGTTGAGGGACATTCCCTTCCTTTTATAGCGGCACTCAGTATACGAAACGAAACCGCGTCAGCCCAGTAACAAACGATGGTGATTCTATCAGGTGATTCTAGGCTACATTTTAGCCAGTCGCTGCCCGACATTTGTATAGGTGAAAAGAGTACACCATTTCCTCGACTTACGACCTATGCGGCTTATGATCACAAATTTTTAAAAATAAATAAATAATCGATTTTCGGACGTTGGGCAGCTGCACTTATAACTATGACAGCATCTGGCAACGCAAGCCTCTCATTCGCTTTCAATCTATCAGTTGCGGTTGAATGAAAATACTGGTGAAAAATATAAATCCGACTTACGACCAGTGAGTCGGAACGGGACTCGGTCGTTAGTCGAAGAGTAGGTATAATGGGAAATTATATACAGTTTCGCGCCAGATAATGGCAACAAACTGACAAGTACAGGAAATACAAACCACAGAGAGAGGAGAGCGAACGCTGGCAGAGGACGGATAAGGTTTTCTTGACCAACAAGCAGTCAGGCTACTTCGACTTAGTGTTAAAAGACTACTTCACTAAGCTCGGAGATTTACATTTTTCCTCCCACCAAACATTTTCTCACACTAGTCCCTGTCAATGAGCATAAGAGTTTTCGGCAAATAACCTTAGTAACGTCAATATGGAAATAAATATGATTCACTGAATATGAATAGTGTGGTGGGTTTTATGCGGGAAACGAGTCGCAGCCTGAACGGATTTCCAACTTCCAACAAACCAACAACAATCTCATCCAAATGTCAAATCTCAATGCTTCCGAAACACTCCGATAGTAACATTTCCTTCGACGATGTTGAGTAGTATACGAGAGCTGATCAATAAATATCCAGGCTGTTAGTAACGAAACTAAAGCACGCAGAGTAAAGCCGCTTGGTACAGATTGACCTTGAATTCTGCTGTGCATGCGCACTAAATTTTAACGTTGTAGCTCACTTCCGTTGTTTACAGCAGTGCTTGGAAGGAAGGTGTGTAGAGTGTGATTGTCATATTGACCATGACAGAGAAAGTTGTCCTGGTAATACCTGCTCAGAGGCCCATGCAAAGTTGCAGAAAGTGTATGGAGAGGAGTGTATGAGCCGCACACAAGTGTACAAGGGATTCGGACGAAAAAATGCCGATGTTGACGAACGTTCTACGAGACCCGCAACCAGAAGAACTGACAAAATTATCGCAGATGTGCGTGCAACTCTGAGGGGAAATCGTCGAAATACCATCTGTGAGTTATCAGAGGATGTGCAGATTAGTTACGGTTCAATTCAGTCTATTATCTCTGAAGATTTGGGTATGAGACGTGTGTCTGCCAAGTTGTGTCAAAACTGCTTTCAGCTAACCAAAAATACACTTGGGTTTCAGTTGCACAAGATCTCCTTCAGTTTTCACTATCCCCACGGAACTCCCAAGCCTATACAGGCTGATACAACAGACCCAAAATCACCGCCCTCATAAAAAGCGCCGTCTGATGGGAACTGTCTCCTTTATCCACCCCTAGCTACGCTACAGTTACTATAATGAGCTGAGATTCCGAGGGAAATTTGGCAAGACGAGTCTCAAGGCTGCTTTCTGGACTCAAGAAGGCGATACCCTCTCGAAGTGCGTGTCTTTTTTTTATTTTGCCTTTTAAAGGAGGCGCCCAGCAAATATTCACGGGCCCTTCCTTGCCTCTCAGAGCTCCTTATCGATGTACCGGTCGTTGAGCAGTTGTGTAAGCAGTTCCTATACAACTGCATTTTCTATGAAGGATGAACATCATAACTTCTCAGTAAACATTAGGGTCAGTGAGAAGACCTTCAATAGTATAGTTTCCTCCTTTTTTTTAATGTCAGCTGAACGTCCCAGAAAGATTCTCACAGCGGCTCAAGTATTGGGTTATTTCCGTAAAGGCCGTTCTTAGATAATATAGAAAAACGTGATACAAAACAGTATTTCTTTAAAGTCTCTGGCAATATTTATTGATGGCCATTTTCGTTTCAGTCAGAAATAGGAGCATAAAATTAATAACGAAACGACAGCAGCCGGTTTTATGGAACTTCTCTTAAAATAATGATTGATGCTGTAATATTCTCGAGAAATATTATCCAAAAGCGGAAATGACGTCAACTGATAAACAGAAAATAGCTGTTGTTTTTTTATGGGAACATTCTCCATGAAATGTAATGTTAAATAAAAAAAAAATAGCTGCTAATACTGGAAATATTTATCGGAAATAAAATAATAAAACGAAAAGAGAAGTACAATGGCGGATGGATAAATGTATGGCAGAAACAGTCGTCTGTTGGACATAATGCCAGTCAATAATATAAAGTAGTGAGATCAATGTCATTGACCTCCCTATAACAAAAGAAACGGTGCTCCAGCATGGCCATAGGGCAATGAATGAAACCATTCAGGGTTACTAGATAGGGCTATTTTTCAGAACTTTAGAATTTTCTTTTCCTTTTCTTTTGCTGCTAAAATGTTACTTTTTAAGGTGAGAATCCTTTTTAGATAGTATATTAAATTGTTGACTAAATAAATTCGGCCCTTGTATAAATGTATGTACGTATGTATGTATGTATGTATGTATGTATGTATGTATGTAGTATGTATGTATGTATGTATGTATGTGTATATCATTATTCAGTTTATTTCAATATTTCTTGCCAATAGAGAAAGAACCGGTTTCTAACCTAGATCCATGGATCCTTCATTGGAATTTCAATATTAACAACTGGATATGTATGTATGTATGTATGTATTATGTATGTATGTATGTATGTATGTATGTATGTATGTATGTATGTGTATATCATTATTCAGTTTATTTCAATATTTCTTGCCAATAGAGAAAGAACCGGTTTCTAACCTAGATCCATGGATCCTTCATTGGAATTTCAATATTAACAACTGGATATGTATGTATGTATGTATGTATGTATGTATGTATGTATGTATGTATGTATGTATATGCAGATTTCTATGTTTTATGTATGTGTTCCCACGCATATAGTTACATATCTACACATGCTCATATATATTTAAATGATAAACTTCTGGAAAGTTTTACAGATTTTTACAGTTCCAGTGATGGATCGGATCTGCAGTCTTCAGATTAGCTTTCTTCTTTCTGGTTTTGTGAAGCCTAATTTCTCAAGATTGGTTTTTTGGCAGTGTGTTACATATCTTAGGACCCCATTAATTACATGAATATACCTGAACTTGTAATCTGGATAGAGTAATTGCAGATTTCTCAATAGTTCAGCATAGGTGTTCTCTTTTACACTGATCTCCATCTTTATGTTAACATCCACTGGACAGCCAATTTCCACAACTGTGCACAGTTTCTCTTCTCTATCCCAAATCATTGTATCAGGTCTGTTGTGCTTACATTTTATTGAGGTCTTCACTGTTACATTCCACCAGGATTCTTCTTTATTATGAGTGGTTACGGCTTCTACCATATTGTGGGTTCTTATTTCTTTGTCTTTGGGATTATCCTTCAGACGGATTTCATTATAGAATTACCTAGCTACAGCATCATGTCTCATCGGGAGATTATACCGTGATGACATTTTCGGACAACTACGTATAATGTGATATCTTCAGTGTGAACTCCACAAAGTCTGCATCGATTGTCACACTTTACGGCTTTTCCTGCATCTTTTGTGCAGCAGGTACTTGGTTGATATTTCCTGTTCCTGGATTACAAACGTTTACCCTTCAAAGTGGGAGGTAGTAATCCGGCTATTGGTTCACGATAAACTGCTTTGATGGTCGATGTTACTATCCACACGGAGCTTTCTAATATGAATGTATGCATGTATGTAGGTATGTATGTATATTTATATCTTTATATATGTATATGTATATCTCTATCTATCTATCTATCTATTTATCTATCTATCTATCTATCTATCTATCTCTCTCTCTCTCTCTCTCTCTCTCTCTCTCTCTATATATATATATATATATATATATATATATATATATATATATATATATATATACTCTTTACTCTCTTTTACTCTTCTACTTGTTTCAGTCATTTGACTGCGGCCATGCTGGAGCACCACCTTTAATCGAGCATCTCGACCCCGGGACTTATTCTTTTGTAAGCCCAGTACTTATTCTATCGGTCTCTTTTGCTAAGTAACGGGGACATAAACACACCAGCATCGGTTGTCAAGCAATGCTAGGGGGACAAACACAGACACAAACACACACGCGCATATATATATACACATATATACGACGGGCTTCTTTCAGTTTCCGTCTACCAAATCCACTCACAAGGCTTTGGTCGGCCCGAGGCTATAGTAGAAGACACTTACCCAAGGTGCCACGCAGTGGGACTGAACCCGGAATCATGTGGTTCGTTAGCAAGCTACTTACCACACAGCCACTCCTACGCCTATATATATATATATATATATATATATAACGAGACAGCATTTAATTAAAGTAACCTACATAGTATACTCAAAGTACAAGCACTGTAGTTATGGCAGTTACTGTAGCATTTGTCCTGAGATTAAGAACAATAAATAACAGAGAGAGAAGAAAATTCCTCCTCGTATCAGAAAGTGAGACGCAATTCGGTGTTTTTAGGATTTTTCAATGGCGTATACTTACAACCAATCAAAACGTTTTTATTTCTTTCGGATACCCTATGGCAGACGAAATGCTTGTACAAGAACGGAAAAAACATGTAATTATTTTTGCTCTACGTGCGGAAAACAACGATTTAGAAAAACGTCAATATTTTTACATGCTGCAAGATCTTTTCGAAGCCTTTGGTGAAAATGTTTCAACAGTTATCAAAGAAGAAAATAACATCCAAATTGTTTGGACACTTTAAAGACACTGCAATTCACCTTTTCTCGTAGGTGCATGAGCGTAACTACGGGTGTGTTGTTAAGAATTTGGCTTCGCAATCACGTGGTTTCGGGTTCAGTCCTTCTGCGCAGTACCTTGGACAAGTTACTTCTGCTTATAGTCCCGAGCCGACAAAGTCTTGAGAATGTAGTTCAAAGACGGAAACTGTGTGGAAGCCCCTCATATATATATGTATATATATATATATATATATATATATATATATATATATATAGTTGACATTTACAAAAAAGGCACAAAAGACGAAGACAGGTATATAAACAACAAACAGGTGTATTAGTTTAACGCTTGGAAAGGTGAGAAAGTCTTTTATGTTTCGAGCCTATGCTCTTGACCAGAAAGGAATAAGAGAAAGTAAACAGAAAGAGAATAAAAAAAACTTTGGGAGCTAGCGGTCAATCATGGCGATATATTTATTATATATATATATATATACATACAGGTCGTCATCGACTTATGATCACTATTGGTTCAGACTGACTGGTCGTAATTCGGCCTATAGGCCTACATAGCTTTGCATTATATATTTACATTCTTAAGGTGCATTCTCAGGTAAAAGTCACACACAGCATTTTGTATTGTACTACAACAGTGTTATTTGTTCGGAGTCTCAAGCAGTTGTCTAAGAAACAACTACGAAACTGTTTCGATGTCTCCGCGACAGGATATTCATCCAACACTTCGGATAACCACAGTGGCGATCGAAAACCAAACCTAGGGTAAGCGTTTGTTTGCTGACATCATTCGTAGGCGGGATAATTTCTCAGAAATTAAACCCATTAGATTTCAGTTGGACTATGTATTATTACAGCCGGGAGCTGGCGCTCCAATCGTCGTAAAGTCGATCGGTCGTAAGTCGGATAGGATGTAATTCGACAACAACCTGTATATATATATATATATATATATATATATATATAAATATCGTTGATATTATGTTAAACTGTCGTATGTCCAAATTTGGCCAAATATGTTGTTTTCAGTATTTAATTGTTGGTTCTTTTGGTCAAACTATCGTATCTTCAGCTGCCTCAGATGCCAAGATATTAAAAATTGTCAAAGCGTAGTACAACGGTTTTGCTAAGGAATGGTGAAATTATTGTTTCGTTTTCTGGAAAAGCGATGTTTCGGACTTACGACACTTTTGCATAACAGAAACGATATATATTAATATATATGCGTGAATGTCTGTGTGTGCGTGCGTGCGTTTCACTGTCTTGATCCCTAGATAGCTTGACAACCGGCGTTGTTTGCTACGTCTACATAACTTAGCGGTTCGGCGTTACAAACTGATAGAATATGTACCTATTTCTTTACTGTCCACAAGGGGCTAAACACAGAGAGGACAAACAAGGACAGGCAAACGGATTAAGTCGATTACAGTGCGTAACTGGTACTTAATTTATCGATCCCCGAAAGGACGAAAGGCAAAGTCGACCTCGGCGGAATTTGAACTCAGAACGTAACGGCAGACCAAATACGGCTACGCATTTCGCCCGGCGTACTAACGTTTCTGCCAGCTCGCCGCCTTATACTGATAGAATATGTACCATACTTTAAAAATTAAACCCTGGGGGCGATTTGTTCAGCTAAACTCTTCGAGGTAGTGCCCCAGCATGACCGCAGTCAAATTACTGAAACCAGTAAAAGACAAAAGATAAAAAAGATATTAAAAAATCTCACATTTGGGTCTACTTCTTCCGAAACAAGCGCTACATCTTGAAAATTTTATTAGTTCTGTTTATGAAATCGATCTCGTAATTCGATCTCGTAATTCGTAGAGGCAGTAAAAATCTTAAAGAATGCAATTTTAAAATATATCTTCTTGATGGCGTCCAGACGACAGCAGTTAGCGATGCTTTCGTCCTGTAAGATAATGGCTAACTTCCTGCAAACTAAACGTTGTGAATGATGGATTCGAGTTACATATGCTATGTTTTCAAGACAAACTTCACGAGATTTCACTGAAGCGTGATTTGTTTTCGGAGATATGAATTACAGGAAATCGAAAGAATGTAAGAATAGTAATGGATTTGTGATGTATTTTTGTTCGCAGTTTGTTTCTATTTATTCTCACTCGGTCCTAACAACACTTCTTTAGAATTTATATTTAACGTTGGTTTGCGTTACAGCAAGTAATAAAATATTTTTTTTTTGCGGTCGACAACAGCTAATTTGCGCTCCTCCTTTTCCTTCGTAGCTTGGCAATCGAAGTAGCAACAATTAGGTAGCATAGTATTTGTAAAATAGTTACTAATTCTATATATGATGCAATAGTTTGTAGAGGAATTACTGCTTACGTGACTCCAGACATGAGTTCGGATCTGGCATTAAGCTTTATATGACTTACATTGCTGAAAATAACTTTGTTGTAGGCATATTGCTAAATTTCACAACACCGATTTCATTTCACAGGGATAGTCGAAAGATTTGTCCCAGAAGAAGAGAGATTAACATTTAAATTAATGATCGTTGTAAATGTGGCTGGGTGGTAAGAAGCTTGCTTCCCAACCACATGGTTCCGGGTTCAGTCGCACTGCGTGGTAACTTCCCCAACTGTCTTTAAAGCCTAGAGCCAACCAAAGCTTTATGAGTGGATTTGTTATACGGAAACAGAATGAAGCCAGTCGTCTATATATGTATATATGTATGCATGTCTATCATTTTCATTTTTCATTTTCATCTAGTTTCCGCTCACGAAATATGGCCATGCTGGGGCACCGCCATTCGGTGTTGCTACATGATTTTACTTCACGAATGCTTTTTAGCAATTGACAATTGGTGCATGAGAGAGTTTGATGCAGCTGCTCTCATCTGCACCTCCTGCTGTGAAGTTACTTCATTTGGGACACCTGACAGGAGGAGGTCCAGTTTTATTTTAAAGACATCTACATCCACCCCATGCAGGTCTCTCGGGTCCTTCGGTAGGATATTGAAGAGCTGTGGACCTCTGAAGCCCAGGTTATCGCAGTATCTTGTCCTACATCTTGATGGCAAATTTGGAGTCCTTGGCACTATGTAGTGGCGTCTAGTTCTAGTATTTGTGTAACACTCGATGCCAAAATTTGGGACAAGTACTTCCAGGATCTTCCAGATGTATATTATGGCATATCTTTCTCGCCTACGCTCTAAGGAATAGAGTCTTAATCTCTTGAGTCTTTCCCAATAGCTTATATGCCGCACAGAGGCTATCTTCTTCGTGTAGCTTCGTTGGTTTGCCTCAAGTTCTGTGATTAATTTAAAACTATTGCTGAGAGCAATAGTCAAAGTGGCTTAGGACAAGTGTCCTCCAGAAGACCATCATAGTTTCCTGATCTCTTGTTCTAAAAGCTCTAAGAATCCATCCAGTCAGCCGCCTACATTTCATTGCCAATTTAGCAACATGCACATGAAAGGTTGCATCATCACTCATGTAAATACCCAGGTCACGCACTGATTATGCCTCTGGGATTGCAATCCCTCCAGGTCCAGTGTATTTATTGGGTATTATATTTAGTTTTGTATGCTGATAGCATAAAGCTTGAAATTTTTTCAGCATTGAACTGCATGCTATTATTTTCAGCCCACTTGTATATTTCGTCCAGCTCACATTGCAGGTGCATAGTGTCTTCAGGGTTTTGTATTACTCGTGAAACTTTTGTATCATCTGCATAACTTGTGGTCGTGGCTCTCTGCGTGGCTGAGGGCATGTCTGAGAGGGCCATTATGAACAGCAGTGGTCGCAAAGCAGTGCCTTGCGGAACACCACTCACTATTTGCGTGTTATTGGAGGTGGCCCCATTGGCTACCACCACCTGGCTTCTATCCTTTAGAAAGTCATGAAGCCATTCTCCCAATTTTCCAACTATGCCAAGATCACGCAGTTTGTGACATATCATTCAATGACCGACTTTATCAAAGGCCTTTGCAAAGTCGAGATGTATCACTTCCACATTTGAGTGGTTGAGCAGTCGTTTCAGCACCCAGTCATAGTGTTGTAGGAGCTGAGTTAGGCAGCTTCTTCCTGGTCGGAAACCATGTTGCGTTTGAGTGTGTGTCTTTGCCCCCACCCCAACCACCACCACTTGACAACCTGTGTTTGTGTGTTTATATTCCTGTAACTGATCGGTTCTGCAAAACCGACCGATAGTACCAGGCTTTAAAACTTCAGTACTAGGGTCGATTCGCTCGACTAAAATGCTTCCAAGCGGTGCCTCAGCATGACCAGTCTAATTACTGAAACAAATAAAGGATAAAAGATATTTAACTTCCTATTTTGGAAATTTTACCTATTTTCTAAAACAGGAAAATAGGAAAAAATCTTTTGAATAATATAAAAGAGTAGAAGTAGGTCTTTTGGCCATTTCTGTCTTCGAGTCGTAGGATTCATAATTCCGGTTCCTCGGGACCAGAGCATTTCCCCTACATGGGATGCTTGTCTGTCACAGAGTTACTCATCTACAATTGAATGAATCGGAGCAACGTGAAATGAAGTCTTCGTTTTGGCGCGCCAAAATACCGGAAATAATTCTCTGCTGTGAATTTTGCCGGTTAGAGAACATAGTTATTTAAATTTTAATTTAAAATAATAAGGGTGAAAAATTGAATATTAATTTGATTAATATCAATTTAAAACCAGTGGTCTAGCATATAGAAAAATCTGAAGATTCAGAAAAAATATATTACATACATATAAGAGGGATGACCTCTAAGTGGACATCCATATGCTAGAGGTCGACCCCCTATGGTCTCACCACTAAGAAAGGAATGTTCTCAAGAAAATTTAGCAAACGCCAGGACGTAAGCGAGCAAAACAAATGAAAAGATATACATATATATTATAAAATATATATGTATATACAACTGGTTTCTTTCAGCTTCCGTCTACCAAATCCGCTCACAAGGTTTTGGTCTGCCAGAGGATATAGTAGAAGACACTTGCCCAAGGTGACACGCAGAAGAACTGAACATGGAACCGTGTGGTTAGCAAGGTTCTTACCACACACCCACTCCTGAGCCTCTTACAAAGAAGCACTATATATATATATATATATATATATATTGGTAAATGTTTTTGATTTTCACTCTCGATGAATTTATCCCTTTTTGTGTCCCTAGCACTTGACATCCTTATTTGGGAGCCCTTAATTATATTTCTATATGAATAATATTTTATCCTAATGACTAATTCGTCTTTTGTGCTGGGCCACTGGTAGTAATCTATGTTATTACCCTTTTTTGATTATATTCAGATATATATATATATATATATATATATATATATATATATATAATATATATATATATATATATATATATATACAGAGAGAGAGAGAGACAGACAGAGAAAGGATCTACTTCTAACGGATAGTGTGTTCAGCTCAAATTAAGATACGTAAATTACAGATGTAACCTACAATAAATAAAGTTTTAAAATGCACAATCACATCAAACATCGTTATAGCCTAGTCACATCTGCGAAATATGAAATTAATACAACTTATTAAAGATTAACTTAAATGCAAACGGATGCTAATACAAATAGCTCTTTGTAAAAGTCCGACCAATCCCGTGTTTATGCCCCATCCGTATAAAGCCAAAATGAAAAATGCAAATCCGGTTTTCACTGTTAGCCATAATAAACCTCCACCAATGAGAAAACCCATATCCGAAGATAGCCACAAGTATTGTCTTCCACTCAGTCTATCACCTTCATAACTTTGTAAAACAAGTGTTATATATTGTTATATATATTTCTTTACTACCCACAAGGGGCTACACACAGAGGGGACAAATAAGGACAGACAAACGGATTACGTCGACCCCAGTGCGTAACTAGTACTTAATTTATCGACCCCGAAAGGATGAAAGGCAAAGTCGACCTCGGCGGAATTTGAACTCAGAACGTAACGGCAGACGAAATACAGCTACGCATTTCGCCCAGCGTGCTAACGTTTCTGCGCGCAGGAGTAGCTGTGTGGTAAGAAGCTTGCTTCCCAACCACATAGTTCTGGGTTCGGTCCCACTGCGTGGCATCTTGGGCAAGTGTATTCTATAGACTCGGGACAACCAAAGCTTTGTGAGTGGATTTGGTAGACGGAAACTGATAGAAGCCCATCGTAAAAATATGTGTGTGTGGGTGTGAGTGCATGTGTGTCTGTGTTTCTCACCAGCCATCGCTTGAAAAACGATGTTGGTGTGGTTACGTCCCCGTAACTTAGCGGCTCGGCACAAGCGCCCGATAGAATAAGTACCAGTCTTAAAATAAAATAAGTACTAGGGTCGATTCACTCGACTAAAATTCTTCGAGGTGGTGCTCTAGCATGGACGCAGTCTAATGACTGAAATAAGTAAAAGAAAAAGATTGAAAAAAGCGTTGCTTCGGCATGGCCAGTCCAACACATCATTAGCAAAAGAAAATGCCGCAAAATGAGATTGTTTAACAATTTTCTTTTCACTCGTTTATTGATGCAGACATATATGCATATATATGCATATATATGCACATAGTGAGGGTGTGCAGCCTAGTGTTTTGGGTGCTGCACTCATGATGTGACGATCGTGGGTTCAATTCCTGAACCGAGCGGGATGTTGTCTTTTTGAGCAAAATACGTCATCTGATACTACTTGCTTGTTTGTTTGTTGAGTGAAGTGGTCTTCGTCCCAGAGCTCGTAAGATCGCGCCTCTGTAGTGGGAGAAGTCCGAAATGTGGTCCTTTGCTCTTCGTAAAACCCGCAGAAGAGAAAGCAGGTCAAACCCCGACACCGAGAGTATCGACGGATGGATGAATGCGCATCCAGGCTCAGCGGTTGCGTCGGAAGTCGGGGACAAGAAACAGGAAGAAAGAGTGAGAGGAAGTTGGGGCGAAAGAGTACAACAAGGGTCGCCACCACACCCTGCCGGAGCCTCGTGGAGCTTTTTAGGTGTTTTCGCTCAATAAACACACACAACGCCAAGTCTGGGAATCGAAACCGAGATCCTCCGACCGCGAGTCCGATGCCCTAACCACTGGGCCATTGCGCCTCCACATCTGATGCTGCTCTACGATCACTTCTACATCTGTATAGCTAATATCGATTTTATGGAAGGGGTGGCTTTACGTGCAGCACAAGTAGCTGATCGCTATAATCAAATCTTCTGTAGAGGCAGATCAGGAGACGACAATTATTGGTATGGTACCGGTTCAAAGATACACTGAGGTCTAACCTCGACTACTTGGTCATTGTAAGTAATAATTTCTATTTCCGACACAAGGCCAGAAATTTTGAGAGGAGGGTCGTTAGGTGGTACCATCGATTCCAGTTCCACTCTGATATTTCATGCATCGACTCCCAGAGAGATGAAAGGCAAAAACTGATCCTGGCACGATTCGAACTCGGAATATAATGAGCCGGAACAATTACTGAAAAGTATTTTGAACGACGCTCTGACGATCCTGTCGATCCATTACTTCTTTTAAGTAAATTAATTATTGCTGAAGTGTGGAGGCGCAATGGCTCAGTGGTTAGGGCAGTGGGATCGCGGTTTCGATTCCCAGATCGGGCATTGTGAGTGTTTATTGAGCGAAAACACCTAAAGCTCCACAAGGCCCCGGCTGGAGGTGGTGGCGAATCCTGCTCTACTCTTTCACCACAACTTTCTTTCTTCCTGTTTCTGTTGTACCTGTATTTCGAAGGGCTAACCTTATCACACTATTATTTTTTTTTCCTTCTTTCTTCATATTTTCTTCTATTTCTCGCCGAGAGTTTTGCGTACAGAGAAGCTCATTGTATGCATTCCCAGATTACACACGCAAATTAACAGGTAAAATATGTATTTAAAAAATTAATACATAAATAAATGAATGTTGTTTTCACAGCGATATTGCTCTTCTCAGTACATGAGTCGTTTTTTGCACACTTATCATCATCATCATCATCATTATTATTATTATTATTATTATTATTATTATTATTATTATTATTATTATTATTATTATTATTATCACTCGGTGTCACGCTGAATCTCCCCCGAGAACTACGTTAAGGGTACACGTGCCTGTGGAGTGCTCAACCACTTCGCACGTTAATTTCACAAGCAGGCTGTTCCGTTGATCAGATCAACTGGAACCCTCATCGTCGTAACCGACGGAATGCCACGATGGATGAAGCCATGGAAGAAGAAGAATTGTCTCAAGGGGCGATATCAACCGTGAAGAAGAATTACCTCAGAGGGCCAAATCAACCGTGAAGAAGATATCGTTGTAGTAAACTCGATTAAATTATCTCTGCAAGAACACAATTCTATAATTGATTACAATTGAATAGAAAATAAGATGGTGGACTTTGTAGCACAAGTTTATTATTATTATTTCAGGTTGTTCTATTTGTTTATTTGATTGATGTTATTATCATTGATGTTAAGATGGCGAGTTGGTGGAATCGTATGCACGGCGGCCAAAACTGCTCAGCGGTATTTCGTCTGCCGCTACGTTCTGAGTTCAAATTCCGCCGAGGTCGACTTTGCTTTTTATCCTTTCGGGGTCGATATATTAAGTACAAGTGAAACACTGGGTTCGATGTAATCGACTAGTCCCATCCGCCAAAAATTCAGGCCTTGTGCCTACAGCAGAAAGGATTATTATTATCGTCATTATTATTGTTATCATCATCATTATCATCATCATTTTTATTAAGGGTGCGAGATGGCAGAATTGTGAGCACAGCATGCAAGACGCTTAGCAGCATTTCAGCCATCGCTATGTTCTAAGTTCAAATTCCGCCGAGGTCGATTTTTCCTTTCATCCTTTCGAGATCTATAAAATAAGTACCAGTTGAACACTGGAATCGATGTAATCGATTCGCCCCTCCCACAAAATTGCTTCCCTTTTGGCAAAATTTGAAACCATTATGATTATTATTGTTATTATTATTATTATTTTAATTATTATTATTATCATTATTATTATTATTATTATTATTATTATTATTATCATTATTATTATTATTATTATTGAGTGAGAGAGCAGTGCATGCCATCAAAGTGACATTGGGGTAAAATATAAGAAGCCCACTATACCCATCATGACTACCCGTCTGATAAGGGTACACCAGGCACATGCATCACAACCATATGTGCGCGACATAGTGATCTCATATCAAGATAAACAGCACATGACCTTGCAGGTGGGGCCCAATTAGAATTTTCTTCCGGTCTGGTAACCTATCCCGCTCAAAAGGTCTCTGAATAAGGGTTGTTTAAGGACGTTGAACGAAACAACCATGTTTCCAGGGGTGAATTATTCAAACCCCAAATAATCCCTCTCAACACATGGCTATGTTGCTCCCCCTCTACTTCTGCTTGTGATCAGAGATGCACATATCGTCAGCCACTAAGGGACATGCTCAACTGGTTAAGGGCAAACAACTGACGAGTAAATCTGTGGTATTGAGAAGAATATTTGCTGTAGTCCGTCTTTTATACCAAGACAAAACAATGTACATGATAATGCTTCCAATCAGTTAAGACCAGAAGCCATGAGAGTCTCGTGATCAGAGATGGGCATATCATCAGCCACCAATTATTATTATTATTATTATTATTATTATTATTATTATTATTATATTATTATTATTATTATTATTATTATTATCATTATTATTATTATTATTATTATTATTATCATTATTATTACTATTATTATTATTATTAGTAGTAGTAGTAGTAGTAGTAGTAGTAGTAGTAGTAGTAGTAGTAGTTGTAGTGCGTTAGCTTTTATATGCAAATGAATCTCGTTTTACAAAGACAATACATTTTCTCTCATTTGGATAAAGCAAGTATAGTCCTCATCCCCCCAACACCGGCATCTGTTCTTTTGCTAGCTTCCTTCATCAAAGAAAATACGCATTGTATTATTTCTGGCCGATTGCCCAACTCTAAGAATATAAATAGAACACTAACTAAAGAGGCAACAAAAAAACTGCTAAAATAGAAAACAGATAAGTAGAACATTAGACATAATTTTCACTGTAGTTGCTTCACTATCTCCAAGTATTTTGTTTAAAATCTTGTCAAGCTCGATTTTCTTCTTCATTTTTTCCCCTCTGGGCATCAGTAAAATTAGCACCACTAATAAGCATTTTCAGTTTAAGTGAGTGTATATTTATACTGTAATAACTGGTCTTGTGTCGAATTTTAAAAAAAAATCTAAGACGGTTACCGTAAATTATTATTCAGTAGATCAAGAGAGTCTGTGATTCTGTTCTGATTCAATTGAGGGAATTATATTTGGTTTTTCTATTATTTTGAAGTCCTAACGATAGATTCCTGTGGTGTAAAATAACTGTGATGCTGCAAGAAGATTAAAGTATGTAGGCGTATATGACAGAGAGAAGGAGAAAGAAAGAAAGAATACATACATACATACATACATACATACATACATACATACATACATGCATGCATACATACATACTTACATACATATGTACATACATACATGCACACATACATACATACATACATACATGCACACATACATACATACATACATACATACATACATACATGCACACATACATACATACATACATGCATGCATGCATGCATGCATACATACATACATGCATGCATACATACATGCATGCATGCATACATACATACATACATGCATACATACATGCATGCATGCGTGCATACATACATGCATTTATACATACATACATGCATGCATACATACATACATGCATGCATACATACATACATACATACATGCATGCATACATGCATGCATGCATACATACATACATGCATGCATACATACATGCATACATACATGCACACGTACATACATACATACATACATACATACATACATACATACATACATGCATACATACATGCATGCATGCATACATACATACATACATACATACATACATACATACATGCATACATACATACATGCATGCATACATACATACATACATACATACATGCATGCATACATACATGCATGCATACATACATACATACATACATGCATACATACATACATACATACATACATGCATGCATGCATGCATACATACATACATATTTACATACATATGTACATACATACATACATGCATGCATACATACATACATACATACATACATACATACATACATACATACATACATACATACACACGCACATAAGGAGGCTATTCGCGCGCCCACATACAGACGACGATTAGCTGTTGCGTGCGTTTATATAGGTAAGCACGTCATTAGCGTTCGTTTGAGTGGGAACTGTGTGTATATGTGTATGTGCACGTAGACGCGGATTTTCCTCAAGTATTATATTAACAACCATGTTCCTAAATTTCGTCTTGGAGACATGTGTTAGCAACTATAATATATCAAGTGCTTCTTAAATCGTCTTGTTACAGAAACAGAATTTGATGTGTTGCGGGGGACAGTGGTCATAGAGCACAACCGCGAGAACTGAAACGAGAGAGGCAGAGGAAATACAGAGAAAGTTTAAGAAAAGGGTTAAACGGAAGAAAAAAGAATTAGGAACAAAGAGAAGAGAATCAGGAACGACAAGAAGCATTAACTCGGGAGGAAAGGAATGAAATTAATGCTGTGGGGATTCAAACCCCAACTGCAAAATATTCATCTAGGGATCACGAGTAAGCTACCAGAATTTTACGTGATTGATTTACATGTCGATCAATGATTGTGAAGCTGTGGCGTGATATGACTCCTCGAATGAGCCAAAATTCGCCCACTTTTTCACCCTATGTGGAAGTGGAAGCACTCCGTCGGTTACGACGACGAGGGTTCCGGTCGATCCGAATCAACGGAACAGCCTGCTCGTGAAATTAACGTGTAAGTGGCTGAGCACTCCACAGACACGTGTACCCTTAACGTAGCTCTCGGGGATATTCAGCGTGACACAGAGAGTGACAAGGCCGGCCCTTTGAAATACAGGTACAATAAACAGAAACAGGAAGTAAGAGCGAGAGAAAGTTGTGGTGAAAGAGTACAGCAGGGATCACCACCATCCCCTGCCGGAGCCTCGTGGAGCTTTAGGTGTTTTCGCCCAATAAACACTCACAACGCCCGGTCTGGGAATTTCACCCTATAAAATCCGTTTGGCGCACAAAGCATTTACAGAAGGCAGACCGCTAACACCAGATCACTTCGAGCATTCGAACTGACTACTTCAAGCAAGAAACAACTTCAGACACTCCCAAACACTCTATCACAGCTAGCCTTAAAAAAAAATACAGAGGTTTTAGTCAGTGGTTATATTATCAGCATCTTTCTTTTTGTAAATAACCAATGCAGGAAATCATGTCCAGCAATAAGTGTGTTAAAAGTCAAAGATTCGTGAGTTTGCTTCATGTATTATACATGCAACCAGCTAAACCACACGACGATGATCTTTAACAATACAATACACATCCAGCATCGCAACTTCACATTGGTGACCACCGCAACAAAACTAAAAATGGAGCTAGGTGTCCTTAATGAGAAAGAATGAGAATTGTTAATCAAGAAGGCAGAATATGAACGATGATGACAGGCCGAGATGTTTTGTATAAGCCAGAATTAGAGAATAGACCAGAAGAGAATTCAAGATAGACAAGATTTCCTAGAAATGAATCAAATGATTACGGTAGAAACGACAGATTATTATTATTATTATTATTATTATTATTATTATTATTATTATTATTATTATTATTATTATTCAGTAGTTTTATTTTTATAGCGTGCTTTCACTTCACTACCGAGCGCAGCTCTGTGTGCCTTGGGTATGTGCTGTGATTTGTTGTGATGCTCTGATGGTTATTGCATGGAAAGTGTTCTGCGTAGGATGTGTGCAGTGCCTAGTAGTGCAATTTTCTGTATGTTATATGTGTTTGTAAGTCCTGGTGTTTTTGTTATGTATTTGTCTGAATATTTTTTTATCATGCCTAATGCACCTACTATGATAGGAATTGTTTCTGTTTTCAGATTCCACATTCTAGTTACCTCTATTTCCAGGTCTTTGTATTTTGAGAGTTTCTCCATTTCTTTTAGAGACACGTTGTTATCTGCCGGTATTGATACATCAATTAGAAAGCATTTTTTTTCTTCATGATCTCTGACAACTATATCTGGTCTGTTGGCCTTAATTTCTCTATCTGTGTGTATCGGCATATCCCAGAGTATGGTTGCTTTCTCGTTTTCTGTGACCTTTTCTGGTGTGTGCCTATACCATCTTTTTTCTGTTGTTATTCCATAATGTTGGCATAGCTTCCAATGTATGTAGGTTCCAACTCTGTCATGTCTGTGAATATATTCCTTCTTAGCAGGACTGGGCAGCTAGAGATAATATGATTTAGTTTCTTGTCCATCTCCACATATTCTGCAGTTACTTGTAATATTTCTTTTCATTACATGTTTTTGGTAATTTCTGGTGGGGAGGCTTTGGTCTTGTGCTGCAATTAAAAATCCCTGTTTCTGCTTTGAGTCCTGAGCTTCTCAACCATTGCTGGGATTTTTCTTTGTCTATTTCTTTTGCGTTTAGTTTAGTGCAGTATTTACCATGAAGGGGTTTTTCTTGCCATCGTTTTGTCATGGCTCGTTGCTGTTCTATTTTTAGTTTGGATTTCATTTGTTTTATAGCTTTTGTTGTTTCTTCATCATCTTCTTCTTCTTCTTTGTGTTTATTAGGTGGTATGATTTCTTGTTTGTATTTGTCAGCTTCCTTAAATACTGAGAACAGGTTTTTGTTTTGCTCGTGTTTTGCTGCTGTCTGGATCAGTTTTCCTTCCTTCTGAAGTAGGTATTTTTGCAGTCCTATGGTGGTTATTTTATAGTAGTTTTCCAGCTGTATAAGGCCTCTACCACCTTCTATACGTTGTATATATAGTCTTTCTATGTCAGATTTTGGGTGATGCATCCTAGATCCTGTCAGTATTTTTCTTGTTTTCCTATCTATTTTGGACAGTTCATTTCGTGTCCAGTTAAGGATATTGTAGCTGTAACTTATAACTGGGACAGCTAAAGTGTTGATACCTATTATCTTGTTTTTAGCATTGAGCTCTGTTTTTAGTATTGATCTAACTCGTCTATAATATTCTTTTTTTATTTTCTCTTTCATTTGTGTGTGTTGTGTCTTATCTAGTTCATGGATTCCTAAGTATTTGTAAGTTTGGCTTTGGTCTAATTCTTTTATTTCATTGGTTTATCTAGTGTGATGTTGTTACTCTTAACTAGTTTTCCTCTTTTCATGGTTACTTTGGCGCATTTTTCTAATTCAAATTTCATATCTATTTCTTTGGTAAATCCATGAACTGTCTTTAATAGTGTTTCCAGCTGTTTGTCATTTGCAGCGTATAGTTTTAGGTCATCCATATATAAAAGGTGGCTGATCGTTTTGCCGTAACATTTATATCCGCATCCAGTTCTATTTAGCATATCAGATAGAGGTGACAGTGCCAAGCAGAAAAGGAGTGGAGAGAGCGTGTCTCCCTGGAATATTCCTCTTCTAATGGGGATGTCTTTGGTTTTCATGAGTCCCTCTTTTGTTTGGAGGTGTAGGACTGTTAGCCATTTATTCATAGAGTGCTCTATGAATTTTATGATTGTTGGTGCTACTTTGTTAATGGCTAGTGTTTCGAGGATCCATGTGTGGGGGATGCTATCAAACGCCTTTTTGTAGTCAATCCTTATTATTATTATTATTATCATTATTATGATAATGTCTTATTATTATTATTATTATCATTATTATTAATATTATTATTATTATTATTATTATTGTTATTATTATTATTATTCAGTAGCGAGCTGGCAGAATCCTTAGCACACCGGGCGAAATGATTCACGGTATTTCACTCGTCTGAGTTCAAATTCCGCTGAGGTCGACTTTGTCTTTCAACCTTTCAGAGTCGATAAATTAAGTACCAGTTGAACACAGGTCGAGGTAATCGACTGCTCCTCTCCCCTAAAATTTCATGATTATTATTGAGGGTATTATTCCCCAGGTGGGGAGATATTTATGAATGATGCTGTATCACGATATGGACCGCGGAATTTCCACGGGCACAATTAGTATAATATTTCAGTTCTTAATCGAAGTCGGATGTAGAGGGTTCGTTGGACACAGTGTGAGACGACTGTTGTTATCGTTAGGCCTAACTCATCGTAAAGTCAATACCACCATGACCGATATCCAAACTAAAGTAGAGAAGGCTAGCCACAGGATTTGGTTAAAAAGAGATGAGCGATGGCTAGAAGAATATTGAGCTTTATTTGATAACCAGCTGATCTAGCAAGCGGGGCCTCATATCAGTGAGGGGGTCCTGTGCGCATTGATGCCGTCGAGACATAGGCCCCGAAACAGTACGCATTCTCTCCTGATGGCCCCATACACTTGCTGGTTTCCGGTATGCGGAGTTTTTGACTGGTAGCACTTGCAAGACAGCATATTATCTCGGTTTAGAAAACACAAAAATAAGTCAATGTAAGGAAATAGGCGCAGGAGTGGCTGTGTGGTAAGTAGCTTGCTAATCAGCCACATGGTTCTGGGTTCAGTCCCACTGCGTGGCATCTTGGGCAAGTGTCTTCTGCTATAGCCTCGGGCCGACCAAAGCCTTGTGAGTGGATTTGGTAGACGGAAACTGAAAGAATCCTGTCGTATATATGTATATATATATATATGTATGTGTATGTATATGTTCGTGTGTCTGTGTTTGTCCCTCTAGCATTGCTTGACAACCGATGCTGGTGTGTTTACGTGCCCGTCATCTAGCGGTTCGGCAAAAGAGACCGATAGAATAAGTACTGGGCTTACAAAGAATAAGTCCCGGGGTCGATTTTCTCGACTAAAGGCGGTGCTCCAGCATGGCCACAGTCAAATGACTGAAACAAGTAAAAGAGTAAAAGAGTAAAGGTTTTTTTTTTTTCTTTTCTAATTTTTCAAAATTTCACATATTTGATTAAAATTTTCCGCAGGACATAGAAACAAGAAGCAGGAAAAACAATCACCTCTCAATGCTTATGCTAATGTAATTGATATTTATCGTTATTCCATTTACATGCACAAACGTATTAGCGTCATTGCTGAATTGAGATGGCTCCCGTAATACTGTCCACTGTAATGAGAAAACGCCATCTTAATCAAAACTGAAATCAGATACGAATCTTGCATTTGGTACACGTATCCTTAATTATGGAGGTCAGCAAACGACTAATGGATGAAATAATGAACTGATTGTTCTCTGACGTTATTGTAAACGAGATTAAAATTTGAGAAAGCATTTGCAGTCTTGATTGAAGTCACTTTTAAAGCTACAACTCTTCGATTTGACGTTATCATTAAGGCATCACCATTTCGACTTTAATTAAGTTGCGTTTAGCTTCGATGCCATAGAGAACCACAGGTGTTCTCACTCTCTCTTTGTCTGTCTGTCTCTCTCCCACTTTCTCTCCCTCTCTCTCTCTCTCTCTCTCTCTCTCTCTATTTATCTATCTATCTATCTCATACATACCTTGTTTCTGCCATTCGGCAACGGTCATGTTGGAGTATCACTTCCAGTGGATTCTACTTGACACCAGAGTTTTCTTAATTATCTCATGAGGTGAATGTGTATGTGTGTGTGTATGTGTGTGTGTGTGTTTCTTTATTGGCCACAAAGGGCTGAGCACAGATGGGACAAAATACAAAGTAGAGCGAGATGTGTGTATTTGTACATGTGTATGTATGTATATATGTATATATAGTATATTGTTATATTTAGGAATGGTCATATTGCCAGTTTAGCCAATAAAAACACACGCACTATATATTTGGTGTTATTTTGCTAAACTGGCAATATGACCATTCCTAAATATAACAATATCTGTTTCAACACACGACTTCACATAAAAAATCTTGCACAACAAATATTTAAACGTATATATAGTATATATATATATATATAATATATATATATATATAATATATATATATGTATGTATGTATATATATATATTATATATATATATATATATATACCTCGAACACACAAGTGCAAACAAGGGAGTCAGAGAAAGGCAGAATGCTACTTATATCTGAACACTACTACAGAAATATTCTTTTAAAAAAACTTTTCTTCTAATTTTTCTAAATTTAATTATTTAATCGTTACAGTTGAAAAGGTCTCAAAATGACGGAAACCGGTACTGAAAGATTCACTATAAAATCATCTTAGCATTTTCTATTTTTGACTTGTTTTTTCATATATATACATATATATAGAAAGATAGATAGATAGATAGATAGATAGATAGATAGATAGATAGATAGATAGATAGATAGATACATACATACATACATACATACATAAATGGATATGTGTATATGCACATGCGTATGTATGCATATGCATACATACGTGCACTTGTACACATCAGCTCAGGCCTAGATGGTATTGCACATGTAGATCTTATTACATACTGCATTTTCTGAATGCTTTACATATTTTTATTGTACCTTTGACCGCTTGTAGACGTCATCATCTGATTAGGCATCCTTTCTCTGGTTTTGTGAATCACGGCTTCTCAACACTGATAAATGAGGCTACGTGGCCGAGTGCTCCGAGTCAGTTAGCCATGTGCTCGTAGTCACGTAGCCATATGCTCCAATAACCATTGGCAGAAACCTTAAATTATAACCCAGGATGGAGGAACTAGACATTTCTTATCAGTCTGGCAAAAATGTTCTCTTTTTCACCATCCTTTAACATTATTTTGGCATCTACCAAGCATCTGGTTTCAAATACATGTATGTATGTATGTATGTACGTATGTATGTATGTATGTATGTATGTATGTACGTATGTATGTATGTATGTGTGTATGTATGTATGTATGTATGTATGTATGTATGTATGTATGTATGTATGTACGTATGTATGTATGTATGTATGAATGTATGTATGAATGTATGTATGTATGTATGTATGCATGTATGTATGTATGTGTGTATGTATGTATGTATGTATGTATATGTGTATGTATGTATGTATGTATGTACGTATGTATGTATGTATGTGTGTATGTATGTATGTATGTGTGTATGTATGTATGTATGTATGTATGTATGTATGTATGTATGTATGTATGTACGTATGTATGTATGTATGTATGTGTGTATGTATGTATGTATGTGTGTATGTATGTATGTATGTATGTATGTATGTATGTATGTATGTATGTATGTATGTATGTATGAATGTATGTATGAATGTATGTATGTATGTATGTATGTATGTATGTACGTATGTATGTATGTATGTATGTATGTATGTATGTATGAATGTATGTATGAATGTATGTATGTATGTATGTATGTACGTATGTATGTATGTATGTATGTATGTATGTATGTATGTATGTATGTATGTATGTATGTATGTATGAATGTATGTATGAATGTATGTATGAATGTATGTATGTATGTATGTATGCATGTATGTATGTATGTATGTACGTATGTATGTATGTATGTATGTATGTATGTATGTATGTATGAATGTATGTATGAATGTATGTATGTATGTATGTACGTATGTATGTACGTATGTATGTATGTATGTATGTATGTATGTATGTATGTATGAATGTATGTATGTATGTATGTATGTATGTATGTATGTACGTATGTATGTATGTATGTAGGTATGTATGTATGTATGTATGAATGTATGTATGAATGTATGTATGTATGTATGTATCTGTGTGTATGTATATATACATGTGTATGTGTTCATATGTGTATGTGTTTGTATATGTATGTGTGTATGAGCGTTTATGCATGTGTGCTTGTATGGATGTGTGTATATATTTACGTATGTATGTATTTATGCATGTATGTATATTTGTATATTTATATAGATACCTGTATCTACATACAAACACACACATACATTATATATATATATTTATATATATATATATATTAATAAGTTCATATAAACACACAACATACATTCGTCTATATATAGCTAAATGTATGTATGCATGTATATATGCATGTGTGTTTGTATGTTTGTATGGGTGTGTATGTGTGTGTGTGTGTGTATTTGTAAACTTCCATTACAGCAATCATATCCCCTTTTTCAGTTTATAGAAAATTTTGGTTACATCTTACACACAAGCTGCGCCCAAACTGCTCGTTTGTATTTTTATTTAACTGTGAACTTATAGCAGATTCGAAACCGAATCGCTGGACAGCTGTGCGAATGTCATGTTGAGATTACTGTAGTTTCACGTGGTCCACCGATTAACCGATCAATCAGCGTCGAGCCATTACCTGATTCAACCTTCTAGAACCTTCTAATGAGTCATAAAAGGCGGGTTTTGGAAGGGTAGCTTCAGAATGTTAAGACAGTTGCTGTAACAACTTCCATCTCGGTTCTTTCATTCGCCAGCCATGCAGATTGAACATACATCATGAATTTGGAACGATATTTCCCCAGTTGTGACGGCCAAGTGACAAGTCGATACATACCATTTATTTTGTCGTAGACCCCAGAGTTCGTTACTCCCAGTATATATAAATTGTTGTTTCTATTCTTCGTACCATGACCAACAGAGAAAATACCTATTTCTTTACTAAACACAGAGGGGACACATAAGGACAGACAAACGGATTAAGTCGATTATATCGACCCCAGTGGGTAACTAGTACTTATTTAATCGACCCCGAAAGGATGAAAGGCAAAGTCTACCTCAGCGGAATTTGAACTCAGAACGTAAAGACAGACGAAATACTATTTCTTTACTACCCACAAGGAGCTAAACACAGAGAGGACAAGCAAGGACAGACAAAGGGATTAAGTCGGTTATATCGATCCCAGTGCGTAACTGGTACTTATTTAATCGACCCCGAAAGGATGAAAGGCAAAGTCGACCTCAGCGGAATTTGAACTCAGAACGTAAAGACAGACGAAATACCGCTACGCATTCCGTCCGGCGTCCTAACGTTTCTGCCCTCTCACCGCCTTCCAACAGAGAAAATACCGTGTGCCGCAGATGAAGCTTCTGCTAATTGTTTGTCAGTGTTTATCATTTTACACGCAACAGACAATCACAATCACCCGACAAACTCATTTGCATAAGCAATCATCCCTTAGTTTTATACATCCGGATCGATATTCACATCTTATTGTTTTTGTGTTAGGAGATATTTTTTTTTAATCTATCATTTTCTCGGATCTTTTCACTGACCGGCAGATTTTTAAAATAATTTCTTTGTAACTAAACACTTTTAAACTTCGTATACTGGTAGTGTGTTACATAAAACATCCTTTTCTCTTGGCTTTCTTAAGAAACTTCTGTAGTTTGTTAGCTATTTGTTGTTTAATTTCTTGCATTTCGGCAATTTCAACCAATCAATGACGTCTATTGAGGTGAATACAATATCTGCCGCATTTTGTCAACAACATTTTCTGAAGAAAGCCAAGAGAAAAAGATGTTTTATGTAACACACTACCAGTATACGAAGTTTAAAAGTGTTTAGTAACAAAGAAATTATTTTAAAAATCTGCCGGTCAAAGTGAAAAGATCTATTTTCTTTCTCTACGCGACTTCAGCATTGAAATTTTAATGACAAACTATAGTTAATCTATATTGTATTAAGACGGCGAACAGGAAAAATCGTTGTGTCGTCGAAGAAAATGTTTAACAGCATTTCTTCTGGTTCTTCTGGTTCTCTTTTCATTGCAAAGAAATAGAGATCAAATCAGTTTTAAAGGTGACAAGAGAATTTAAAGGTAACATTTCTTCTTTTCTCTATGATATTGTATTCTTAGACTTCGTGGCGGCAGTCGTCTCACGTTACTCCGGCGGAAGCGCTAAAGGTGGCTGAGATGGTAGAATACCAAATTAAATGAACAGCAGTCTTTTAAATTCCTTTTCCCAGGTTACGATTTCAAATCCGACCTATCATTCCTCTAAGATCAATAAAATGAACAACATTACTACAACTAAAGTTACGTTTTGAGTTCAAATCCTTGCCGTTCATCTCTCTGGAGTCAATAATATATCGTGAATGACGATATCGACAAATCCCCTTCCCTCAAAATTACTGGCCTTCTTCCGAAATTTGAAACAATTGGCTGAATCGTTAGAGCGTCAGTATATAATGTCTTACTCTTTAACTCTTTAACTTGTTTCAGTCATTTGACTGTGGCCATGCTGGAGCACCGCATTTAGTCGAGAAAATCGACACCAGGACTTATTCTTTGTAAGCTTAGTACTTATTCTATCGTTCCCTTTTGCCGAACCGCTAAGTTACAGGGACATAAACACACCAGCATCGGTTGTCAAGCAACGGTGGGGGGACAAAGACACACAAACGTATACACACACACGTACATATATATACATATATATATAATATTAATTAGAGACAAAACCACTATTATGCAAATCAAACAAAGAAAGACTTAATCCAATACATTTTTTCCCTGTAAATTTGGATTTATTCCCTAATATTTATTATACATATATATATATATACGCATACACGACGGGTTTCTTTCAGTTTCCCTCTACCAAATCCACTCACAAGGCTTTAGTAGAAGACACTTGCCCAAGGTGCCACGCAGTGGGACTGAACCCGGAACCATGTGGTTCGTAAGCAAGCTCCTTACCACACAGCCACTCCTACGCCTATGTCTTGCGGTATTTCTTCTGGCTCTTTATGTTCTGAGTTCAGATTCTACCGTGATCAACTTTGCATTTCGTCCTCTCAGGGATCGATAAAATGAAGAACGAGTCAAAAGTACTGGGATCGATAATATCGACAAATCCCCCTCCTCTTAAAATAACTAACCTTGTGATAAACCAGAAAACTTTATTAAAACTAGAGTTAAATCACTCAGCTACAAGAGTCCCAACAAAAATTGGTACTACTTAAAGGTCCCGCATCTTCGTAACCTTAACCCTAAAAACTAACCCTAATCCTAACTCTAACCCCAAAAACTAACCTTAAAACCAACCATAACGAGTGTGCACTGTGAAAACATAACGTTACGTAGATGCATCGGGACCTCTGCATTTAAGCGGGACCTCTGCATTTAAGCGGGACCTCTGCATTTAAGCGGGACCTCTGTATTCAAGTAGTGCCCCAAAATTGACCTTATGCCTCTTAGATAATATTGGTTTCAAATTTTGGCTCAAAGCCAGCAATTTTAGTTGTGCGATCAACCCCAGCGCTCAACTGGTACTTATTTTGTCGAGCTCGAAAGGATGAAAGACAAAGTGGACTGTGATAGTTGCATTTAAGTTACCGATTTGTATCTTAAAACCGTTCTTTATTATTCGTCCTATAACTCTGTACAACTTAATAATCTTGAGCCATGTGTTATTAATATTTATTTCTTTACTACCCACAAGGGGCTAAACACAGAGGGGACAAACAAGGACATACAAACGGATTAAGCCGATTACATCGACCCAGTGTGTAACTGGTACTTATTTAATCGACCCCGAAAGGATGAAAGGCAAAGTCGACCTCGGCGGACTTTGAACTCAGAACGTAACGACAGACGAAATACCTTTTTCTTTACTATCCACAAGGGGCTAAACACAGAGGGGACAAACAAGGACAGACAAACGGATTAAGTCGATTACATCGACCACAGTGTGTAACTGGTACTTATTTAATCGACCCCGAAAGGATGAAAGGCCAAGTCGACCTCGGCGGAATTTGAACTCAGAACGTAGCGGTAGACGAAATACCGCTAGGCATTTCGCCCGGCGTGCTAACGTTTCTAGCAGCTCGCCGCCTTATATGTTATTAATATTTACAAACGATTATCAAACTATCAGGTAAATCTCGTGGTCTCACACAGAAATTTAGAGGAATAACGAGACCTGGTAGGCAGCCATGGCTCTTTCTCTTAAGGTGTTACCTTAAAATCAAACACAGAACTGTCAATAAATTATACGACGCGAAACCTCTTGTTTGGAAATCTATGTAATTTACCATAATAAATCTCTCACAGTTTTTCTGTGAGTCTTACATAACATCGACCTCAGCAGAATTATGCTTCTTAGATAATATTCATTTGGTTAACATCTAATCAGTGGCGTTAAAATTAATGAAGCATTTCGTGTTTTATCTTGAATTTGGGTTCCTTCGACCCTACTTTTTTCTTCTCCCTCCCTTTCCTTTCTTTCCCTTATACCTCCTCTCTCTCTCCCACTTTTTCTTTCCTTGTATATTTTGATTCTTGGTCTGTCGCTGTCCTTCCCTCACTTTCTCACCCGCGCTCTGTCTTTCTCTCTCTCTCTCTCTCTCTCTCTCTCTTGGAGTATGTCACTGGTTGTAGTCATTAACAGACCATTCATATTCCACGTTTGTTTTTAAAGAAATATCGCATAGCCTCGCCAGCTATTTAGTCCACTCCTATTTTTGTTTGACAATACAAAACGTAAACTATACGTCTGACGTCAACTTGGCCCTTATTATCTCAGATAAATCTTGTATTCGTTTATTTGTTTACTTGTTTCGTGTCAATGAACTCCGACCACGCTGAGGCGCCGGCCTGGAGGGTTTCGTTGACCATATCTACTCTGGTATCTATTTTCAAGTCTGATATACTTACTACATCGGGCCTCTTCCTACCGATCTGTTAGATTACAGTGCTGTAAAAAGACTACAGTCGCAAATCAGTGAGAAATAAATAAACATGAATATACACACATGCATACATTATATGTTAGGGTAAACGGCTCACGATTGCAAGGTCGTGAGTTCGACTCCCGGCGGAGCGATGTGTCACTGAGCAACACTCTTTATTTCACATTGCTCCAGTCCACTCAGCTGGCAAAACTGAACTGTACCTATACTTCAAAGGGCTGGTCTTGTCACATTCTGTCACACTGAATCTCCCTGAAAACTATATTAAGGGTACACAAGTCTGTAGAGTGCTCAGCCACTTGCATGTTAAGCACACGAGCAGGCTGTTCTGTTGATCGGATCAACTCGAACCCACGTCCTCGTAATCGTCGGTGTACCACCACATTATATGCACACATACACACACGTAAATGTTTACGCTTTTTAAGCAATATTCATTGTATTGTGATACACTCATCACTATTTAACGTCTCTGTTTCCGTACTGGCATGGGTTGGACAGTTCGATATGAATTGACGAGCCTTGGGCCTACATCGAGCTCTAATGCCTCCCCTTGTTGCTAGCGAAATGGTATATGCCGGCTGTGTGAGCAGGTAGTTGTTTTAATGGCGGAACAAACAGGGCAATTCCATTAGAAAAGTTTTAATCAATTTTCTCGGTAAGTATGGGAGGCTAAGAAAAAATACCGCATTCCAATCTATGCACTTGTTTCCACATGTGTGCCATTTTTCATGCGAATCCACCCAGCCGTTTGGCTGTGAACCTCAAGACAAGAAAGAATACAACGATCGCCCATGTCCAATTTATATTATATCATATCAACGAAGTCTCATCAATAATTATCCGGACTGTTGCCATAGTAATAAAGTTAAAGGACGTAGAGTGAAGCCGCTTGGCACAGATTGACCTTGATCTCTGCTGCGCATGCACACTAAGTTTGAACGTTCTAGCTCACTTCTGCTGTTTATAGCAGTGCTTCAAAGGAAGGCGTGTAGGTGTGTGGCGTGTGATCGTCGCATTGACCATGAGAGAGAAAGTTGTCATGGTGATGCCTGCTCAAAGGCCTACGCAAAGTTGCAGAAAGTGTATGGAGAGGAGTGTATGAGCCGCACACAAGAGTATGAGTGGTTCAGGCGTTTCCAAGATGGCTGAAAAAATGCCGAAATAAACGACCGATCTAGGAGACCCACAAACAGCAGAAGTGAAAAAACATCGCATATGTGAGAAGAAATCGTCGAATCACTATCCGTGAGTTATCAGGGGATGTGCAGATTAGTTACGGTTCAGTTCAGTCCCTTATCACTGAAGATTTGGGTATGAGACACGTGTCTGCCAAGTTTGTGCTAAAACTGCTTTCAGTTGACCAAAGACACTCAGGTTTCAGTTGCATAAGATCTCCTTAATTGTATCAAGAATGATAAAACTTCTTGAAAACTTTGTGTAGGCCTCTGAGCAGGTATCGCCAGGCTTTTCACAAAATTTGATGCAGATTCTCTGCTCAACTTTCTCTGTCATGGTCAATGAGACAATCACACGTTATACACGTTCCTTCCAAGCACTGCTGTAAATAGCAGATGTGAGCTAGAACGGTATAACTTAGTGCACATGCAAAGCAGTGTTAGAGGCCAATCTGTGCCAAGCGGCTTTACTCTGTGTGCTTTAACTTCGTTACTATGGCAACAGTCCGAATACTTATTGATCGGACCACACATATATAATCAACATATATACATAGATAATATATATATATATGTGTTTGTGATAGTTTGTAAACAATTTTCTCCATGATACAAGCAGCATCCTTTGCTTCCAATTTTCTGCAAGAAAACATGTCCAGCCATGGGGAAATATTCCCTTGTTTGGAAACAAGGGAGGGTTGATGATAGAAAGAGCATCCAACCATAGAAAAATCCACTTCAATACATTCCATCCGACCCATGCAAGCATCAAAAAGTGAATCCTAAAATGAAGGAATGATGATGATCATCATCATCGACACTCCACCCCATGCCACTCACACCACAATCACCTTAATACAGATATTTGTTTAAATCTTAAAGGTAAATTATATCTTGTCTAAGCTAATTCCAACATATAACTTCTATTCCACCCCATTCTTACACAGAAGAAGCAACAGCTTGTTAAGACCAAGCTGTTACATCATCAGACATTATCTGCTTCCTGTTTTATTTAGACAAAAGGTCAAACAAATATTGTGGAGGCGCAATGGCCCAGTGGTTAGGGCAGCAGACTCGCGGTCGTAGGATCGCGGTTTCGAGTCCCAAGACCGGGCGTTGTGAGTGTTTATTAGCAGGGATGGTGGTGATCCCTGCTGTACTCTTTCACCACAACTTTCTCTCACTCTTACTTCCTGTTTCTGTTGTACCTGTATTTGTACCTGTGTCACGCTGAATATCCCCGAGAACTACGTTAAGGGTACACGTGTCTGTGGAGTGCTCAGCCACTTACACGTTAATTTCACAAGCAGGTTGTTCCGTTGATCGGATCAACCGGAACCCTCGTCGTCGTAACCGACGGAGTGCTTCCTCCTCCATACAAATATTGTATTTCTAAATTTCTCAGAGAGATTTATACAGTAGCAGCACGATAAAGTGCGGGTTTGTTGCCAACTTAATGTGACAGTCCCATGAAAGGGAAGAATGCTACTGTTATTTAGCCCTAGGAAACATCGTTTCCAGTTGGCCTTGACACATTTTCTGTGTCCTTATGCTTTCAAAGGGGGAGATAAGCACCTTCACCCAGCATCCAGAGACTAGTTTCAGAGTCATGGTTCATCATCAAAGGTGAACAAGCATTGACAACTAGCAAGCTATGCTACTTCAGACTGATGATGAGCAATTACTCTGAAACTAGTCTCTGGATACTGAGTGGAGGTGCTTATCTCTATCAGAGTCCAATAATTTCAAAGATTGGTACAAATTTAGGAGAGAAAGTCTAGTCAATTATATCAACCCAGGAAGAATGCAACACATAGTGTGCTCCATCAGGATTTGAAACCAAACTGTGAAATAACATTATGAGATTCTGCAATTTTTTTGTTTGTTACATTACCCTGGCCATGTGGTAAGAAGCTTGCTTCCCAACCACATGGTTCTGGGTTCAGTCCCACAGTGTGGCACCTTGGGCTATAGTCTTCTACTATAACCTCGGGCCGCCCAAAGCCTTGCAAGTGGATTTGGTAGATGGAAACTGAAAGAAACCTGTCATACATATCATCATCATCATCGTTTAACGTCCGCTTTCCATGCTAGCATGGGTTGGACGGTTCAACTGGGGTCTGGCAAGCCCGAAGGCTGCACCAGGCCAGTCAGATCTGGCAGTGTTTCTACAGCTGGATGCCCTTCCTAACGCCAACCACTCCGAGAGTGTAGTGGTTGATTTTATGTGCCACCGACACAGGTGCCAGACGAGGCTGGTAGACGGCCACGCTCGGATGGTGTTTTCTTATGTGCCACCGACACAGGTGCCAGACGAGATATATATATATATATATAAGTACCTTGAGAGAAAAGCTGGACCTAAGAAGCATCAGTTGTGGTGTGCAAGAGAGACGATTGCGCTGGTATGGTCATGTGGCGAGAATGGATGAAGATAGTTGTGTGAAAAAGTGCCACACCCTAGCGGTTGAGGGAACCTGTGGAAGAGGCAGACCCAGGAAAACCTGGGACGAGGTGGTGAAGCACGACCTTCGAACTTGAGGTCTCACTGAGGAAATGACTAGAGACCGAGTCCTCTGGAAGTGTGCTGTGCGCGAGAAGACCCGGCAGGACAAGTGAGTCCATAATCCGTGGCCTTCTACTTGGGATGGAGCCAGCCTACGTATGTATACCTTCCCTTCTTGGGACACAAAACTCTACCTGTTGAGGCAAGTGAGGATCAGAATGGAAATCGATCAATGGAAATTGCAGATGTGTTACCAGTGCCGGTGGCATGTCGAAACTCTACTTGTGAAGACCCGTTGAGGCAAGTGAGGATCAGAATGGAAATCGATCAATGGAAATTGCAGATGTGTTACCAGTGCCGGTGGCATGTCGAAACTCTACTTGTGAAGACCCGTTGAGGCAAGTGAGGATCAGAATGGAAATCGATCAATGGAAATTGCAGATGTGTTACCAGTGCCGGTGGCATGTAAGAGAACCTTCTGTTTCGTGTCCGTTGCCAGCCTCGCCTGGCCCTTGTGCCGGTGGCACATAAAAAGCACCATCCGTTCGTGGCCGTTTGCCAGCTCTGTCTGGCACCTGTGCGGGTGGCACGTAAAAAGCACCCACTACACTCACGGAGTGGTTGGCGTTAGGAAGGGCATCCAGCCGTAGAAACACTGCCAGATTTGACTGGGCCTGATGAAGCCTTCTGGCTTCACAGACCCCAGTAGAACCGTCCAACCCATGCTAGCATGGAAAACGGACGCTAAACGATGATGATGATGATGATGATATATATATATATATGTGTGTGTGTGTGTCTGTCCCTCCACCATCGCTTGGCAACCAATTGGTGTGTTTACCTTCCCAGAAGATAGCAGTTCAGCAAAAGAGACTGATATAATAAGTACTAGGCTTGCAAAGAATAAGTCCTGGCATTGATTCGTTCGACTAAAAGCAGTGCTCCAGCATGGTCGCAGTCAAATGACTGAAACAAGTAAGAGAATAAAAGAATACATTGTGTAGCAGTTTTAAAATAGAAACACAAAATCCCTGTATGTTTGAAGACATGATTAGAAAGGTTGGCATCAGGAAAGGCACCTTAGTGTGAAACACTGCTTTGCAACCACATGGTTTTTGGTTCAGTTCTACTATACAGCATCTTAGGGAAATATGTTCTACTATAGCTTTGGGTTGACCAATGTTATCTGAGTGAATTTCAGAGACAGAAGCAGTGTGAAATCTTGTGTGTGTGTGTGAGGTGTGCGTAATGTCTGAGTGTGTGTGCGTATGCACATGTGTGTGTTGTGTGCATGTGCATATATGTGTGTGTGCATGCACATACGTGTCTCCCTTTCAGCCTGAATTTGTGCCAACATCACTACTTGGCAATTGGTGTTAGTTGGTCTATGCCCCGTAACCGAGCAGTTCAGCCTCAAAAACTGATAGAATACCTACCAAACTTGTTAAGAAGTCTGACTGCACATTGCAATCTGTGTGCATAATCTGGCAGCTGCACAAACTGCATTCATGACTTTTGGCCCACCCTGTATACACACACACATTAACCTGCATTTATATATAAACTAGCAGTATAGCCCAGTGTTGATCGGGTTTGTTTATACCCTTTAGAATTGGAATTTTTGAAAAGTAAAAATTTTGCATTATGTAGCTTGTTATTCTCTTTAAGTGAACATTTTTCTGGTTGAAATACACCAAAAAATGGCAATACAGCAGTAAAATATCGTAAAAAATAGGGATTTTTATAGAAAAAAAGCACCTTTTTGATGTAAATAATTTTTGGTCTTAACATGGCCCGATTTGAATTTTTTCTTCTATGGAATGAAGAGCAAGCCTTCTTCTATCATACTCTCAATTTTGGTCAACTTGTACCACAGGGTCTTGGAGGAGATAGTGTTAGTTGAAGGCTACCAAACCTGCCACACACAGACAAGTTCAGCTTTATATATATAGATGTAGAAAATGCAAATACATACAGATATGAAACAAAAGAAATTACTCCATAAAATACAATAAAAAAATTAATTAATTGATAAATATAACAAGTCTGAGTTTTTGGTTTAAATTATTTAATAACAGAAGTTACACTTTGTTTTGTTTTGTCTTTTTTTTTGTAGTTGTTTGTTTTTATAACAAGGGCTAAGTATGTAGATGGTATAACATCCGAAGGAGCAAACCTTTAATGAAGAGGAGTTGGAGAACTGGGGAAAGGGGTCACTAAAATAGAATGAAACCCAGAAAATCTGGTAAATGAAAATATGAAAGAAAATAAATAAATAAATCATTAACTAATTGTCATTGCTTAAGTTTGGTCTCTAGTTCTGTAAACTAATAGCAAATATATTAATATATTTTTAGAGTACATTTTTTGCAAATCAATAATTTTTTTTTGTGTTTGGTAGGTAAAGTACTTAAAAAGTACAAGCTGGACATGGAGGAAACTTTATTTACAGGTAATTTTTTCTCAAGTGTCTAGAGTCTTTTGGGGTTTCATTTTTTTTTTTTTTAACAGTTTCAAAATCACATAAAGCTTATAATTGTCATCATCGAATTAAAGAATATGCGGGAGATCAAATCCCAGAATATCTGTGACCTAATTCCAACATTTAGGTGAACTGAGGCACAGAGAATTCAACACCTTGTCATAAAAATACATTGAAATTCTTGCAATAGATTTGAACCTGTGATCTATTAATTAACAGGCCAATATTTTATCCACTCAACCATTTCATCATGATTTTTAATTAAAAAAAAATTTTAATTCAAGAAAAATCTCATAGATAACAAAGATCCTTGACAACTAACAACAGATTTGAACTTGCGATTTATAAATTATTAGGCCAATATTTTACCCACTCAACTATTTCATTGTAATCTTTAGTTTTAAAAAAAAACTAAAATTGAAAACCTCTCCCACAGATTACAAAGATCCATAACAACTAGTGATACATTTGAACTCATGATCTACAGATTCATAAGTCAATTTGTTTTTATCCACTCAACCATTTCATCTTGATCAATTTTTTAAAATGTTAGAATTTAAAATATCCTTTCATAGATTACAAAGAACCATAAGAACTAGCATTTAACTTTGGTCTCAAGCAGATTAAAAATACATCTGCTTCCCAAATCAGAGACAATTCTATCACAACATCTAATTAGCTAGATAAACAAGAATATATAAATTTAGTAGTTTTGCATTTATCTAATTATTTTACTGGGTTTTTTTTTCTCTAAGTACACAACAAAACTCCTGAAGTGAATTTGATCACAAGACCTACAATTTTGTTGTTTGGTTTCTTATACTCTCAGCTTTTAAGTTCCAACTCGATCATATAAGTTTTATACATATTGTATTTTCAAGATGCCATTTAAATTAAAATGCAATGAAAATATATTTCTCTGATTGGTTATGGTTAAATGACTTCTGGTGCTGTTATGTAATATCCATTGCATAATACAAAACACTAAGTCATCCCTACCATCCATACCTATAGTCATGATGTTTCAGTGGTCATCTGTAAGCTGTTGAAACAATTGTAAACCATGGATTAAATATAATGCCATAAGCTCCACTCGTTACATCATCATCATTATTATTATTATTATTATTATTATTGTCATTATTATAAATGCATACAAATGATATGATGGTTGTTTACTCATGACCAAGAAAGACCTTCACTGATCATTGCCCATGCAAAATACCAGCAATACTTGTGTATTAGGCTGTTACACCAGCAGTCAGCTTCACTTGGGTTTGCGTCTGCAGACTCCATGCTTACCACGGCGCCTTCCTATTTGACAAGGCATCAGATAGCTGTCCTGCTGGATTTTGCTCAATCTAAAATTTTAGGTCCAATAAGGCTTGCACAGCACTTCGTAGATCCTCTGCCCCCTAGTGACATGATTCAAAGACAAAGCTAGGGTAGATATCCAGTGCAAATATGGGTTGCAGGCTCAGGAATGTGGGAGCACCATGACCTTAAGCACAAGCAGAAGATCCCCAAAATGTTCAATGCCATTCCTGGTATATATGGTTTTATATCATACATCTATCTACATATCTCTAATAATAAAAGATGAAATTAATTAATCAATTAATGATTAATAATTTTACCATATAGTTCGGTATGTTAAAAGAACCATTATCGGTAACCTTATACAAAAATTCTATAATTGTCAGCATAATTATAATTAGGGTTCAGCAAAATTTGCTTCACCACATACCGAAATTTAGAAATAGCAGCTAAAATACTATTCTACTGCCATATCTTATGGCAGTAGAAGAGTATTTTAACTGCTATATATCTCCATATATATACTTGGTTATTTACAATGAATTTTTCCATGTGTGATTGATCAGAATATATTGTGTTGGAACAATTATTTTTATAGTTCAATGCCCTGGGAATGGCTCAGCATTCAACCATAAATTAATGAGTGGAACTTTTCAAACGAACTGAAAGAAACAAATCCATTTCTCTAGCTGAATGGCAATAGCAATGTTGGTAAAAAATAAAGTTTTGACCAGGAAATTAAATATGGGTCATGGATTTGGTAGGCCAAAAAAGTTATCACTACTACACTACAACATACATAATAATAATAATAATAATAATAATAATAATAATAATGCCCTGATGCAATACCAGACAGTGGCTCTCCTGGCTTCTGATCTTAACTGGTTGGAAGTGTTATCATGTATATTGTTTTGTCTTATAATAAAAGATGGGCTACAGCAAATATTCTACTCAGTTCCACAGATTTGCTTGTCAGTCGTTTGACCTTAATCAGTTGACCATGTCCCTTAGTGGCTGACGATATGTGCATCTCTGATCACGAGCAGAAGTAGTGTGGGGCATCATAGTCATGTGTTGAGAGGGATTCTTTGGGGTTTGAATAATTCACCTCTGGAAACATGGGTGTTTCATTCAACATCCTTAAACAACCCTTATTCAGGGACCTTTTGAGCGGGATGGGTTACTTGACCAGAAGAAAATTCTAACTGGGCCCCCACCTGCAAGGTTATGTGCTGTTTATCTTGATATGAGATCACCATGTTGTGCACATATGGTTGTGATGCATGTGCCTAGTGTACCCTTATCAGATGGGTAATCATGATGGGTATATTGGGCTTCGTATAATTTACCCCAGTGTCACTTTGATGGCATGCACTGCTCTCTCACTCAACAATAATAATGACATGAATCATCAAGTTTATGCGCAACAAGAATTGAGATGTTGCGATGTTCATGAGTTTCCCAAAGATATATTGGTAACATAATTGAAGCATTTCCAACTGAGAAGTGAAAATAAAGTGCAAACTTACTCACCAATACATTATAATTATGATTATTATTATTATTTTTATTATTGTTGTTGTTGTTTAAATCCCGATTGTGCTTTCCGTCCTCCCAGGGTCAATAAGACAAGTACCAATCACATACTGAGGTTGACAGAGTCATCTGTTCCAATGCCGACAAACATGTAGGATTTCTGCTTATGTGAGGATTTCTTCACAAGCAGAAATCCCCAAAACATGCAATTGAAGACATTCTATAATGAATTGGTACATATTTATTAAACCCGGATGTGTCAAAAGACAAAGTCAACTTTGGCAAGATTTGAAACCACAACATAAAGGTAAATATTCTAAATAATATAAGGCATTTTCGTCTGATACTAATGTTTCGTCAATTGATCATAATGAAATATTAATACCATGTATATACTCATATATAAGTCGTGTTTGAATTAATAATATTTTAGCTTCAGCCTTTCATCATCATCATCATCAACCCCTGGATATTATGTCAGGAGTCCTAGGATTCACAAGGCTGCTTACCCAGTTTCTATGGAGTAAAGTGACTGAGATCACAACATTTCTCCTGGATGGGATGCTAGTCCACCACATAGTTACTCATTTACAGCTGAGCGGACTGGAGCAATGTGAAATGAAGCATTTTGGTCAAGAGCACAACACACTGCTTGGCCTGGGAATTGAACCCATGATTGCTAGATTGTAAGTGCAATGCTATAACCACCAAGCCATGCACCTTTGCACACACAGACACACACACACACATATATATATTTACATACACACACTCACTCATGTGTGACTGCATAGTATGAAGTTTGCTTCCCAACCACATGGGTCTGGGTTCAGTCTCACTTGGACAAATGTTTTCTACTATAGCCCTGGGCTGACGAAAGGCTCACGAGTGCATTTAGTAGGTGGAAACTGAAAGAAGCCTGTTGTATATATATATATATATATGTGAGTGTGCACATGTTTCTGTCTCCTTGTCTTCACATCCTGAGACTGTAGTAAAAGATGTCATTAACCGTTTTCTATATTCTGTGAAAACAAGTCTGACCATGGAGAAATATTACCTTACTTGGAAACAAGCAAGAGTTGGTGATAGTGAGAGCATCCAGTTGTAGAAAATCTGTCTCAATAAACTCCATTTGTTTCACGTTAGAGTAGAAAGGTGGGCATAAAAATAGTGATGATACACATGTGGCATATTTATACACTTGTGTGCTTTCCTATGTCTGTATTTTCCTTTTATTTTTAAGTAAAAAAAACTAACTTATTTATGAGTATAGCTGGTAATAATCTTAATTCTACCATTTTCACGAGGATTCACATTTTGCAGCCATGTGTTAACGATAGAAGGTTTAATTGATCTTAATTCATAAAATACAATTTCATAAGCTGCATTTTACCAACACAGATCATCATTAGTTTCCTTCATTCTCACTGCTTATATTTGTTTTTATTTACTTGAATGGTTAAATATCAATCCCAGTACATGACTGGTACTTATTTTATCAACTCCGAAATAATGAAAGGTAAAGTTGACTCCCTATGGGATTTCAATTCAGAATGTAAAGGAATGTAGCTTAATATCACAAGGCATTTTGCATTCTTTCATTTTCGCTAGTTCACCACTTTAAATAATAACATTTGCTTCTTTTTTTATTTTGGAATGGTGAATCTTGAAGCAGATTCTGAGACCCCCACCCCTCGGTCATGAATGACCATGGGATTGCACCTGGAAAGTTATCCTCCGAGGGACAAGTCCAGGCAAGGTTGTTTATGGAAGACCAGCAGTCGCCCATGCATACCGGTCTCCCCTATCCATGCCACCAGTGTTATCCAAGGGAAAGGCAAAGGCCGATACAGCTTGGCACCTGTGACATCGCCACTCATTTCTACAGGTGAGTGAACTGGAGCAACGTGAAGTAAAGAGTCTTGCTCAAGAACACAACATGCAGCCTGGTACGGGATTCGAACTCACAACCTCACAATCGTAAGCTCGACGCTCTAACCCCTGAGCCATGCGCCTTCACTTGAAGTAGATAGAGCTATAGATAATAGCATATAAATATTGGGCAAAAATGCCCTTTGGATAGGAAAAGTTGAACACTGCTCATGAGACCTGAGCTCGCGTCTCCTGCAAACATGACAGGAATGGGTTCACGCCTTGTTATACGTAAAGATGTGGGTCTCAGTTCCACAACACAATAGTTACATGCTACTATTTATAGCTTTATCTGCTTCAAGATTCAACATTCCAAAAAAATTATTATTTCACGTTCTCTCAAAAATTTCTAAATTCTTACAACATCAACAATGTTTTTATTTTATTTTACCACAGGCGCAATGCCACAAACTTTAAATAAACAGTATGGTCGATTTAATCAACCTTAATAACTCAATTTTAACCCTTTCATTACCGTATATATTTTGAGATTCTCTGTGTTTCTTTCAATTAATTTTTAAAATAACAAAGAATTTAATAAAATAACTGAGTTATCATTAAACTAGTGTTAAGGAACATAAATTGTGACTAAGGTTTGGTGGAAGATTTTAATTCAAAACTTATGAAATCAAGACATTTGTACTACAGAGCCAGAGGCGGTTTCAGCCGGGTTGGTATCAAAAGGGTTAATGCCCTCAGAAGGAAAAAAAGCAAAGGTATCTTCGGCAGGACTGGAATTCAGAAAGTAAAGAGATGTGACTAAAAGACCAATTTTGTAAATTCACTGAGTTCTGCTAGTAGATAATAATAAAAACAACAAAAATTAACAGTTGTACAGTATTGCTTCTTGTTTTTTCTTTTGTCTCATTCTGGTTTAAATAAAAGAGTGTGACCATCAGATGTAAATCAATATGTATTTTCATTATTATTATTATTATGAAAGTAAAATTATTTCCAATATGTTCACAATGTGTTTCGCGTCTAAGAATTTCACAGAAAGAAACTTAATTTTAAAAAAAATTAGATATACATAAAATAGAGAGGAACACATACACACAGAAGCATAAATATGTATAGTTTTATACACATATAAACCTCAGTTTTTGTGTGTAATGTTATATATACATACATATATAGTATAGATGAAGTGTATATAATTGTGGCTACATGGTTTCCTTTGGAATTCTGTGGTCCCAGCCTCAGTTTCAGACAAGTTGCATTGCACAGAGGGCAGTTGTTGTCTACAATACTATTGTAGCCATAAATTGATGAATGATTAGTGAGTGGAACTTGTCAGATGGAGACAGTGCAGAAACCCAGCATACACACACACATATATATATATATATATTATATATATATATATATATATTATATATATATATATATATATATATAAAATAATAATAATAATATTAGGGGGTATAACTCCAAACTTACAGGGAAAAATTCAATTTAGTATTAAATCAAATTTCACAGTATATATATAAAATATGAATTAGAGATAAAAACACTATTATGCAACTCAAACAGTGATAGACATAAACCAATGCATAACTAACAAATTATATATATATATTATTTGTTATTTATGTATTGGTTTATGTCTATCACTGTTTGAGTTGCATAATAGTGGTTTTATCTCTAATTCATATTTTATATATATTGTGGCACTCTGTCAGTTATGATGACGAGGGTTCCAGTTGATCTCATCAACAGAACAGCCTGCTCGTGAAATTAACGTGCAAGTGGCTGAGCACTCCACAGACATGTGTACCCTTAACGTAGTTCTTGGGAAGATTCAGTGTGACACAGAGTGTGACAAGGCTGGCCCTTTGAAATACAGGTACAACAGAAACAGGAAGAAAGAGTGAGAGAAAGTTGTGGTGAAAGAGTACAGCAGGGTTTGTCACCACCCCCTGCCAGAGCCTTGTGGTGCTTTTGGCATTTTTCTCAATAAACACTCACAATGTCCAGTCTGGAATCAAAACTGCAATCCTACAACCGCGAGTCCACCACCCTAAACACTGGGCCATTGCACTTCCACTATATATATATATATATATATATATAATACATATATATATATATGATGCACACATATATTACAAGTAAGAGACCAAATGAAGGAAAGTAGCACTCAATACATTTAGTTGAAGTTACATGTACTTAAAAACAGTTTAATACATTACCTCATGACTAAAAGTTCTGAGTCAATTGTAATTTATTATATACATACATGTTATATACTTATACAATCATATATATAACATACAAATACAAACATTATATACATATATATATATATATATATATAAAAATACATACACTTAATATATGTATACAAACACATACATACATAGATACATAAATACACTCACATGTATATATTTGTCTGTGTTTATGCTTACACCCATTTAAAGATGGTATTGTCACTTTTGTGCTCTTTATATCCAGTGTCTTACCAGTTCAACAAACAGTGATTGATATACTAGACTTCAAAGTAATGCCCCAGCATGGCCAGATTCAAATGAGTGAAACAAGTAAAAAAAAAATGATAATATATAAGTAATTGTACATGAAACACACTTTCACACACACACACATCGGTGGCCGAGTGGTTAAGATTGAATTTCTTTAACCAAGAAGTTTCAGGTTCAATCCAACTTTGTGGCAACCAGGGTGTCTTCTACTGCAACCTCAGGACTGATAAAAGCCTTGTGAGTGGATTTAGAGGAAAACCAAAAAAAAAAACCATTGTGTATGTGTATGTTTATATAATATATATATATATATATATATTATAAACATATATATATTGTATACATAAATATATTTATATATGCCTCAGGTGAAATAGATGTGTGTATATATATATATTATATATTATATATACATATATATATTTATATATGCCTATTGTGAGATATATATATATTAGGAATCTAATGAAGAACTTATTTAAACAATCACCTGAGGAGGCACATTTTACACCTTGGATGCAAGATGATGATTACACAACATCTCATCTATGTAATAATGGTATAAGAATGTATTGAAACGATTGTAGTGATTTTAAATAAAGAACGTTATTGATTCCATTTTCTATCATTTGTGTGTGTGCGTGTGTGTGTATAGGTGTATATATGTTTCATGTAATTAATATATTACTTAAAGTCAGTCACTCCATCCCATGTATGCTTGTACATCAGCTGATGATTCTCCAATGTTTAAGATGGGTTGCAGATTCTGTATTTGCCAAATATCTCTTTTCTTGCGCTTTGTGTCTTCCCAAGAAGTATAACATTCCTTGGCTACTCACCATCGTCAATGTTTCTTCTCTGGTGATCATCGTAATGCTCTATTTGCATACTTCCAATCTGGTTGCTGCAGTATGACCAGTCACTTACACCTTTTGTAATACTCATAGTTTTTTGATATAATAATTGTAGAAAACTGTCAAGATTTTCCTGAAGCTCATTTAGTGAAAGACATCCAGCATTTTAGAGAGTTTCATATTGTATATATATATGTATATATATATACACACATAATGAATGCATATATATGTACATATACATACACATATATACATACATATAGATTTATATATATATATATACACTGAAATGTATTTACGTGTATACATAGACATATATGCATATAAATATACATCAATATATATACATATATAGCATATATACATTCACATATATACATACATAGACATATGTATATATACACACAAGCATACATACATATATATATTCATACACATATATACATACATACCTTATACACATATATACATAACTTACAAACATATATACATATCTTATATACATATATAAACATATATACATATATATATACACAAACATATGTACATATAGATACATGTAAATTTATGCATATATACATACATGTATGCATATATATACACATAAAATGCACATGTATGAATATATATGCATATACCTACATATACATGTGCATGTATGTACATACACATATGCACATACATATATGTACATATACATAAGTACATATACATATGTATATATATGTATACATTTGCACATACATATACACACATATATACATATATATTAAATGCATACATATATATGTGTATATATACATATATACATATATATACATACACAAAGATATGTACAATTATATATGTATGTGTGGATATACATACACACACATACACATGTACATTTATATATACCACTTGTTTTGGTACATTTATCCATGTCAGTCACATTGACTGACTAAATTATGTTCATCGTTCACTGGGAATATTGCCTTTCCAATATGCCTTTGTTATGTGGCTAACCACAACAACGAAAATCTCTCACAAAAAAAAAATAAATAAGTGAATAGTACACATATTTCCTTGAAATAATATATCAGAGCATTTTTTTCTTTCATTTCATATTCTGTCTTCACTTCAGATTCATATCATTGCCCCAAGAAGTTTACAATTACCATTGAACTCTGTCAGTGAGTTAACTTTTACTTATCAAGGAGAGATGTACTCTCTTATGCATTCTTGCGAGTTGAATTACCACATAGATAATACGAATTTCAGATTGAGCATTTCTCATGCTATTCACAGCCTCAAAAGAGGATATCAATTTAGTTACGTATAAACCCTCTCATTTCAGTGCATTTGTCAATCCCAACTATTTTAATATTCAATCCCACATGACCATTTGCTACATATTTACTTGTTATAAGAAACATAGTTTTTTTTGACACTAGATGATGGAGTGACTAGTTACAAAAATTTTGTTGGAAAGAAGATGCTTAAAAACAGTTCATGTGTTTCCTTTAAATTTGTTATTTCTTCCCTTTACTTATATGTTACAGCCCTGAGTTATTTGTAAGTTATAATTGTTCATTGAACACTTTCATTAAGTCATACTTTCCTCAAACAAGTTGACATATTTTATCCTGAGTTCTTGTAACTCATAGTCCCAATATATATGTGTGTGTGTGTGTGAATGTATATATATATATATATATATATATATACACACATCAATATAGTCAAACACACACACAAAGTTATGCATACTTCTATTACTATACACACACATTTTCACATATGCATATATATACAACAATACATGTCCATATATGTCAGTGTACATGTATGTGTACATATATATATATAAGATGGACATGGAAATACCACAGAAGTGAGTCTGAGACATTTCAATTTAAGAGGGAATTTATTAAAAATTATTTAAATCATATAAAGAAAATAATAGCGGTTTTGATGATGAATCTCATCTTATCAAATATCATATTTGATAAGATGATATTTTCTTTGTATAATTTTAAAAATCGTTCTTATTAAATTCCTTCTTAGCTTGAAATGTCTTAGACTTACTTCTGTGCTATTTCCACCTCCATCTTTTATATATAAAAATTTGCTTTGTATAGATCTCTAATCTTTTTTCAACTCTCTCTCTCTCTCTCTCTCTCTCTCTCTCTCCTCTCTCTCTCTCTCTCTCTCTCTATATATATATATATATATATATATATATATATATATATATATATATAATCATCATTATCATTTAACATCTACTTTCCATGCTAGCATGGGTTACACACATGCATATTTGTGTATAAATGTGTGTGTGGTGTATATATGTGTGTGTGTATATATATATATATAATAATAATAATAATAATAATATGAGGGAATATTATTCCAAATTAGATGGTATAATTTAATATTTCATTATTGAATTGATAAAAGGTGGGTTTTTTCTAAGATATATATATATATATATATATATATATACACACATACATATATATATATGTGTGTATCTCAACTGATATATGTATATGTGTGTGTGTATCTCAACTGGTATATATATATATGATATATAAATATAAATATATGTGTGTATCTCAACTGGTGTGTGTGTATATATATATATATATATATATATATGTATATGTACTAAAGTACCCATATATGTGTGCGTATGTAACTAGAAAATGAGCCACATGAAGATGACAGGTATAGCTAGAAGATGGTTTAGATCTTATCAGAAGAACACAGAAACACAAGAGATGAAAATCATATTCCAGAAAAAAAAAATTTAATTGATATCATCACTCGTTTAAAAAAATATAAACATGTAACAATCAGCATAATATAGATTTCATTCTGTTTCGTCTTTAATTTATTTTCCATTTTCAAATTCTTTTAGTGAATCTTTAGTCATTTTATTTATTCATTAATCACAAAGACCTGATATTCTGAAGATTGGCAGAACCTTTAAATCAGTAAATATTTATGACTTTCTAAAGGATTTTTGAGGATTTGAGGGAAAGCAATTGGTTTCAAACAAGATATCGAAAAATGTATTACAGATTCAGCTTGCTAGGTGGGGAGCTGAGCTTAATCTTTACCTGTTTCAACACAGTTTTTCACCTGATATAATTATAATTATACATTAAATGTATTAAGTGAAATCATTTATTAATTATACATTTATTAATTAATTCTGGTGCACCTGAGCACTGTAAACAATAATTTCATTATTATTATTTTATTATTAATTTTCATTAATTCAAAATTAATTAGTTCTAAGGTAGGCACAAAGCCTGAAATTGGTAGGGTGGTGGTGGTGGTAGTGGAGAATGAGTACCTGCGATTAAATAGACCGCAGCATATTACTGGTACTTTATCCCACTGTTTCCAGATGTATGAGATGTGAAGTTGACTATCTGACTTTGGCACAAGGCCTCATATGTGTAGGGTGGATTAAATCTACCCTGGTACTAGAATGGTAATTATTTTATCAACTCCTGAAGGATGAAAGACAAAGGTGACACTGTGTGGCATCTTCAACAGTGCCTCATTCATTCTGCTATCCACCACCTCTTTTCCTATTCATGAATAATAATAATAATAATAATATAATAATAATAATAACGATAATAATAATAATAATAATAATAACGATAATAATAATAACGATAATAATAACAATGATAACAATGGCTTCAAATTTTGGCACAAGGCCAGCAATTTTGAGGGGATGGATTAATTGATACCATCGACCCCAGTACTTGACTGGTGGCTTATTTTATTGACCTTGAAAGGATGAAAAGCAAAGCTGACCTCAGCAGGATTTGAACTCAAAACATGAAAAACTAGAAATGTCACTAGACATATTTTTTCTGACAGCTTGCCACCTTATATAATAATAATAACCCTTTCTACTATAGGCACAAGTCTTGAATTTTGGGGAAGGGGTTAAGTTGATTAAATCGACCCCAGTACTCAAATGGTACTTTATCAACCTTGGAAGGATGAAAGGCAAAGTTGGCTTCAGTGGACTTTGAACTCAGAACATAGTGGCAGATGAAATACCACTAAGCATTTCACCCGGCGTGAAACGACTCTGCCAGCTCGCCACCTTATACAATAATAATATTCAAATTATTATTGGGGTCAATAATAATAATAATAATAATTATTATTATTATTATTATTATTTCAAATTTTTTTGGCACAAAGGCAGCTTGGGAAAGATGGGAATGAGTTGATTACATCAACCCCAGTGTTCAACTGGTACTTATTTTACAGACCCCGAAAGGATGGAAGGCAAAGTCAACCTCGGCGGAATTTGAACTCAGAACGTAGCAACAGATGAAATACCACTAAGCATTCCATCAAACATGCTAACATTTCTGCCAGTTCACCACCTTAATAATAATAATAATAATAATAAATATTCTTATACAATCTGTTTTATTTACATGCTGTATAACAGGTTTTATCTCTTTTCCTTACATTGTAAATGATGATTTTATTAAATTGAGATTTACCTGCCTATCATCATCATCATCATCATCATTTAATGTCTGTTTTCCATGCAGGCATGGGTTAGACAGTTTGACTAAGGACTGGCAAGCCGGAAAGCTGCACCAAACTCCAATCTGATCTGGCAAGGTTTCTACAGCTGAAAGCTGCCCTTCCTAATGCCAATCACTCCGAGAGTGTAGTGGACACTTTTTACATGCCAGGTGTTACTTGAAAGCAAATATAACTTAATACCATAAACTCTGCTTTTGCTAATCGCTTTATTTATCAAAACAAATAACAATTAAAAAGACTTCAGTCGTCACAATTTCACTGAAAGACTTACAGATATCACAACTTCAGTTCACTAAATTATAGTTACTTCAACCATCAGAGACTGGTGGCTATTACCATCAACTAGCTAAATAATTTCTGAAATAGGTGGTGGAATAACAGAAAAGTTGGCATCTCATTTCTCATTTTCTTTAGTTTTATCCTACCACTTTGCAAGTTCAAATCCTGCTTTGTCAACCTTTTATTTTTCGTATGACAATACAATAAGCACTGGTCAAGTATTTGTTGTTAAACAATTGATAATATGAATCACAAATTTGCATCTGGCCTTATGCCTTTATAAAAAAACCAAAAAAGAATCTGTTTGAACCAAGAGAGCTTTCTAGAAATAACAGCCAAACCTCCCTCAAATCATACCCTATGTGTTAAAAACGGGAAGGACACATTGAATAATGTAGCAGTATATACACTATGTATCGACAAAAGATTGGATGGTCATGGCTGGATCATAGGCCTGCTTGTTCAGAGCTGACCTGGGGCTGAATGGCAATCACCAGGAATATTTTAAATAGATATGAAACCAAATGACAAGAAGGATTAAATGTTTTTGTCAAGGGATTTAGTGAGATGCACAACCCGTGAACCAGAAGATATCAAATAACTGCTCTTCATGCTGATAACAATTTGTATTTAAACTCAAAATCTATGGAGACTGGTGGCAGACTGCAGCAGTAAAATTTTATCCAATACCATTTGTACAACGATTCAGTGTGTTGTTAGGCATGAGGGATGAAATGGTTTAATGTTAACGATAGGAATTGAGGTATAGCTGATTGAATCAATCCCACAATATTACAAATTTTATTTCTTCAAGCCTAAAAGCTTGAAAAGCGATATTAATGGTCAACTTTTACCTGATTTTTGAATTAGGTAGAGAGAGGAACAAAGGTATGTATTGTAAGGCATTAAATACAGCTCACATTTTACTACTGTCTGTACGCTACTAATACTGTTTTCTTCGAGTAGAACAAAAGCCAGAAAATGGGCTGAAGAGATGTATAGTCAATCAAATTGACACATTGATGAGAGAAGATGCTTAGAAAGGATGAAGGGGCAAAACTGATTAGAAAAAGAATTATTTCTTAGACAGGTACGATTTCAAAATTTTATAATTATTTCAAAGGGCAAAATCTAAAACAATGAATTTTTTTTTGTTTTTGCTTTTGCTAAATATGTTAACATTGTAAGACAATTCCAAAATGGAAATGAATTCATGTTGGGAACTGTTATTGCTGAGAATTTACACAGAACCAGCCACAATAATGGTTAGAATGGTTGCTTATGCTTCTAAACGGGGATTTCGCCTTAAGTTATGTACAAAATGACAAGAATACAGTCATTTAACAATAATCCTTTCTACTGAAGGCACAAGGCCTTGAAATTTTGAAGGAGGGGACTAGTTGATTACATTGACCCCAGTATTTCACTGGTACTTAATTTATCGACCCTGAAAGGATTAAAGGCAAAGTTGACCTCGGTGGAATAGTCATTGAACAATAATAATAGTTATAACAATAGTTTCAAATTTTAGTGCAAGACCAGTAAGTTTGGGAGAGTGGGGTAAGTTGATTACATTGACCCCAATGCATAACTGGTACTTATTTTATTGACCCTGAAAGGATGATACGCGAAGTCAAGTTCAACAGCATTTGACCTCAGAATGTAAAGACATGAAACGCCGCCAAGCATTTTGCCTGGTGTGTTACCAATTCTGCCAGCTCACTGCCTCAATAATGGTAATAACGTCTTAAATAGGCACAAGGCCAGACATTTTGTGGGAGAGAACAATCAACTATATCGATCCCAGTATTCAACTGGTACTTTGTTTTATCAATCCTGGAAGGATGAAAGGCAACGTTGACCGTGGAGAGGATTGAACTGTTACCTCAAAGAGCAGAAAAAAATACTGTGAGGTATTTTGTCCAACATCCTAAAGATATTGCCAATAATAATAATAATCTTTTCACAAGGCCTGAAATTTGAGGGGATGGGGTTAGTCAATTACATCAATCCCAGTATTTCACTGGTACTCATTTTATTGATCTTGAAAGGATGAAAGGTAATATTGATCTCAGCAGAATTTGAACTCAGAACATAAAGACAAACAAAATTCTGTTAAGCATTTTGCCTGGTATGCTAACGATTCTGCCAGCTTGCTGCCTTTAATAATAATAATAACAATAATAATGATTGTTTATAATTTAGATACAAGGCCAGCAAATTTGAGGGGAAAGGGCTAGTTGATGACATTGACCCCTAATAATTCACTGATATTTTTATAGACCCCGGATGAATGAAAAGTGAAGTCAACTTTGGTGGAATCTGAACTCTGAACGTAAAGGGCCGTAACTAAATACCACATAATTTTTTTATCTGACTCTACTGATTCTGCCAATGAACTGCCTTTATGATAATAACAACAATAATAATAATAATCATAAGAATAATAAATAACAATAACTATATTTAATTCCCCACCCCACCATCATAAAAGCAACAATGTCTGAAGTTTGTCTCAGAGATTAACACAATAACCATTTGTAATTTTTAAAACAATTTTTTCTCTCACAGTTACTCAAAGAAACCAAACCTTTACAACATATATATAATATATATATATATATATATATATATATACACACACATATATATATATATATGTACAGATACACGTATACCTAACCTGACAGTCAGTAATCCAACATATTTGTTGATTCTTCAAAAATTCTTGACTCCCTCACAACCATCTACTTTGAAATCATCATCTTTCAGCAACAGAAATCAAACTTCTCAGTTCATGATATTGTTGATGTTCTTCACGAGATGGAACAAAAAAAAAAAAATAATAATAAATAAATAAAGATGCTGATAGCCGGTTCGGTTCAATTGTCGGATGCAATATTTTATTTTCATTCAATGAATTTGGCTCCATGATCTGCAAAGGAAGAGAGAAAAAAAAATGTTAGAATAGGGTGGGAGAACAAAACAAAAGGATAAATAAAAATAAATAAATGAAGGAAAAGTTGTGACCACCACTGCAAATATTGGAAGCAGTGATGGCATTGTTGTCTTTGTCAGCATTTAACACTTTCATGAAATCGAAATCAAATTCAATGACTGGCATCCGTGCTAGTGGAGTGCTAAGAGCACCATCCGAGCGTGATCGTTGCCAGAGCAGCTAACTGGCTTCCATGTCGTGGCATGTAAAAAGCACCATTCGAGCCTGATCGTTACCAGCGCTGTTGCCTCACTGGCACTTGTGCCGGTGGTACATGAAAACACATTCGAGCGAGGTCGTTGCCAGTGCTGCTGGACTGGCTCCTGTGCAGGTGGCACATAAAAAACACCATTTCAAGTGTGGCTGTTGCCAGTACCGCCAGACTGGCTCTTGTGCCAGTGGCACGTAAAAAGCACCCACTACACTCTTGGAGTGGTTGGCGTTAGGAAGGGCATCCAGCTGTAGAAACTCTGCCAAATCAGATTGGAGTCTGGTGCAGCCATCTGGTTCGCCAGTCCTCAGTCAAATCATCCAACCCATGCCAGCATGGAAAGCAGACGTTAAACAATGATGATAATGATGATGATGAATCAATGCATACAATTAGACTCATGTGATTAAAATCACAATGATTGATATGACTGAGAGTTAAAGCAGAAATTAATTTTAGAAAAAGAACTTTTAATGAATCTATTAATTAAAAATAATGTTTAATTAATTAATATAGATTGCTACCATGATGATGTTTGAAACAGAATGAAACTTTTCTTCCATGAAAGGTTTTAGAGATCAATATTGATATGTGACATGTACTTTAAAATATTTATCTGTGTTGCTTACACGGCATAAAAGAAACAGCTTAAACATTAGTCAGAATATGTCTGATATATTCAATTTTGTTTTGTGTGTTAAAATTTGATTGCTGAAATAATAATAATGATTTGACTGATGAAATAATAATGATTTGATTCTCTTTTACTCTTTTACTTGTTTCAGTCAAATGACTGCGGCCATGCTGGAGCACCGCCTTTAGTCGAGCAAATCGACATCGGGACTTATTCTTTGTAAGCCCAGTACTTATTCTATCAGTCTCTTTTACCGAACCGCTACGTAACGGGGACATAAACACACCAGCATCAGTTGTCAAGCAATGCTAGGGGGACAAACACAGACACACAAACACACACAAAATAAATAAATAAATAAAAAAAAGCAAAGATGAAGTAAAAGAAAAGCAAACCAAACTGGCTTTTTTAGGTTGACCCTAGGGAAAATTGGAAGAAGTTTCTAATGTTTCAAGCCTAAGGTCTGGTACAACAAGAATAGGTGAGAAGAAGAGAAAAATAAAGAGAAAAGAACAAGCATGTTTCAATTATTTATATATATATATATATATATAAGTGATAATGGTGTCATTGAGACCCAAAGGTGTCAGGTAATGCTGAATAAGTTAAGTTCCAGATTCGGTAATTTTGTGAATAAAGGGTTCAACATTGGTTCTATGTTGGTTCTAACTATCCTCTCACACCGTCTCCAATGAAGGGATATAATTGATAAATATCCTAGAAACAGCTGTAAGTCCTTCTATCTATAAAAGCTCTAATATCTACGCATCCTTGGTTTTTTTATCTCATTACACAAAAAATTCTTATATATATATATATATATATATATACACACACACATATATATATATATATAGAATATGGGGGTTTAGTTCATTGGTAGTGTAAATAAATAGGTACACCAGGTAAGTGTTGTAACAGATTATCAGGATTCCCAGCTTGTAATTGAGATGGGAGCTATGGATCTATTTTAGGTTTCTGAATTAGCAGATATATATTTGTGAAAGAGGACAACAAACGCTGAGGCATAACAAGCATCTCAAGTCATATCCATTATTTTCTATTATTCTAATTTTCTAATTTAAGAATAATATAAACTAATGTATATGACTTGTGATGCTTGTTAGGCCTTGGTGTTTGTTGTCCCCTTTCACAAATACATACATATATGAGGTCCAAAGTGAAGAAAACCAAAAGACAGAGACAGGTGAAGGAGCAACAAACAAGCTGTATTAGTTTGGGGTTAATTTGAGGTTACCACGCACCTCATAAAACTAAGATTTCCTTTGACTTGCTGAGATTACTGTAGAGAGGGAGCTGGTTCCTTGCTAAATGATAGATCAAAGCATGAAAGTAGGAACCAGAACAGAAAAACTTTTTTCTGCTGTAGAGGAACTAAATCGCTAGTCATATTATAGAAGAATGAGTGGGAGTAACCAGGGTGGATAACAGTTCTTTTCTATTCTAGGTACAAGGCCCGAAATTTTGGGGGAGGGAGCCAGTCGATTAGATCAACCCCAGTATGCAACCAGTACTTACTTTATCGATCCTGAAAGTATGAAAGGCAAAGTTGATCTTGGCGGAATTTGAACTCAGAATGTAAAGACATGAAATACCTATTTCTTTACTACCCACAAGGGGCTAAACACAGACTGGACAAACAAGGACAGACAAACGGATTAAGTCGATTATTTCGACCCCAGTGAGTAACTGGTACTTATTTAAGTGACCCTGAAAGAATGAAAGGCAAAGTCGACCTTGGCGGAATTAGAACTCAGAACGTAACGACAGACGAAATACCTATTTCTTTACTACCCACAAGGGACTAAACACAGAGAGGACAAACAAGGACAGACAAATGGATTAAGTCGATTATATCAATCCCAGTATGTAACTGGTACTTATTTAACTGACCCTGAAAGGATGAAAGGCAAAGTCGACCTCGGCAGAATTTGAACTCAGAACGTAACGGCAGACGAAAAACCTATTTCTTTACTACCCTCAAGGGGCTAAACATAGAGCGGACAAACAAGGACAGACATAGGTATTAAGTCAATTACCTCGACCTCAGTGTGTAACTGGTACTTAATTTATCGACCCCGAAAGGATGAAAGGCAAAGTCAACCTCGGTGGAATTTGAACTCAGAACGTAACAGCAGATGAAATACCTATTTCTTTATTACCCACAAGGGGCTAAACATAGAGGGGACAAAGAAGGACAGACATAGGTATTAAGTCGATTACATCGACCCCAGTGTGTAACTGGTACTTAACTTATCGACCCCGAAAGGATGAAAGGCAAAGTCGACCTCGGCAGAATTTGAACTCAGAACATAGCGGCAGATGAAATACCACTAAGCATTTCACCTGGCATGCTAACGTTTCTACCAGCTCCCCACCTTAGGGTGGATAACAATTGCTCGAATAATGGTGTCGCAGAAAAAGACTAAATTACTGACTAGGCGTAGAGAGACAAAATAAAATTCCTCCAGTTTCATTTGTTAACTTATTGTTTAATATTAGATCAACAATTTTTTTCTGATGTAATTATTATGTAACAAAGCACAAGAAGTATATAGAGTGCAGCTCCACATTTATTTGTCTTGCCTGAGAGAGTTGATGAATGCTATTAGGTAGTAATTAACAGCTATAGATTACACATAAAAGATACAACACAAAGAGAAAAAGAACAAAGTGTGAGGCCGTGTCGTAGATGTAAATGAACACAGGATAATTTCATTATGGAGCTATTCCTCATATTTCACCATTGATTGGCTTGTGACATTTATGAAGGAATGGCATGAGTAGAGAGTGTTACATTTGCTATTGAGGCAATACTAATAGTTATTAGTTGGTCATTAGTCTGTCTAAGTGAGAATTTATTTGCGCACCACAAAATATAGTGACATAGATGCATACATATGTATAGTAGAAAGTAAAAGCAGGAAAAATTACATTATAAATCTCAAAATAGTGACACATCTGTAATACAAAAAGTATTGTATAAATGAATAAATAAAGTATAACTATGATTATTTAAAAAGATTTCAGATATCTTACGATTGTTTCATGAATGTATTATCTTTCAAAATGATCTCAAAAATTGCTTAGCATTATAATCATATATATATATATATATATATATATATATATATATACTCTTTTACTTGTTTCAGTCATTTGACTGCAGCCATGCTGGAGCACCACCCTTTTTAGTCAAGCAAATCGACCCCAGGATTTTTTCTTTGTAAGTCTAGTACTTATTCTATCGGCCTCTTTTGCTGAACCGCTAAGTTACGGGGGATGTAAACACACCAGCATGTTGTCAAGCGATGTTGGGAGAAAACACACACACACACACACACACACACACATATATATACATATATACGACTGGCTTCTTTCAGTTTCCATCTACCAAATCCACTCCCAAAGCTTTGGCCGGCCCGAAGCTATAGTAGAAGACACTTGCCCAAGGTGTCACACAGTGGGACTGAACCCAGAACCATGTGGTTGGTAAGCAAGCTACTTACCACACAGCTGGCTAGGGGAGCAGGCCAACATTCCTTCTTATTCTGTGGCAGTGTAACCGGATCTACATGAAGTGGAACGTTTTGTTCAAGAACACAACATGCTGCTTGGTCTGTGAATTGAACCCATGGTCAAGCAATCACGTGTGCAGCATCCTAACCACAAGGGTACATACCTTCACACATACACCTTCATCATTGTTATTGTTTAAAGTCCGTCTTCCATGTTGGCATGGGTGGAATGGCCTGACAAGAGCTTGCACCAGACTTCTGTCACTGCTTTGGCAAGATTTTTACAGCTGGATGCCCTTCTTAGTGCCAACCATTCAGCAGAATGGACTTAGTGCCTTTTTTACATGGCACAAGCACAGGTGAGGTCAGTTTTGGCAAGGTTTCCACAGTTGGATGCCCTTCCAAATGCCAACCACTTGATAATGATGATAATGGTGATGGTAGTGGTGATGGTGATGGCGATGATGATGATGGCAATGGCGGATATAATGGCAATGGTGATGATGATGGTGGTGGTAAGAATGGTGATGGTGGTAGTGATGGTGATGATGATGTCAGTAATAATAATGATGATGATGGTAATAATAGATCCGATGATGACAGTCATGATGATGATGATGTCATACATAAGTGATAAAAGTCACAGTCAAAAAGAATTCTGTGAAGAAAAAAAAAATCCCCCACCCCACCAAAAATAAAAACCCCAACAAAACAATGTTGTTGAACTAAATTTGAGTGACTCTGTTTAAAGACAGCATTTCCGACACTCGTCTGCTTCATTCATCAGACACATACTTTTAATGAATGTTCTCATTGGCTCATTATAACGACAAAGCGAATTAGATCAGGCATTGGTTAATTTTTGTTCTTGCAAATGGTCGTAAGTAGTCTTTCATTTAGACAACAATCAAGACATTTTCTTTTCTTTAAGTGGCTGATGGTGATAGTCATGGCGGGAGGGGAAGGGAATGGTAGAAAGAGAGGGAGGGAAACAGGAAACAAGGGCGGTAGGGAGAGAGAGAGAGAAAAGATTATTCTGTGCACAACTTGGAGAAATAATTCCTTCTTTTACTGCCCCCCCCCCTCTGCCGTTCCATCTTAGAGAAGGAAAGTGAGAATGTAAAGTGCTTAGACTATTTGTTAATTGTCTGAGGAACAGAATATTCAATTTTAGGGAAAAAAGAGGAATAAAAGGGTCTGTTTTGCTATTTAAGCACACAAACATGTGTGTGTGAGTGTGTGTGTGTGTATGTGTTTGTGTGTGTGTGCTGATGAGAGAGGGTGTGTATGCATATGTGTGTGTATGTGTGTTTGTGTGTGCATGCCAATGAGAGAGGGTGTGAATGCATATATGTATGTGTGTGTGTGTTTGTGCATGTATATGCATATGTATAGGCGCAGGAGTGGCTGTGTGGTAAGTAGCTTGCTAACCAACCACATGGTTCCGGGTTCAGTCCCACTGCGTGGCACCTTGGGCAAGTGTCTTCTGCTATAGCCCCGGGCCGACCAATGCCTTGTGAGTGGATTTGGTAGACGGAAACTGAAAGAAGCCTGTCGTATATATGTATATATATATATATATATATATATATATGTATGTGTGTGTGTTTGTGTGTCTGTGTTTGTCCCCCTAGCATTGCTTGACGACCGATGCTGGTGTGTTTACGTCCCCGTCACTTAGCGGTTCGGCAAAAGAGACCGATAGAATAAGTACTGGGCTTACAAAGAATAAGTCCCGGGGTCGAGTTGCTCGACTAAAGGCGGTGCTCCAGCATGGCCACAGTCAAATGACTGAAACAAGTAAAAGAGTAAGAGTATGTATGTCAAAGTGAGTGCATAACAGAATGAGTGCAAATCTGTGTGCATGTGTGTGTCTTAGAATGTGTTCCCATATATGTGTGTGTATGAGCGTGTGTATGTGAATGTATGTACATATGTATGTGAAAGTGAGTATGTGTGCATAACAGAATGTGTGCGTGTATGTATGTATGCATGTGCAGGCGTGCCTATGTGGTTGAGAAGCTTGATTTCCAACCCTGTGAGCTTGGGTTCAGTCCCACACTGTGACAAGTGTCTTCTTCAACAGCTCCAGGCTGACTAAATATTTGTGGTTGGAATCGGCAAACGGTACGACTTTCCATCAGTTACAACAACAAGTGTTCCAGTTGATCGAATCATCAGAACATCCTGCTCATGAAATTAACGTACAAGTGGCTGAGCATTCCACAGACATATGTACCCTTAACCCTTTCGTTACCAACCCGACTGAAACTGCATCAGGCTCTGTGTAGTACAAATGCCTTGATTTCATAAGTTCTTAATTAAAATCTTCCACCAAACCTTAGTCACAATTTATGTTCCTTACACTAGCTTAATGATAACGAAGTTATTTTACTAAATCCTTTGTTATATTTAAAATTAATTGAAAGAAACAGAGGATCTCAACAGAAATATGGCAACAAAAGGGTTAAAGTCACCATGATATTTTTAACCCTTTTGTCACCAGCCCAGCTGAAACCGGCTCTGGCTCTGTAGTACAAATGTCTTGTTTCCATAAGTTCTGAATTGAAATCTCCACCAAACCTTGTACCTCGGAGGGTAACTTTCTAAGTGCAATCCCATGGCATCATGACCAAATGGGGTCTCCCATATATATATATATATATATATATATATATATATATATATACATACATATATATATGTATATAGGCGTAGGAGTGGCTGTGTGGCCAGTAGCTTGCTTATGAACCACATGGTTCTGGGGCCAGTCCCACTGCATGGCACCTTGGGTAAGTGTCTTCTACTATAACCTCGGGCCAACCAAAGCCTTGTGAGTGAATTTGGTAGAAGGAAACTGAAAGGCTTTAGATGTTTTCGCTCAATAAACACTTGCAACGCCTGGTCTGGAAATTGAAACCGCGATCCTACGACCACAAGTCTGCTGCCCAAACCACTGGGCCATTGCACCTCCACACACACACACACACACACACACATATATATAATCAAAATAAACAACAAGGATATCCAGGGGTAATGCAGTATGATCGTTTCATGCTGGTGCCATATAAAAAGTACAGGTGTCTTGTGAATTATCTGGTAACTTCACTGGTGCCAGTACAACATGAAAAGCACTTAGTTCACTCTGTAAAATGGTTGATGTTAGGAATGGCATCCAGCAACAGAAACCATACCAATGCAGACACTGGTGATGTACAGTCTTCTGGCTTGTTGAACTGTCCAACCCATGCCAACATGGAAAGCTGACATTAGATGATGATGATGATGATGGTAATAATGATATCAAGCCATGAAGAATAATCCTCATGTTTCCTGCATGGTAACTGGTAAGGATTGGCAGCAAATTCTGTCTCATTCATGTAAGCATGGGAAAATTAATGTTAGAATGATGATGATTGACAAATACGAGGGGACGCTGAGAAATTCCTGGTTTTGAATACAAGAAAACACAGGAGAATCAGTTAATTATGATTTTATTCGACATGTTCCCCTCTCAGATTCACATGCTTATTGCAGTGGTCCTTTAGTTTTGCTAAGCCCTGTAAAAGAACTTGAAAAGTTGGGTTTCCAACCAGGCCTTTCACAATATCCTTAAAACCAGGAACTTTCCATCACCCCCTCATATACATGTGTGAGTATATGTGTATATATGTGTGTGTGTGTATTCTTATATTCTAAGTACTTACACTTATGTGCATGAAATATATTCTTTTTTACTCTAAGCAAAATGCCCGAAATTTTGGGGAAGGTGGTCAGTCGATTATATCGACCCCAGTACGCAACTGGTACTTAATTTATTCACCCTGAAAGGATGAAAGGCAAAGTTGACCTCGGTGGAATTTGAACTCAGAACGTAACGGCAGACGAAATACGGCTACGCATTTCGCCCAACGTGCTAATGTTTCTGCCAGCTCACCGCCTTAAATACTCTTTCTGCTCTGGGCACAAGGCTCTAAATTTTGGGGGACAGTGGAAGCCAATCGATTAGATTGACCCCAGTATGTAACTAGTACTGAATTTATTGACCTTGAAATGATGAAAGGCAAAGTTGACCTCGGCGGAATTTGAACTCAGAACATAAAGACAGATGAAATACCACAAAGTATTGCACCTGGCGTGCTAACGTTCCTTATTTCTTTACTGCCCACAAAGGGCTACACACAGAGGGGACAAACAAAGAAAGACAAACAGATTAAGTCAATTATATCGACCCCAGTGCATAACTGGTACTTATTTAATCGACCCCGAAAGGATGAAAGGCAAAGTTGACCTCAGCGGAATTTGAACTCAGAACGTAACGGCAGACGAAATACCTATTTCTTTACTACCCACAAGGGGCTAAACAGAGAGGAAAATCAAGGACAGACAAACGGATTAAGTCGATTACATCGACCCCAGTGCGTAACTGGTACTTATTTAATCGTCCCCGAAAGGATGAATGGCAAAGTTGACCTCGGCAGAATTTGAACTCAGAACATAACGCAGATGAAATACGGCTATGCATTTCGCCCAGCGTGCTAACATTTCTGCCAGCTTCCCGCCTTGCATCTGAAATATTTTATCCAAGATATAAATACAAAACTTCACTGTAACAGATAAAACTGATAAAAAAAACAATGATGCCGATAAGGATAGTGATAGAGTGGTAGTATTGGTAGTAGTAGTGGTGGTGTGTTGGTGATAGTGGTAGTATAGTGTTCAGTAATATTAACAGTGACCTACTTCAATCACATTTCCAATTCCACACTAAACAAAAGTCCTTTATACCAAGATCTCCGCATAAGCAGTAACCAAAATTACACCACGGAACCACAGAAACATTTTAATTAGTTTTGCTTTTTTTTTTTATTTTCTATCATTTTTTTTTTTAGTTTCTTTAGCTTCTTTTATTATATTTCTTTTGTTTTATCCACATTATTCTTTTTACTGTTGTTTTACTTTTCCCTTCGATAAATTACTACTTTCTAGCATAGCTCAGGTAAGGTCTTCCACCTGAACACCTGCCAACAGACTTCACTAGTAAAATAGCTCAGGTGAGGTTAAGTTATTCGGTGGAAGATTTTTTTAAAAACGGTCATTATTAGATACGAACACTCAACTCCACTCCACTATTAAGGAAATGTTGTCAGTACACAGTCAAACTAAATTAGATGTCAGACAGTTAACTTAATGCCAAACTACCTTTAGTTTCTTTTTTTTTGTTTCTTTTTGCTGTTTGTTCTACCGTTCTGTATACTCTTTACTCTTTTACTTTGACTGCGGCCATGCTGGAGCACTGCCTTTTTTTTTTTTTTTTAATCGAGCAACTCGACCCCGGGACTTATTCTTTTTGTAAGCCCAGTACTTATTCTATCGGTCTCTTTTGCCGAACCGCTAAGTAACGGGGACATAAACACACCACCATCGGTTGTCAAGCAATGCTAGGGGGACAAAACACACTCACACAAACACACACATGCATATATATATATATATATATATATACATATATACGACGGGCTTCTTTCAGTTTCTGTCTACCAAATCCACTCACAAGGCCTTGGTCGGCCCGATGCTATAGTAGAAGACATTTGGCCAAGGTGCCACGCAGTGGGACTGAACCCGGAACCATGTGGTTGGTAAACAAGCTACTTACCACACAGCCACTCCTACGCCTGTATATTTTTTTTGTTTTGTTTTGTTTTCTTTTGACAGGGTGACTGTGATGCGTTCTGAGATTGTTCTACCCTCGCGTTTGCTATGAGTTATACAAACGTTACTAGCTACCTGCGGCAGCTGAACTGAATGTTGTCCACAATCATATTTTTAGCTGTCGCTGTTGCTTTTGTATTTGTGCAGTAGTAAAACAAAAAAACAAAAAACAAAAAACAAAAAAATAAATAAAAATAAAAAAAACAAAAAACAAAAAAAATAAATAAAAATAAAAAAATAAAAGAATTGCCTGCAACAAAAAGTGCAATAAAGTGTAGCTTATGCAAGCAGCCACAGTGATTGCAACAGCATGATCATCTGGAAAGGCAACACGTAGCGTATGATGCAAGATGGTTAGATTGTTTTTACTCATTACCCAATTCTCTCTCCAGCCTCTCTATCTCTTCCTCTTGCCTCTTCCTCTTCCTCCAGCCTCTTCCTCTCCTTCCAGCCTCTCCTTCTCCCTCCAGCCTCTCTATCTCTTCCTCTTCCTCCAGCCTCTTCCTCTAGCCTCTTCCTCTCCTTCCAGCCTCTCCTTCTCCCTCCAGCTGCTGCCTCTCCACCCCACTCTCTCACATGGAGTAGCATAGTCTGGTAACATTTATATCAGCATGCAGCGCCAGGCCGAAAGACTAAACTTAACAAACAAACCAACTTAACTTGTTTATACTGAAATTGTAGAAGAGTTGAAGAAGTCACGAAGATTTTCAAAAGCATAAACTAAGCATTCACTTGCAGAAACATGAATATACCGGAGCCGTCTATATTGCAAATTATTCTCAGTATTATAAACAGCGCCACTGTTTGTATTATGTAAAATTTTAAAAAAATTTTTAAAAAATAGCTTAACACTTGCTAGGCTGAAAAATCAAAGAATTTTCCCCACCCCCTGTTTTTTTAATTTTTATTTTATGGCTTTTCTAGCACTAGTAGAATAGGTAAAATCTGTTCATTAACCTTTCAAGATCAGATTTATCTAATACTAAGTCTTGAAATGAGTAGAATTCTTCTCAGGAAATCCAATGTCAACACTTGATAGACAGAATATTTAAGAGATGGTTTTGAATGATAATCTGTCCAGATAGAAAACTATACTATCATAAATAAATCATCATTATCATTATCATCATTTAAAGTTTATTTTCCATGCTGGCATCGGTTGGAGGGTTTGACAAGTACCTGCTAAGCATTTCGCCTGGTGCTAACGTTTCTGCCAGCTCACCGCCAAATATTCTTTTCTACTCTAGGCACAAGGCCTGAAATTTTGGGGGAGGGGGCCAGTCGATTAAATTGATCTCAGTATGCAACCAGCAATTTATCGATCCTGAAAGGATGAAATGCAAAGTTGATCTCAGTGGAATTTGAACTCAGAACATATAGACAGACGAAACACCACTAATCATTTTGCCCGGCATGCTAACGTTTCTGCCAGCTCACTGCCAAATGTCCTTTTCTATTCTAGGCACAAGGCCCAAAATTTTGGGGGAGGGGGCCAGTCGATTAGATCGACCCCAGTACACAACTGGTGCTTAATTTACTGACCCTGAAAGAATGAAAGGCAAAGTTGACCTCAGCGGAATTTACAGTCAGAACATAAAGACAGACAAAACACTGTTAAACATTTTGCCCGGTGTGCTAACATTTCCACCAGCTCGCCGCCTTATACACACACAATTATTGACAGTTGGCAGAAGCTACAGAGTGACTCAAGGTCTGAGAGTTTTGTGTGTTGGTACTTATCACTTGGTTTCAAATCAAAGGGGCATCCATTTATATGCTGGTGATAATGGAGCTTCCCAGGATTGTTCTGGAACAAATTATAAAAGCAATTACAATGTCAAATGCTTAATGTATGTTTTTCAAATGGTTTGCTCATTACCCTGTTCAGAAATCTAATGAGAAATACGAATATAGTAAGAAGTGGGGAACATAACTCATTGATTTGTTTCATTCTAACCATTTCTGAGAGTAACGGAGATGTAAAGAAGTGAAGACATTACAATACTTTGCAAAGTTAGTGAAGTATAGAATATTATAGAAAAAATAGTAAAAAAAAAAACTCTGAGATTAATTATTGCTTAGAGACACCATCCTTGTGGAAAGTGACAGTTAAGTACGAGCAAAGTAGCTGAGAATTCCACAGACATATGCACTCTTAATGTAAGCCTCAATGAGATTCAGCGTGACACAGAATGTGACAACCTAGGAAGTTTAACATGAACAAATCAACCCCTATACTTATTTCAAGTCTGGCACTTCTCTCAGTTTCTTTTGACCAAACCACTAAGTTATGGGGATGTAAACAAAACAACACTGGTTATCTAGCAGGGTGATGCACAAACTCAAAAACATGCATGCACACACACACATACACAATGAGCTTCCACAAATTTTCTGTCAACCAAATTCTATCACAAGGCTTTGGCTGGCTCAAGGCTATGGTAAAATAATCTTCCCCAAGCTGCCTTGCAGCAGGACTGAACCCACGACCATATGGTTGTGAAGCAAAACAGTCATACCTGTGAATATATATATATATATATATATATATCAAAATAAGCAACAAAGATATCCAAGGTAGTGTAGTACAATTGTTTCATGCTACTTCATTTTATTAAACACTAAGTATTACATCAGTTTTAAAATGTTGAGCAATCTTCAACCACATATAGAAGATTGCTCTACATTTTAAAACTGATGTAATACTTACAGTGTTTAATAAAATGAAGTAGCACGAAACAATTGTACTACTCTACCTTGGATATCCTTGTTGCTTATTTTGATTATAATCACCCCATTTGATTTATATGGATAATACCATACAAAATTCTGGTGCCTTTAACTTAAGTACCATATTCATCTGAATCTAAATTTTGCTGAACTTACATATATATATATATATATATGAATTAAGGCTGCTGGAAACTACTGCGTAAATATTAAGCAATGAGCTAATAATGCTCACCCTGCTTCATCACGTTGGTAATTATTATTAGATTTTTGAGGCTCTGAATAAAATATCTGTATACTTCGTTAATTGTTTGTGTTTGGGGTCGATGGCATCTTTGAGCAATTAGCATCAGTGTGTGTGTGTGTGTGTGTGTTCCATACATCTCTGATCATTAAGGTATTTACAGAAACTGCTGTAAGTAGCAGCAGTGTTGTTAGTTGACCTTGTGAGTCAATCAATTAGTAATTCATTTATCTCGTTAATGAGCGATAAACAGAATCGACTACGTGACATTTCTTAATCAGAGGCATCCCTCCATCTAACGTAGCAACAGGTTTTTGACACAAATAACTCCAAGAAAAAACTACCTGCCTCATTTTGCGTAGCGTATTCTCTGCATCAGAGGTTTTCCCACTCAGAATGTTTTGTTCATAACAAAAATGTTCAGTTTTCCTTCGGCAACCTTACAGGCTACAATGGAAACTGCTATGTCCAAGATACAGACCACCATTTACTGTTGTCCACATTGGGTCATAGAGAGTAAAGTATATTTACAAAGGACACAATCACAAACTATTGACCCTTAAACTGGTCAATTTATAAACTTTTGAGAGAATATGAAATAATTGATTTTTGGAACAGTGAATCTTGAAGCACATAATGCTATAAATAATATCATATAATTATTGGGTTGAAAAAGCCTTTTGGATAGAACAGTCATGGGCTGCGTTTGACCAGCTATTATTTATATCTGTGTCTATGCACTTTGAGAACCACTATTCTGAAAAAAATGATTTCGCAATCGCTCATCATCCAGTGTTTTAATTAGGGATTATAATTATTATTACTATATATATATATATATAGCAGTGGAGAAATATTATCTTGCTAGGAAACAGATAAGGGTTGCAAGCAGGAAGAGCATCTGGATGTAAAAAATCTGTCTCAATAAATTTATTACAATCCATGCATGTATGGAAAAGTAGATGTCATGATGATGATGATGATAATAATAATAATAATAATAATAATAATATAATAATAATAATAATATAATATATGAGAACAGTACTACTTTAATGTGCAAAGGTCAAACTAAGAGAATAAAAAGAAAATGAGAAACTGCTATGATTTATTTTGTTTCCACGATGCTCTAAGTGTATAGTCTAAATATATTTCGCCTTAGCACTGTAGGAACCGATTTGAACTAATTTATACTTTTATCTAAATGGGACATAGAACATTTATGTAACTGGGAATCACTTCCATTACAATACACATGACATCCTGTTGCGTGATTTGTTCATATTTATCAAACTGAGATAAAAATGTAGACCAAAGCAATTTAAAAGTCTTTTTATTATTATTTTGCTTTTTGCTATTTTTTGTCCATTTTTTTTTCATGCCAGTGTATTAACAGAAAAGTATGTCTAACTTCTGGTAGTTGCTCTGATTTAGGTTCTTATTGGCACCAAAAAAATTAATGGTATCTGTCTCCTGGGACAGGACATCAATCTATCTCAGCTGGCATTTCCTAATTATATACAATAGTTTATTGTCAATATCTTGGTGAACCAAGAAGGATTTTTATTGCTGTTTAGATTGAGGTCATTCTTTGACCTAACTAACGGTCAAAGGTGTTCAAACTGTGACTATCCTGTCCTTTATTTATTTATTTTAGGATATGGTGTATCTAGGATTATTTTAATCAATGTTTCCTAGCAATATTAAAAAGTGGAAAAGTATAAGATGAGGTGAAGAGCTGGCAAAATTATTACCATTAGAGATGAACCCCATCTCCCAGGATATACACAACGAGCACAAACTGACTCAAACTCGCTCCTACACATGTCAAATTTAAGCAGAGAATACAACCTGGCAACCACACCAGACTCTGAGGGTGGAGTCTTCGACTTGGCCTGAGCATGGACTCAAACCCAAATGAAATGAAATGAAATGAAATATCAGACAAAATGCTTAGCAGCATTCCTTCTGGTTACTCTTTTAATTGTTTCAGTCATTTGACTGCGGCCATGCTGGAGCACCGCCTTTATTCAAACAAATCGACTCCAGGACTTATTCTTTGTAAGCCTAGTACTTATTCTATCGGTCACTTTTTCCAAACCGCTAAGTTACGGGGACGTAAACACACCAGCATCGGTTGTCAAGCAATGTTGGGAGGATGCGCTTCTTTCAGTTTCCATCTACTGAATCCACTTGCAAGGCTTTGGTTGGCCCAGAGCTATTACAAAAAACATTTGCCCTGGGTGTGGCACACCATGGAATTGAACCCAGAACCATGTGGTTGTGAGGAAAACTTCTTACCACACAGTGCTTCTGTTTCATCATAGATGTAAGTATTCAGTCTTGTGACAATAAATAGTCTTTTCTCCTATAGGCACAAAGTCTGAAATTTGGGGGAGAGGGAATAATCGATTATATCAACCCCAGTGCACAACTGGTACTTAATTTATCACCCCCGAAAGGATGAAAGCCCAAGTCAACCCTGGCTGAATTTGAACTCAAAACATAGCGACAGGCGAAATACTACTAAGCATTTCGTCCAGCATGCCAACGTTTCTTATTTCTTTATTCCCCAGAAGGGGCTAAACATAGAGGGGACAAACAAGGACAGACAAAGGGATTAAGTCGATTATATCGACTCCAGTGCATAACTGGTACTTAATTTATTGACCCTGAAAGCATGAAAGGCAAAGTCGACCTCGGCGGAATTTGAACTCAGAACGTAACGGCAGATGAAATACCTATTTCTTTACTACCCACAAGGGCCTAAACACAGAGAGGACAAAGAAGGACAGACAAATGGATTAAGTTGATTATATCGACTCCAGTGCTTAACTGGTACTTATTTAATCAACCCCGAAAGGATGAAAGGCAAAGTCGACCGCGGCAGAATTTGAACTCGGAATGTAATGGCTGACGAAATACCACTAAGCATTTCGCCCGGCGTGCTAACGATTCTGCCAGCTTGCTGCCTTTCTTGTGATAATAAATAATGCTGTACAGAGTGACATAACAAAAGAACGTTTGTGTAACTCGAGTGGAATGGTTATTACAAGGCGTCTTTGTGTCACGTACCATTTTAATGACATTTCTCACTATCATATAAGTCTGTCACTGTGTGGTTTACAAGCTTGCATTCCAACTACATGGTTGCAGGTTCAATCCCACACTGGGCTATGATGCAATCTTTAAGACCTGACAGATTTAGTCAAACCATAATTGTGCCAGCAGGGAACATTACTCTTTTACTCTTTTACTTGTTTCAGCCAATTGACTGTGGCCATGCTGGAGCACCGCCTTTAGTCAAGCAAATCGACCCCAGGACTTCTTCTTTGTAAGCCTAGTACTTATTCTATCAGTCTCTTTTGCCAAACCGCTAAGTTACAGAGACATAAACACACTAGCATCGGTTGTCAAGCGATGTTGGGAGAACAAGCACAGACACACAAACACACACATATATATATATACACATATACATATATACGACGGGCTTCTTTCAGTTTCCATCTACCAAATCCACTCACAAGGCTTTGGTCGGCTCGAGGCTATAGTAGAAGACACTTACCCAAGGTGCCATACAGTGGGACTGAACCCGGAACCATGTGGTTGGTAAGCAAGCTACTTACCACAAAGCCACTCCTATGCCTATGGACATTTTATTTATACTTTTACCTTCTTTTTCCTTCTATTATTATATGTATATATGTGTGTGTGTGTGTGGTGTGTGTGTGTGTGTGTGTGTGTATACATGCGCTTGTGTGTGCGTGTGTATTTATGTCTCGGTATTTGTCCCTCACCATTGTTTGACAACTTGTTTTGGCCCCTGGGTTCACGAAATATACCAAACACAGGCCTTATTCAAAATATTGCGTTTGAAAAAGGCCCTTAGCTCTGACCATGTGATGGCACTCTGTAACAGCATCACCAGCTAATAAATGTCTGAACATAATCGTTGACCACAATGCACTCATTTGGCACGAATCTATGTAAAGCCAAGGGGATCACAATTATAGGGAACATGGACATTAAATGATGATGATGATGATGATGATGATGAGGATGGATGCACAGCATCCTAATGGATATTGCAAAATATCCCATTTGATGTCTAGCAATTCTGCTAAATCACTATCTGTAACTGGTTCTTTAATTATGAAACCCGAAAGGATGAAAAATAGAAGTTGACCTTGGCATGAATTGAACTCAGGACACAGAGAGCCATTATAGATTTATCTGACACTCTAATGACTCAGCCAATTTGCTGTGATATATGTTCTTACATTCTTAATCTTAAATTTTTTATATTTTACTAGCTTCAGTTTACTGGACTGTGGCCAGGCTGGGGCACTACCTTCAAGGGTTTAGTCAAACAAATTGACCCCTGGGAATATTCAAAAGAAAAAAATATATGTTTGGTATGTACTGTATCAATCTCTTTTGACAAACTGCTATGTTAGAGAGAAGTAAGCAAGCCAACACAAATTGTTAAGCAGTCAAGAGACAAATACAAAGATACATCCTTGCAGACACACACACATGATGGGCTTCCACACAGTTTCCGCTTAAGGCAGTAGTCAGCCTTGGGCTATAGTAAGACACTTGCCCAAGAAGCCCCATGGTCGGACTGTGGGACTGAACCTGAAACCACATGGTTAACAAGTGACCTTCCTACCATGCCTTCACCTATCAATGAAGAATATTTAAACTGTAAAATGGAAAGCCATTTTTTTTCCCCATCACCCATCTTAATCACTTCTTTATCTAATTGTTAACGAAAACAAAAGCAATCTGCATAATTTTTGTAATAAAATTCAGTCACGAAAAGCAGACTAATATACATGCAGTAAGTTTTCTATATACATAATCAAATAAATATTCATTGAAAATTTGACTGCCAATGTATATTAGATTTGTGTGTGAGTGTACATTATATATATATAATGTATGTACACTCACACACAAATCCAATATACATTGGCAGTCAAATTTTCAATATATATATATATATATATATATATATATATATATATATACACAAGCACACACACACATCAATATATTATATAGGTGTATATATATATATATATATATGTATATACACACATGCATCAATTTATATATATATATATATAATATATATATATATTATATATATCGATATATATGTTTATACATATCGATATATATATATATACATACACAAGCACACACATCAATACACTCATATATATATATATATATATATATATATATGCATATTTATTTCTTTATTGCCCACAGGGAGTTTAGCGTAGAGGGGACAAACAAGGACAAAGGGATTAAGTTGATTACATTTATCCCCAGAGCATAACTGGTACTTATTAAATCGACCTCGAAAAGAGGAAATGCAAAGTTGACTTTGGCGGAATTTGAACTCAGAACGTAACAGCATATTAAATACTGCTAAGCATTTTGCCCAGTGTAGAAACAATTCTGCTAGCTCGCTGGTCTCATATATATATATATATATGTGTGTGTGTGTGTGTAGGTCAAGTGGCCCACTGGTTAGGGCAGCAGACTCATGGTCATAACATTGCAGTTTCTATTCCCAGACTGGGTGTTGTGAGCAAAAACACCATAAAGCTCCACGAGGTTTCTGCAGGGGGTGGCGAACCCTGTCGTACTCTTTCACCACAACTTTCTCTCACTCTTTCTTCCTGTTTCAGTTGTACCTCTATTTCAAAAGGGCCAGCCTTGTCACACTCTGTGTCACGCCGAATCTTCCCGAGAACTACATTAAGGGTAGACGTGCCTGTGGAGTGCTCAGCCACACGTTAATTTCATGAGCAGGCTGATCGGAACAACTGGAACCTTCATCATAGTAACTGATGGTGTGCCACGGTTTATATATATATCGTCAACTTACATTCTCTTTCCATGCTAGGAGTGGCTGTGTGGTTCCGGGTTCAGTCCCGCTGCGTGGCACCCTGGGCAAGTGTCTTCTGCTATAGCCGACCAAAGCCTTGTAAGTGGATTTGATAGACAGAAACTGAAAGAAGCCCGTCGTATATATGTATGTATATATTTGGGGGAACAAACACAGACACACAAACATATACACACATGCATACACACACACGCATGTGTGTGTATATATATATATACACCGATGGTGGTGTGTTTACGTCCCCGTGACTTAGCAGTTCGTCAAAAGAGACTGATAGAATAAGCACTAGGCTTACAAAGATAAGTCCTGGGGTCGATTTGCTTGACTAAAGGCGGTGCTCCAACATGGCCACAGTCAAAGGACTGAAACAAGTAAGAGAGTAAAAGAGTATACATATATATATACACATATACATAGCATCATCATTTAACATCCTCTATTCCCATGCTGATATATATATATATATGTGTGTGTATATATATATATATATGTATATATTAATAAAAGGAATTCCAACCTTGTCTGATTTTCACGTTTTATTTACAATCTTATAATGATATAAGATAATATAATAAAATAAAATAAAATAAAATAATAGAATGTTAAATGTTTATTCTGATTGAACTAGTACTTTCATACATTAAATTCTGCAATCTTCAGGTTCATGTAGTAGTAGTGGTGACAGTCATGCTTCACAATTTTTGACTGTAGCGAGATGATTGAATCTGTGCCTTAAATACAGCTGTGTAGGCTCCAGATTGCTAGGTTTTGCAAACTGTATTCTTCTATACACAATCACACACACCCGTATATATATATATATATATATACATCATATGTACATACATACATACATAAAATAAAGAGTTGTCTGTATACAGCAGTCCCCATTACATCTAAGAGGTTAAAAACAATAAGCGAAAGGTGTTGGTATGTAGCAGGGTCAGATAGATTGAACCTTTGTGAGAGAAGCTATACTGCTTTGTGCTTCCACAAGAAAGCCAGGAGAGAGGGAAAGCATAAAGAACGCAGAGGAGGATGGTAGGAACTAACGAAATATGCAGCTGCAAAGGAACGTTTAAGAGGCTGTTTTGCAAGTGTGTGTGTGCACCAATGAAGATGTACAACAGCACCGCCTGCAACACATGGCATACGTGCAGGAATACACCTATTATCAATTTGCTGAGAGGCTTTTAGCAACCATTGCAACATCTGAAGAGGATAATGGTGGTAATAATGATGAAGGAAAGAGAAAAACAAAAAAGAGTATGATGATAATTAGGAAATAGTACAGATTAAAACACACACAATCACACACACACGTCTGTGTATATGTACACATACATACATTTATATGCAAACATGGATGTACAGATACATTTATATGATGATATATATATACATGATGATATATATACATGATGATATATATACATGATCTCATATATATATCAGAGATATATATATATATATATATATACATGATGATATATATGATGATCTCATATAATATCAGATATATATATATATATATATTATATATATATGGATATATTATATATATATATATATCTGATGATATATATATGAGATATATATAATATACTATATATATATTATATATCTGATGATATATATATGAGATATATATATATATATATATAATATATATTATATATATATATATATATATATATATGATATTGATGATGAAAATGATTATAATTTATTAATGTTAGCAGAAGCGACAGAGTGCCTCAGCGACTGAGAGTTTCGTGCACTGGCACTTATCAATGTGTGTGTGGGAGAAATTGATTATTAGTAGTACTAATAAAAATACTATGATCCTAAGAGGTTGCTTTTACTAGCGAAGTATGATAACATGTGAAGTGGAATAACCCACCTACACACAGACACAGACACACAGTTACATGTATATAAGAGTGTGGCATATGTGTATGTATATATGTATATATATATGTGTGTGTGTGTGTATATATGTTCAGCAAGTGCGTGGGAGACATTGATTGTTAAGAACATCGGTAACAGAAAAACATAATACAACTCTGAGAAAACAGAGAGAGCGATTGCTTTTACTAAAGAAGTATCGCAAACACGTGAACTGGAACAGATCGATCTCTGGGCAGGGTAGGGGGTAGGGGCGTGGGTGGCGGTGGCAGTAGTGGTGGGGGAAAATACTCGTAGTTCTGAAATGACAGACAGATCGGCAGAGAATATTCTAGTTGAAGAATGGAGGGAATATGGAATACGGTAGAAACAATATAAGACAAACATGAGGATAATGCCGGCAGAATTATTTTTGCAAAGAAAAAAATACAAAATCATTGTTAATATATATATATATATGAAACAATATTTAAAAGAATTTGGTACAAATCAATATTTAGTATACAGCAGGAATAAAATGTCTGCAAAATCAATAATATTTTGTGAGCGAGTGTTCCATAATTTTCTGACCGAAATAATTTATACACAAGTAAACTTTTGTTTGCATGTTGATAATGACATTTCTTAGACTAACATTTCCCAGGCACAAGAGAGATTAGAATGGAAGGAATGGGGAATTTTAAAGAATTTTAAAGAATATGAAACAAATATCCAACATATATTGGAATTTAATACTGCAGAGAACTATACTGAAGCCTTTCTTAGACACATACATGCACACATATACACACTTTCGTTTGTTCATTTTCTTATTTCTTTATTGCCCACAAGGGGTTACACACAGAGGGGACAAACAATGACAAACGGATTAAGTCGATTATATTGATCCCAGTGCGTAACTGGTAATTAATTTATCGACCCCAAAAGGATGAACGGTAAAGTTGATCTCGGCGGAATTTGAACTCAGAACCTAGCAGCAGATGAAATACCTATTTCTTTACTGCCCACAAGGGGCTACACACAGATGGGACAAATAAGGACAGACAAACGGGTTAAGTTGATTATATTGACCCCAGTGCATAACTGGTACTTATTTAATTGACCCCGAAGGGATGAAAGGCAAAGTTGACCTCGGCGGCATTTGAACTCAGAACGTAGCAGCAGACGAAATACCTATTTCTTTACTGCCCACAAGGATCTACACAAAGAAGGGACAAACAAGGACAGACAAACGGATTAAGTTGATTACATTGACCCCAGTGTTTAACTGGTACTTAATTTATCGACCCCAAATGGATGAAAGGTAAAGTTGATCCCGGCGGAATTTGAACTCAGAACCTAGCGGCAGATGAAATACTTATTTCTTTACGACCCACAAGGGGCTAAATACAGAGGGGACAAATAAGGACAGACAAACGGATTAAGTTGATTATATTGACTCCAGTGTGTAACTGGTACTTAATTTATCGACCCCAAAAGGATGAAAGGTAAAGTTGATCCCGGCGGAATTTGAACTCAGAACCTAGCAGCAGATGAAATACCTATTTCTTTACTGCCTACAAGGATCTACACAAAGAGGGGACAAACAAGGACAGACAAACGGATTAAGTTGATTACATTGACCCCAGTGTTTAAATGGTATTTATTTAATCGACCCCTAAAGGATCAAAGGCAAAGTCAATCTCACCGGAATTTGAACTCAGAACACAGCGGCGGACGAAATATCACAAAGTATTTCACCCAGCATGCTAACGTTTCTGCCAGCTCACTGCCTTACATTTGTTCATTTTCTGTCTGTTCTTCTACGCTGAGTAAAAGCACATGGCTTAGTGGTTAGGGCATTCGGCTCATGACTGTAAGGTCGTGAGCTCAATTCCCGGCAGCATATTGAGTCCTTGAGCAAGACACTTTATTTCATGTTGCTCCAGTCTACTCACCTAGCAAAATAAAATAGTACCTGTATTTCAAAGGGACCAGACCTGTCACATTCTGTATCACACTGAATCTTCCTGAGAACTGCAATAAGGGTACACATGTCTGTGGTGTGGTCAGCTGATTGCACATCAATTTCACGAGCAGGGTTTTCCGTTGATCTGATCAACTGGAACCCTCACTGTCATAACTGACAGACTGCCGTTTTTTTTCATGCTTGCATGGGTTAGATGAATACATTATTGAAGCATTACTTCACAGCTAGATGCTCTTCCTGTCCCTAAATCCTATCGGTTTTTCAAGACATCTCTTATTTCACTCGGTTTTGAAGGCTTGAATCAAGCAAAGGACTTGCTGACAGAAGAAATAACAACAACAACAACAACATTTTAAGCAATTTTCATGAAGCACAGATGCAAACAGACACACACGTGCATACATACACACAACAGATGTGCATGCACAACACACACAATGGGCTTCTTTCAGTTTCCATCAAATTCACTCAAATTTCATTCAGCTCAGGCTACAGTTGAAAACACTAACGCAGGAGATGTTTAACAGCGAATAAGTTGGTTCTATATTTAAGAGATGAGGAATTATGTACATTATTTACATTATTTACATTCGATGATATTTGTCCTCAACAATCAACAAACAAGATGAGGACAAATATCCGTTGAATGTAAATAATGTAAATAAAGAGAATAAGTTCTTTTCCACAGTTACAGGTAAATAGAACCGGTTCTAGGAACATTCACCTTAAACATTTTTGCTGCAGGAAAACTCACCGTATGAAAATTCGCTGCAGGAAACTTTACCACATCGCTCAAAAGGTCCTTGAATAAGGGTTGTTTAAGGATGATGAGCAAAACAGCCATGTTTCCAAAGGTGAATTATCCAAACCCCGATGAATACCTTTCAATACACAGCTATGATGCCCCCCACCACTACTTCTGCCCGTGATCAGAGATGCACATATCGTCAGCCACTAAGGGACATGCTCAACTGGTTATGGTCAAGCAACTGACAAGCAAATCTGTGGTATTGAGCAGAATATTTGCTGTAGCCCTTCTTTTATACCAAGACAAAACAATGTACATGATAACACTTCTAATCAGTTAAGATCAGAAGACATGAGAACCACTGCCTTATACTGCATCAGGGCATTTATTATTATTATTATCATTATTATTATTATTATTATTAAGGCAGCAAGCTGGCAGAATCATTAGCATGCTGGATGAAGTGCTTAGTGGTATTTCACCCATCACTATGTTCTGGGCTCAAATTCTACTGAGGTTGACTTTGCCTCTCATCCTTTCAGGGTCGATAAATAAAGTACCAGTGAAACACTGGCGAGTAGGGTTGAAATAATCAACAAGTCCCCTCCACCAAATTTCAGGCCTTGTGCCTTTAGTAGAAAGGACTATTATTATTATCATTATCATTATTTTTATCGTCGTCGTCGTCAATATTATTATTATCATTATTATCAATATTGTTATCATTATTATTATCATCATTATTATTATTATTATCATCATCATTATTATTATCATCATCACCATTATATGAAATGGAACAAAAGAGGTGAAACGTTGATATGAAGGAGGTAAAGTGATTTTTGCTTACTACCAAGGGTGAGTTCACTTTGTTTTAATATTGCTCAGACCCCTGAAACCTCTGAGAAAAGGTTTGAATGTCCTCCAACAGCTGTTTAATGGCCAACACTGATGTCATTGTGACTTTAATAAGAGATCAATAGGTGCAGAAAGAAAAAAACATTAGATAAGTGCAATAATCTTGTTTAAACTATGAGTAAAGAGAAACAGTATGATGTTATGATAATATTATTTACACTGAACATGAATATTTTAAAAACAATGGAAATACATTGTCCCAAGAAGAAAAGACGATATGCAGCTACTGCAGGGAATCCAGACGGTCAAACTGTGCACATATTGAGGATATTGACACAGGCCAGGTTAGTGGAACAATTGAAAGCTAACAGGACTGAGATTTTGTCTGTTAAACCCTGATGCAGAAATCCAAACATTATTCAGAGTAAATGAGAATGCTAAGCTTGCATGTGCAATAGCGATGTTAGATTGCATGGGTTTCTGCAAGCATTGCTGTATGATTAAGAAGTTCGCTTCATGAACATGTGATTCCAGGTTCAATCCTGCTGCCCAGCATTGGCCTGACCAATGATCTGTGAGTAGAATTTATAAAATGGGAACTGAAGCTGAAGTCCTTCATATATATATAAACTCACATATCTCAATAAAATTTTATAGAGGTGCAGGAGTGGTAAATAGCTTGCTTACCAGCTACATGGTTCTTGGTTCAGTCCCACTGTGTAGCACCTTGGGTAAGTGTCTTCTACTATAGCCTTGGGCTGACCAAAGCCTTGTGAGTGGATTTGGTAGATGGAAACTGAAAGAAGCCCGTCATATACATATATATATATATATATATATATATATATATATATATATGTATGTGTGTGTGTGTATAATGTTTGTGTGTCTGTGTTTGTTCCCCCAACATTGCTTGACAACCTATGCTGGTGTGTTTATGTACCCCGTCACTTAGTGGTTCAGCAAGAGAGACCGATAGAATAAGTACTAGGCTTACAAAGAATAAGTCCTGGGGTCGATTGTCTCGACTAAAGGCGGTGCTCCAGCATGGCCGCAGTCAAATGACTGAAAACAAATAAAAAAGAAGAAAGAAGAGGAAATATTTATCTCCCTTAAATGTGGATGGTCTGTTAGAACAAACTATATTGTGGTAGATACCATGAGAGAAACTTTCGTATTGGTGTTTGGTGCAAAATGCATTCTTGTTGATATTGCTAGCAAACAAACTCATTAGCAAATCCTGACACCAGTGACTGTTCTGGTACTGTTTTCCTATATCGCTGGCAGGGAGATGAGTTGCTGCTATCTCTAGCAGTTGAGTGTCCATCACTGATGAGACCAAGGAAGGTTGAAATCATGTGATCTGGTAGCAAAGTTACTATAGCTTGATGGCCTTCCTAACGCCAATCACTCCAAGATTGTAGTGGGTACTTTTTATGTCACCAGCAAGGGGGCCAGTCAGGCGGAACTGGCCAAGACCATGCTCAAATGGTGCTTTTTATGGGCCACTGGCATAGGAGCCGGCCAGGCAGCACTGGCATCGACCATGCTCAAGTGCTTTTTATGTGCCACCAGTATAGGAGTCAGTCAGGTGGCACTGTCATTGACCATGCTTGGATGGTGCTTTTTATGTTCCACCAGCACGGGAGCACTGGCAACAACCCTGCTCAAATGGTACTTTTTATGTGCCACCAGCATGGGAGCCAGTCAGGTGGCATTGGCATCGACCACACTTGGATGGTGCTATTTATGTGCTACTGGTACAGAAGCCAGTCAGGCATCACTGGCATCGACCATGGTCGAATGATGAATTTTCAACATATACTTATTGCAAATACACGAATGAGGAATTTGATTTATTTAATTTTAACTTAAGATGATAAAATACTTTTCTTTTGAAAATCAATATTCATTTCATCATTTTGTATAAACATCAAGAGATTTGATAAGAGTTAGGTGTAGGAATGGATGTGTGGTAAGTAGCTTGCTTACCAGCCACATGGTTCCAGGTTCGGTCCCACTGTGTAGCACCTTGGGCAAGTGTCTTCTACTATAGCCTTGAGCCGAGCAAAGCCTTGTGAGTGGATTTGGTAGATGGAAACTGAAAGAAGCCCGTTGTATATATGTATATATATATATATATATATATATGTGTGTGTGTTTGTGTGTCTGGGTTTGTCCCCCCAACATTGCTTGACAACCGATGCTGGTGTGTTTACTACCCCGTAACTTAGCGGTTCAGCAATAGAAGACCGATAGAATAAGTACTAGGCTTACAAAGAATAAGTCCTGGGGTCGATTTGCTCGACTGAAGGTGGTGCTCCAGCATGGCCACTGTCACATGACTGAAACAAGTAAAAGAAAAGATTGATTATACATGCTTTATTGTAATCAAGCATGTTCAATCCGTCTTCTCTTGGTAATATTTTTGAACAAACTTTAAGGATATTTATGGTTTCAGCATTTATGTCCAGTGATATGAGAAGTCCCACTATATGACAGTGTTTGGTAGCTGAAACCTGAAAGGGAGTTTTGGGAAGCACACTACAAGGTTTTTTACCCAGGTTAATTACATATGAGTGTGTGTGTGTGTGTATCTATATAGTTGAAATGTATAGAAAAACAAAATGGGTATTAGTTTGATGCTTGGGAAAACAAAAAAATCCTTTATGTTTCGAGCCTATGCTCTTTAACAGAGAGTAATAAGAGAAACTAAACAGAGAGAGAATGAAAACAACTTGTAGATTTCAGTGGTCCAGCATGGCAAGTGTGTGTGTGTGTATTTCTCTCTCTCTCTCTATATAATATATATATATATCTATATATATATATATATATATATATATATATATATATATATATATATATATATATAAGTGTGTGTGTGTGTATGTATGTATGAACTGGCACTCTGTTGGTTGTAAAGACAAGGGTTCCAGTTGATGCGATCTATAGAACAGCCTGTTCATGACATTTAACATTGAAGTGGCTGAGTACACCACAGACACATGTACCCTTAACGTAGTTTTCTGGGAGATTCAGCCTGACACAGAATATGATATGGCTAGTCATTTTGAATTACAGCTACTACTCTGTTTTGGCAGATAAATGGACTGGAACAACATGAAATAAAGAGTCTTGCTCAAGGACAAAATGTGCTGCCAGGATTCAAACTCATGACCTCGCAGTCACAAGCTGAATGCCCTAACCACTAAGCCATGCTCACACACACACAAACATGTATGTTGTATGTCATTCATCAGTGGAGGATATAAAAGACAGTGACAAAACAAGACAAAATAGTCCTTTGCAAAAAGAAAAAAAATTAACTTGAAATATTTGTTCTGCTCCAGGTAGCAGACACTCCCTTGCCTTTATTGTCACAACAAATGCATTGAACAAAAGACTGACCCATTAATAAACCAGTAACCAATGGCAATATTGTGACCCAACTGAGATAAAGTCAGCGATGCACGACAGTGTTGTTTACTACTGACTGCAGCTCATCCTGTGTCAACAAGGTGTAACAGGTAAAATGCCAATGAACATCAAAGGAAAAAATTTAATCCAGTTGCACTGAGAAAAATAAAGAAAGAAAAAAGAGAAAAAAAAACAACAGAAAACAAAAATGAACAAAATATTCTAGAAATACCAAGAAGGGTGAAGATATCAGATTTGGAGGACAAATTTGTGCAATCACGAGAAACTCACAATCAAGGCACAGATCACTTTTAGTTAAAAACATGCATGTCACTGTGGCCCACTAAAAGCTTAATGTGGCCCACTTTTCAGTCATCCAGCTCACCTTGTGGACTAATGACACAAATAACAACAAATGCAGAATTTGAGAGGTACAGGGTGTAATTTTCTGTAGCAGTTTACTGGTTACCTTTTCCCATCTTCTAAGGCAGGGGTTGTGGAATGCTTTTAACCAGTTACCCCAAGATATATTTATTTACACCGACATTACCCTTTGATTTGAAAGAAAGAAAATCATAGATTGTTTGAATTCAAAAGTTCTACTGAATCAATTTGGCATGATGTCTCCTAAACACATCCATTACATCGGACAGATGCAGTGTTGCCAGAAGAAAAATTCCTGTTGTAACAAGGAACACGTTTTTTTTACGTAATTTTACTTATAACTAATGAGTCCTCGTTAGCCAGAAAAATTTAATTTTTACCCCACTTGGGGTAATTTATCCTGGTTCGCCGATCCCTGTTCTAAGGGTTTTGACTTAATCTGCATATCAGATGCATTGTCTTTGTGTTCTGAGTTCAAATTCTGCTGAGGTTAACTTTGCCTTTCATCCTTTTGGGGTCAATAAATTAAGTATCAGTAGCATACTGGGGTTGATCTAATCGACTGGCCCCCTCCCCCAAAATTTCGGGCCTTGTGCCTAGAGGAGAAAAGAATATCAGATGCATCTTACTCAATGAACAGTGTATTATAAAATGCAACATATAGGCGGCAAGCTGCCAGAACCGTTAGCACGCCGGACGAAATGCTTAGCGGTATTCCGTCTGCCACTACGTTCTGAGTTCAAATTCTGTCGAGGTCGACTTTGCCTTTCATCCTTTCGGGGTCGATTAAATAAGTACCAGTTACACACTGGGGTTGATATAATCGACTTAATCCGTTTGTCTGTCCTTGTTTGTCCTTTCTGTGTGTAGCCCCTTGTGGGCAATAAAGAAATGAGAAATGCAACATATAATAAATGTCAGTCACTAGTGTTGCTAGAGTGTGTGCCACCCATGGTGGCCCTTTTGCTTGCACCCCTGGACCCCACAAAAAGTCACATATTGTCTACAGCAGACCCAAAAGTACTGCCCCTTTAAAAGTTCCACCTAGGGCGGACTATTCCTATCCTTAGCTATGCTAGTGATGTCAGCATGCTGCTATACATCAAACAAGAGTATAATAGATGTTTGCAGTGAAGAAGTCCCAATCCAAACTCACAATATTTGGGTTTATGAAGAATTCATTTAGCCATACACATAGCAAAGGTCTCCTCAACGAAAAACAACAGCAATAGTTTATAATATTTCTACCACTATTTAAAACTACAACTCAAGCCAAATGGGGGAAGCTTTTACATGGTCATTCAATCTGCTAAAAATAATAGTCAAATATCTCACAGTTCATATTCTACTGTGTTAGAGAAGGATGTATTTCAAGGAGGGAATACTGTTGATCATATGTCTACTTGTTTGATACAAAAAATACATCACAGTGATTATTCTTTTGAACACCAATTCATGACTGGTATTTATTTTAATAAATGTTAAAACTGACTTCAGCTGGACTTGAAACCAGAACATTAGGGTGTGACATAAACTGCACACTGTAACCCCCATTTCAGCCAATGTCCATTTATTGTCAACTCGTTCACAATAACCAATCTATATATATAAAGCTGAAGTTGTCTGTGTATGGCAGGTTTGGTAGCCTTCAACTAACACTACCACCACAGAGACCCTGCAGCGCAAGTTGACCAAAATTGAGAGTATGATAGAAGAAGGCTTGCTCTTCCTTCTGTAGAAGAAAAAATTCAAATCGGACCATGTTAACGCCAAAAATTATTTACACCAAAAAGGTGTTTTTTTTCTACGAAAATCCCTATTTTTTTACGATTTTTTTACTGTTGTGTCGCCATTTTTCGGTGTATTTCAACCAGAAAAATGTTCACTTAAAGAGAATAACAAGCTACATAATGCAAAATTTTTACTTTTCAAAAATTCCAATTCTAAAGGGTCGAAACAAACCCGAGCAAGGCCTGGCGATACCGCTAATAAATATAAAGGATCTTCTCGGTTTGAACGGCAGTTTTTTCTAGCAGTGTCATATGAAATTGTCACCCATAATTATAACCCTAGTATCGATCTATTGCATTTCAATCTGTTTTAGGGTTAGTTGGGATTAGTTAGGGTTAGGGGTGGGGGGAAAGATATCTTTTTTCCTTCAGAAATGTAAATAAACCCAATCTGTTTCTTAAACGAGGGACATATTCATACGGCACAGAATGTTTTCACCTCAATAGACATCATTGATTGGTTGAAATTGCAGAAATTGAAGAAAAACAATAACAAATATCTTACAAACTATAGAATTTTCTCAATAAAGCCAAGAGGAAAAGATGTTTTATAAACACATTCTACTAGTATACGAAGTTTAAAAGTGTTTAGTCATGTGGAAATTATTTTTATTAAACTGCCGTTCAAACCGAAAAGATCCAATATAAATATTAACTGTACTTATTCCACTAAATCTTTAACATCTAATCTTAGCCCCACCTCTGAAGCCAACAGGGCCTCAACACATACAAAACAACCGTGCTAACCTACCATGCAACTTTGACCCAAAATCTACCTGAACACACATACACATATACACATGCACACGAATACATATGCAAAAAATATTACATCACTGAAGCACACTTCATACACTGTTTGACATCGTGTGTAGGTCAGTCACTTTCGTACGTATACAAAAAAACGCTGTTATTTCACAGAAGCATTTCTTCGCTACACTCTTTGACATTGGCTGTTAAGTTAAGTCAGAACGTTCTCTTCGCCACAGCTACGAGTGACTAACTTGTAAATAAATACCTCTTTTTGTAAATATACAGAAATAGAACTAATGCCTAATATTACGCACGCTGACCTGTGCTGCTTAGCATTCACAGGCACTAATGGTTAAATGAAAATACTAACTTATCGACCCGTACAGATACAATACATATAGAGAATGATTTACACACACACACAACTCTTTTCTTGTTTCAGTCATTTGACTGCGGCCGTGCTGGAGCACCGCCTTTAGTCGAGCAAATCGACCCCAGGACTTATTCTTTATAAACCTAGTATTTATTCTATCGATCTCTTTTCCCGAACCGCTAAGTTACGGGGACGTAAACACACCAGCATCGGTTGTCAAGCGATGTTAGGGGAACAAACACAGACACACAAACAAACACACATACACACATATATATATAGCTATACATGCACATACATAAATAAACAGTTGAACAAACACAAATACAGGTATACATACGTGCATTTGTATACACACAGGTCACAATATATGAAATAGGACACATACCTTTCAAAATACCTTCTCTAAGAAAAATGTGTATACACACACACTCATGTCACCACACTGCTGCTTTGACATAAATTTACATATGAATACATATCTAAAAAATGAATAAACATATACACAGTCTCACCTTACTAGTACTTGTGCTGGTGTCACGTGAAAAAACATTCCAGCTAGGTCGTTGCCAGTGCCGCCGGATTGGCTCCTGTGCAGGTGGCACATAAAAAGCACCATTTGAGCGTGGGCGTTGCCAGTACCACCTAACTTGCCCTCATACCGGTGGCACATAAAAGCACCCACTACACTCTCGGAGTGGTTGGCGTTAAGAAGGACATCCAGTTGTAGAAACTCTGCCAGATCAAGATTGAAGTCTGGTTTGCCAGACCTCAGTCAAATCGTCCAACCTATGCTAGCATGGAAAGCGGACGTTAAACGATGATGATATATATATGTATGTATGTATGTATGTATGTATATATTTGTGGAGGCACAATGGCCCAGTGGTTAGGGCAGCGGTCTCGTGGTTTCGATTCCCAGACCAGGTGTTGTGAGTGTTTATTGAGCAAAAACACCTAAAGCTCCACAAGGCTCCGGTAGGGGGTGGTGATCCCTGCAGTACTCTTTTGCCACAACTTTCACTCACTCTTTCTTCTGTAGGCCTGCTCGCTTAGCCAGCGGGGTGGCGTCATCTGAAGGCTAAAACAATGCAAAGCGCATTGTGACCAGCGATATGTAGCAACATCTGATAGCCTGGTCGGTCACGGTGAACACGGTGATATATGTATTTATGCACAGTCATTCAAACATACATACATCATCATCGTTTAACGTCCGCTTTCCATGCTAGCATGGGTTGGACGGTTCAACTGGGGTCTGGGGAGCCCGAAGGCTGCACCAGGCCAGTCAGATCTGGCAGTGTTTCTACAGCTGGATGCCCTTCCTAACGCCAACCACACAGTCACTCAAACACACACAGTCATACATATACATATATACTTACATACACATATATATGTATGTATACATACGCACAGGCATACACTTGCACATACATATTTAGATGAAATTTAGTATAGGCTAATATATCAACATCAGGTGAACATCTATATATATATAAAAGGCAGGATGTGTGTGTGTACGTGAATGTAATTTATGCACATCCACAAATTAGCACGCATGTTGCTCCAAATTTAGGAGAACATTCGTTATGACCCTAGCTGTATTTTCGTCAACTTATTTTCTCCAGAGGCACCAGCAATTAGGAGTAAAAATTAATTTTCAACCAAAACTTTTAACAATTTTCAAGTCGGAGAAATCACCATTGCTTGCAAACAGGAGTTAAGTTCCCTTCTAGCAACGAGTAAGTTTTTGTTAATACTTTTGTTGTTTTTTTCCATCGAGGAAAAAATGAGTCTTTTTGATATACGGGCAACACACACACGAACATGTATGCATACAAAAAACATGTATGCAATAGGTGTACGTATATACATGTGTGTATGTGTGTGTTGCCCATATATATATATATATATTTATTACAGAGATGTACTTGCAGAGCAAGTGACCTGATTTGAGATTGTGTGCTAGAATAAAAACAATTGCAGCATGGAAGGTGTTTATAAGCCATTTAAGAAACACACAAAAACCATTAGATTCACTTCAAAATTTAAATTTAATTTGCAAAAATATTTTCGGCGCTTTGAGACCGCGACCTGTTCACTGACAAAATTCCATGCTGCACATATATAATATATATATATATATATATATATATATAAAGTTAATCCAAACAAGAAAGTACAAAAAAACACAACAACGTGAGGACGTGGAACAAATATAGTATTATTGGACGCTCAGGAAAGAAGGAAAGAAGGAGGGTTTAACGTTTCGAGCGGAGCTCTTCGTCGGAAACAGGAGAAGGAAAGATCCAGAGAAGGGAAGACAGAGGAAAAAAACATCGCCAACGGTACACACGTGGTCACAAAGCAATTTCAATGGATTTCACCCAAATTTGACGTCAACATTACTTAGTTTGGTTTGAAATAAAGAAATTGATTAGCTTAATAATCCTAACTTAATCCCAGGCAAAGCCAGGTTATACTGATAGTATTCAATAAAATGTAAAGCAATAATTCATCATCATCATCATCATCGTTTTAATGTCCAATTGCAAAAGTACACATTACATTAAAAAGTAAATATTTATGGCTATAAAAATAGTATGTATGTATTTTTTTTTCTTTTACTTGTTTCAGTCATCTGACTGCGGCCATGCTGGAGCACCGCCTATAATTGAACAAATCGACCCCAGGACTTATTCTTTGTAAGCCTAGTACTTATTCTCTTTTGCTGAACTGCTAAATTACGGGGATGTAAACACACCAACATTGGTTGTCAAGCTCAAGCAATGGTGTACATTCAAACACAAAAGGAAGCGACCCTTAAAAGGCCACCTTACATGCTAGAAGGAGCAGTCAAACGTCCAAATACAGACACACAAATACATACATGTACATATATATACTTAAAATAGTATAGGGTAGCAAAATTTTAGAACTTTTTCTACTAGTGGCACCATGGTAAAAGTTTTTATTTTTCATTCCCTTTGAAATTGCCCTTAACTGTTGTTTTGGACGTTTGACTGCTACTTCTAGCATGTAAGGTGGCCTGTTAAGGGTCACCCCTTTCTGTGTTTAAATGTACACTAATTTTTATATATACATATAGCTGAAATTTATAGAAAAACAAAAAACGAAGACAGGTGTATGTCACATCACCATTGCTTGACAACCGATGTTGGTGAGTTTTGTTTGTTTCTTCTCGAGCCATCCCCGGCTCATAAGGGCCGGTTTCCCAGTTTCCTTGGCGTATAGGTTCCCCACCTGGACGGGATTCCGGTCCATTGCAGGTGAGCTGCAAGATGCAGGAGGAATGAGTGAGAGAAAGTTGTGACAAAAGAGTCAGCAGAGGTTTGCCATTAGCTTCTGCTGGAGCTGTGTTTTGCTCATAAACACACACATCGCCCGGTCTGAGATTTGAACCCGCGATCCCTCGACCGCGAGTCCGCTGCTCTAACCACTAGGCCATGTGCCTCCATGCTGGTGTGTTTATGTACCTGTAAAAGGGAACCAGTAGCATAAGTACTAGGCTTGCAAAGAATAAGTCCTGGGGTCAATTTGATTGAGTAAAGGCAGTGCTCCAGCACGACCGTGGTCAAATGACTGAAACAAGTAAAAAAAAAAATAAAAGAATACATACGAATACACACACACACATATATATTCACATACACTATGTATGTATGTATATATGTATGTATGTATGTATGTACGTGTGTGTGCGCAAGTGTGTGAGAGCATGTGTATACATATGTATGTATGATGGAAACAGTATTAATATCAAAAGGCGGCAAGCTGGCAGAAACGTTAGCACACCGGGTGAAATGCTTAGCAGTATTTCGTATGCAGCTACGTTCTGAGTTCAAATTCCGATGAAGTCAACTTTGCCTTTCGTCCTTTCAGGGTCGATAAATTAAGTACCAGTTATGCATTGGAGTCGATGTAATCGACTTAATCCGTTTGCCTGTCCTTGTTTGTCCTCTCTGTGTTTAGCCCCTTGTGGGCAATAAAGAAATAAGTATTAATACCAAAAGACAATCTTTATGCCCGACTAAACATGGATGCCTTATTAGAACACTGAATACTGCTTTATTAGCCTCGAGAGATCCTCTCATACAGGTGCTTGGTGCCTAAAAGCACACGCACAGCTCGTAGCAAGTGAAATCTCTCTGCTACAACCTATGTGTGTGCTTCTGTGCACCAAACACCTATTTGAGAGGATCTTCCAAGGCTAATAACACACACACACACACATACATACATACAAACACACATGACAAGCATACATATAAACACACACACACACACATAAAATGAAGTAGATGTATAGCTGTTAGGTGACTATTTTTATAAGCAATCTTGCTGGAAATTAGTTAAATTACCAACTCTAATTGGAAAGCTGAATTAATTGTAAAGTTTTACGATGAGAGAGTAGCAGAGATAACACGAATACAATGCACCAACACACACAATCTCAACACATAAACTGACTGAATGCATGAACAAGCATTCAAGTGCAAATTATGAAAACCCATTGTCGTAATTAAACGTACAAAACCATCGTTATGGATAAAGGAAACAGAAGGAAATGGCTTGTTTTATAAATGTTCTATTTTAACACATAATTTTGTTTTTAGAAATTTTCTTCTATTTTAACATAATTTTGTATTTAGAAATTTTTTTACTTTGCATCCAAAGGGTTTTCTAACTCAATATTTACATTTATTTATAGCTTTATCTGCTTCAAGATACACTGTTCTAAAAAAAGAATCACATATCACCCACAGTTTCCATATTCCAAATTCACTCACAGGGTGTTAGTCAACCAGGGCTGTAATAACAGACCCTTGCTCAAGGTACTGCACAGTGGGGTTGCAATCAAAACCACATTATTACAAAGCAAGCTTTGTAACTACACAGCTATACCTTTGCCTATAATGTCAATAACGAGATAATAAATTCTGATCTTTTTTCATTGAAAGATGATCCCTCAGTCTATTGTACTTTACAGCTCACAGCTGATAATGCTTGTTTCTTATAAACTATAAACAACACTCTACAACCTTGACATATGTGTCAAGTAAATGCTGAAGCGAAAAACTTTCCTGACTTGTGAACAACACAGAATCTATATATATAGAATCTATCTATATATATATATATATTATTATCCTCTATGTGCATGAGGATAATAATAGAACCCCTACAGAGTTGCTTTATTATTGCACTATCCATGTACACTATCAAGAAATACAAGTGGGAAGGTGACACATTGATTCAAGATAAGATATGACTTCTTACTCAGAATCATGAGTAAGATTATATGGTGCTTGTATATGGCAGCGAGCTGGCAGAAATGTTAGCACTCTGGGCGAAATACGTAGCCGTATTTCGTCTGCCGTTACGTTCTGAGTTCAAACTCCACTGAGGTCAACTTTGCCTTTCATCCTTTCGGGGTCGATTAAATAAGTACCAGTTATGCACTGGGGTCAATGTAATCGACTTAATCCATTTGTCTGTCCTTGTTTGTCCCCTCTGTATGTAGTCCCTTGTGGGTAGTAAAGAAAAAGGTATTTCGTCTGCCGTTACATTCTGAGTTCAAATTCCACCGAGGTTGTCTTTGCCTTTCACCCTTTCGGGGTCAATTAAATAAGTACCAGTTACGCACTGGGGCCGATGTAATCGACTTAATCCGTTTATCTGTCCTTCTTTGTCCCCTCAGTGTTTAGCCCCTTGTGGGTAGTAAAGAAATAGGTATTTCGTCTGCCGTTACATTCTGAGTTCAAATTCCGCCGAGGTTGTCTTTGCCTTTCACCCTTTCGGGGTCAATTAAATAAGTACCAGTTACGCACTGGGGTCGATATAATCGACTTAATCCGTTCATCTGTCCTTGTTTGTTCCCTCTGTCTTTGGCCCCTTGTGGGTAATAAAGAAATATATATGGTGCTTGTACGAGAAGATCAATGCTGCATGGTAGCAAATTTAGAGGGGATTCAGGAAGAACAGAGGGGAGTAAAATGAACATGTTTCTCTGGGAGTATATTGTTAGTGTGCTTGAGTTATAGGGCAAGAATGGGATGAAAGGAAAACTGAATATACTGAGGAATATATGCAACAGAAAAGACTGAGAAAATACTACAGGTGAAATTGATGTAATGAATTGCCAAGTGCTCAGAATGAATGAAATTGTGGGAGGGAAAGAGAGGAAGATTTGGAGTGAAGTAGTGAAGACTGGTCTCAAGATATTGTCTCTTATAAAGAAGATGAAGGGCTATGGCAATTGGCTGCTTGCAGGGCTGCAGATGACCCAACCTATTTCTATTTCTTTACTGCCCACAAGGGGCTAAACATAGAGGGGACAAACAAGGACAGACAAATGGATTAAATCGATTACATCGACCCCAGTGTGTAACTGGTACTTAATTTATGGATGCCGAAAGGATGAAAAGCAAAGTCGACCTCGGCGGAATTTGAACTCAGAACGTATTGGCAGACGTAAAACCTATTTCTTTACTACCCACAAAGGGCTAAACACAGAGAGGACAAACAAGGACAAACAGATTAAGTCGATTATATCAACCCCAGTGCGTAACTGGTACTTATTTAATTGACCCCAAAAGGATGAAAGGTAAAGTCGACCTTGGCGGAATTTGAACTTAGAACGTAGAGGCAGACGAAATACCGCTAAGCATTTCGCCCGGCATGCTAACATTTCTGCCAGCTTGCAGATGACCCAACCACCCTTAAAAGTATGGCAAAATGTATGTTACATATGGGTAACGAAGGAGGCTAAGATATAATAATACACAGGGTGGCCCGAAAATAGGTTTACAGTTATCACGTAGGAACTTTAAATTTCTTTTAAAACATTTCATTACATTTAAATTTCTATCTTACAATCATATTACTTATGCACATCTTATACAGACAATGTTTAATCTCTCAGATGCTCAAAGTGTCCTCCCTTCAGCATTGCAACATTCTTCATACCTCTTAAGAACACTCTGACACACAATGTGGCACAAATTCTGATCTCCATCAATTTCAGTGAATGCATCAGTCACATCTTTGAAATTATTAAGCTACAAGATAATACATGATTAATTCAAAATGATTGAAATCAAATTCGATGTCTAGCATCCGTGCTAGTTGAGCGCTAAGAGCACAATCCAAGCATGATCGTTGCCAGAGCAGCTAACTGGCGTCCATGCCGGTGGCATGTAAAAAGCAGCATTCGAGCATGACCATTACCAGTGTCGCCTTACAGGCACTTGTGCAGGTGGCACGTAAATAAACACCATTTAGGCGAGGCCGTTGCCAGTACCGCCTGACTGGCCCTCATGCCAGTGGCATGTAAAAAGCATCCACTACACTCTCGGAGTGGTTGGCATTAGGAAGGGCATCCAGCTGTAGAAACACTGCCAGATCAAGATTGGAGCCTGGTGCAGCCATCTGGTTTGCCAGCCCTAAGTCAATTCATCCAACCCATGCCTGCATGGAAAGTGGACGTTAAACGATGATGATGATGATGCATCAGAAATGTAATCATTTAATTCATTTACTGTTTTGAGATTCTTCTCATAAACGTTGTTCTTTACAACGCCTTCCAAAAAAAGAAATCCATTAGTGTCAGGTCAGGTGAGCATGGTAGCCATTTATTGCTGCCCTGTCTTCCAAACCAACGCTGTGGAAAGGTTTGGTTAAGGTAGTCTCTTACTGTCAACGCATAATGAAGGGGTGCTCCATCATGTTGAATAATGGCTTCATATTTTTTATATAATTAAGATCTAAACTATTAATATATGAATGCAAAAGAGATAGTTGAATACCTGTAACCCTACTTTGGGGTCACCCTGTGTATCTGCATCTGGGAGTTGTTTCCCTTTTGTACTAAACATGTCTCCACCTGTTGTCCCCTTCCTTATGCATGTCAGTCCAAGTCAGGTATTATTCAGAGTTACTAGTCTCCAAGATGGAGCAGCAGTACACACTATGCTCTCATGGCTTAGTTTTTGTCACGGTCTCTATGTCTGGATGTGCTACCCAACACCTACCAGTTTATGGAGTGCATTGAATATGTTTGATCATATCGAATATTGAATATTCAACATGATCAAATACAATATGAGTGTATTGAATACATTTGAGAGATTAAAGAGTTCTCTCAACCTTATATTGTCTCTGCTGAATTAGCCAAACATATTAAACAGTGTTTCCAAGTAAAGCACTATTTCCTCGTGGTTGGACGTATTTGCAAATGCTTGGAAATGAATAACACCATTTATGTGAAATTGTCATTCATTTAGAACTCTCACAGGATGTCAAAACAAACAGCCATGCACACACCCAGAGACAGTCTTGGAAACAGCTTGCTAGTCTAGTGCAAGCAGTCCGTTGAAAACTCCGCATATTGAATACCTATTTCTTTACTACCCACAAGGGGCTAAACACAGAGGGCACAAACAAGGACAGACAAACAGATTAAGTCGATTACATTGACCCCAGTGTGTAACTGGTACTTAATTTATCGACCCCGAAAGGATGAAAGGCAAAGTCAACCTCGGCGGAATTTGAACTCAGAACGTAGCGGCAGATGAAATACCACTAAGCATTTCGTCCAGGGTGCTAATGATTCTGCCAGCTCGCCGCCTTCCACATACTGAATATCAGTATGTTTCAGGGGTCATCAGGTGAGAATATGTATCGTTTTGGGGCCTCTCAACAGCTTTACAGCACATCCCACCTCACTGATATGAGATTCCACCTGCTATTTCATCTGACAAGTATTTGACCTCAAGTTCACTTTAGGATCATTGCCTCTCCTGCCAAGTTTCCTCCTGGACCTGAGCTTCTTTCTGTTTGCATCTACCAAATCTACTCACAAAGATTTTAGTCAGCCCAGTGCTATAGTAGAAGACATTTCAGTCTAGGTGTCATGTAGGGATGGGGATCTGAACCAGAAATCATATGGTTAGGAAGTCAGTTTCTTAACCATACAATCATACCAGCGTCTATAGCCTATAACTTCTGGGTTGCAAAATACAAAATTGTGGTAACTGTGCTGGTGGCAGGTAATAAACACCATTCAAGTGTGAGTCGATGCCAGCAACGCCTGACTGGCTCCCCATGCCAGTGGAATGTAAAAAGCACCATCTGAACATGGTTGATGCCAGTGCCCCCCAAGTGACTCCCGTGCTGGTGGTACGTAAAATGCATCATTTGAGAGTGGTTGATGCCAGTACCGCCTGACTGGCCCTTGTGCCGGTGGCACATAAAAAACACCCACTAAACTCTCAGAGTGGTTGGCATCAGGAAGAGCATCCAGCTGTAGAAATCCTGCCAGATGAAGATTGGAGTCTGATGCAGCCTACTGGCTTACCAGTCCTCAGACAAACTGTCAAAACCCATGTTAGTATGGAAAATGGACATTAAACGATAATGATGATGATCCTGCTAAGATATTGAACTCAAAAGAACAGATTGAGGGAAAAAGAGGAGGATAGAGAGTAAGAGAGAGAGAGATGGAGATGGAGATAGAGAGCAAGAGGAGAGACAGAGAGCAGACTTCTTAACCACACAGCCATGCTTGTATGGCTTCATATGAATTAAAAGTGAATTTCAGATGTCGAAGTGATAGAATAAACAATTTAGCTAACATTGACAGCAACAGAATAAGTAAGGACAAATTTGATGTGGACCTCTTTGTATTCCATCACAGAATGCCGCGGGGAAAAATTTTCTCTAGAAATGTGATCAGAATTTTAAATGTATGTTTGCAATACTAACTGTTATGGTTATTGATATCTGAGGCAGTCCTGTTTCTATGTACATACGAATATGAATATATTTCTGTTGGTTTTTCAGTTTTTGCATATATAATGCCATTCATCATAAGTCCACCTCGGAGCACAACCCACCCCACCCCACCACAACTGTATGGTTAAATAAGAGTTGTTTGCAAAGCGAGAGAAATATTTTAATAAAAAGAAAAAAATACCTCAGTCTGTTTACAAACCACAAAAAAAAAAAAAAGAGAAAAAAAGTCAGTTCGACTTTCAAGATCCAACAATACAATCAATGAATGAAGCAAATGAAAACTCTAAAACAGTATTAGCTGTGAGTTTTGTTGTTGGATATATTGAATTGGGTGAGGAGATTTGCAGTAGAGGTGGGGCAGAATGGGGAATTATAATTATGTGCAACTGAATTAACCCTTTTGTTACCAACCTGGCTGAAACCACCTCTGGCTCTGTAGTACAAATGTCTTGTTTTCATAAGCTTTGAATTAAAATCTTCCACCAAACCTTCATTACAGTTTATGTTCCTAACACTAGCTTAATGATAACGAAGTTATTTTACTAAATTCTTTATATTTAAAATTAATTGAAAGAAACACAGAACATCTCATCAGAAATGCAGTAACAAAAGGGTTAAAGTCACCATGATATTCTCAACCCTTTTGATATCAACCCGCCTGAAACTGCCTCTGTAGTCTTGTTTTCATAAGTTCTGATTAAAGTTTTCCACCAAACCTTAGTCACAATTTATGCTCTTAACACTAGCTTAAGGATAATGAAGTTATTTTACTAAATTCTTATACCCATGCCAGTGGCATGTTGGGCCTCACAGAGGCAATGATGAAAGACTGAGACCTTTGAGATATGCTGTAACTTCGAAGACCTGACAAATGAAGTGAGTTGATGGCTCACAGGATGGCCTGCTGTGCTAACCATGGATCATAGGGTGACCTGCTGTGCTTGAGGAGACTTATTGAGTCAAGTACATCAACATCAACATCAAAATAAAAATCAAATGGAAATTGTAGTTGTGATACCTGTGCCGGTGGCACGTAAAAAGCACCATCCGAACGTGGCCAATGCCAGCACTGCCTGACTGGAGTCCGTGTCGGTGACACGTAAAAAAATACCAAGTGATCATGGCCGTTTGCCAGCCTCCTCTGGCCTCTGTGCCGGTGGCACGTAAAAAGCACTCACTACACTCACAGAGTGGATGACATTAGGAAGGGCATCCAGCTGTAGAAACACTGCCAGATCAGACTGGAGCCTGATGCAGCCTCCTGGCTTCCCAGAACCTGGTCGGACCATCCAACCCATGCCAGCATGGAAAACGGACGTTAAACAATGATGATGATGATTTAAAGTAATTGAAAGAAATACAAAGCATCTCAAAATAAATACAGTAACGGAAGTGTTAAATGGTTTTATAATTACCAGTTTGTTGAGGAGGCATATAACCCTAAAGTGGAAGCTGTTTCTAAATAGACCAATTTTGTCTCCAGAGACTGGAATCGTCATCTAATATTAAAGACATTATAGCATAGCTTCCAATTGGTTGATTTCGTCAATGATAGAAAGAATGCAAGAGTATTGTCGAATGGAACAAATGAAACTGCCGGCTGGAGACTAAATGACCAATGTGCATATTCTCATAATGTTTGCAACTCTTAAGCTGATAGTGAACCTAATCATTATTGAATGTTTAACCCTTTAAACAGGCTCTGGCCAACGCAAATATTCTACATGTTCTATGTTCAAACTGGTCAGGTCTGGCTTCTAGAATCGACCCGACAATGTCATTCTAAAAATAAACAATCATGCCATCAAAATCTTTGGGATAATGCATGATTAATTCAAAACAATGTGAATAAATAAGCATTATATTTGATGAAGTAATCTGAATGCTTAAGATGTGAGCAACTAAGCAACAGTAAAGGTTTTATTTATATTATTTACATTTGATTGATATTTGTCCTCATCTTGTTTGTTGTTAACACAAAGCTTCAGTTGATGTATGCTCCAGTGCTTCCAGTGCTAAGGCTTGTCTTGGAGGCATTAACTGGCAGAGTTGCTAATGTGTTGGAGAAAAAGCTCTGTGGCATTTCTTCCAGATTCTTACATCCTGAGTTCAATTACTGCTGAGGTCAGCTTTGCCTTTTATTCCTTAAGAGTAGATAACACAAAATACCTATTCCTTTATTACCCACAAGGGGCTATAGACAGAGGGGACAAACAAGGACAGACATAGGTATTAAGTCGATTACATCGACCCCAGTGCGTAACTGGTACTTAATTTATCGACCCCGAAAGGGCGAAAGGCAAAGTCGACCTCGGCGGAATTTGAATTCACAACGTAACGCAGACGAAATACCGCTAAGCATTTCGCCCGGCGTGCTAACGTTTCTGCCAGCACGCAGGGTTGATGCAAAATTGCTGGCCTTGTGCCAAAATCTGAAACCATTATCTTGCCGTATTGTATTCAAAATGTTCCTATTAATGAGAAGGCAGTACAAAGCTACTCAAGTGTCTTCTCCCTTTCATCAGCCACTGTAAGGTAATAAGCCTTTTACTGTTGTATTTCTCGTGAGCAAATGATGCATGTAAGACTTACTTTCACAATGATATACTCTCAACTAGACATACATTGATTCAGTCATTTGACTGTGGCCATGCTGGGGTACCACCCCTAGTCGAACAAATTGACTCCAGGACCTATTCTTCGTAAGCCTAGTACTTATTCCATTGGTCTCTTTTGCTGAACTGCTAAGTTACAGGGACATAACCACAACAACACCAGTTGTAAAGCGATGGTGGGGGGACAAACACAGACACACAAACACACACATGCCAGGCTTTCAGTTTCCATTTACCAAATCCACTCACAAGGCCCGAGGCTATAGTAGAAGACACTTGCCCAAAGTGCCATGCAGTGGGACTGAACCCAGAACTATGTGGTTGGGAAGCAAGCTTCTTACCACACACCCAAATAAAACAAAACAATTTACTTCAGTCAATTGAAGCATTAAGAAAATATAGTTATTCCATTTATAAAGAACCAAGAATTTAATGATGGAAACAAAATTTCAAAAGAATATGTTTACAGGGTGTGTCAGAACTTTTATTTTACATTTTTGGTGTGGTGCTTGTGAATAGAGGCAAGAAATAATGGTGGTTTTGTGGAGCTAATGTTCTACCATTTCTTTTTACAGATATTGTCATGGTTGAGCAGTTAAGAGTAGAATGGGCATCCAGCTGTGAAAACCATTTGTCCAACCAGTAAACTCCGCCCTAAACGATGTAAGTAAAACAGTAATTAAGAAGATGAAAAGATAAAAAAAGACAGAAAAAATATATATATACAAGCTCCATAATATATATAACTTAGAAACGGGGGGGGGGAGCGTCTGTAAAGATGTAGGGCATAGATATTACAATCATTACACTACTACTACTACTGCTGCTGCTGCTACTACTGCTGCTGCTGCTGCTACTACTACTACTACTACTACTAATAATAATAATACATATAGTCAAAGTAAGATGTGTAAATGTATGGGTACATGTGCATATAAGGAATTAATACGTATACATAGATATATATAAATACACACACACACACACGAGTGTATGCATGTGAATATGTGACTAATATAGAAATTTGAATGTATATAAGATGTACAGACTGCACATAGCTCTACACATACTTAAAACTAAATGTGTGTTATGTATGTATGCATACATACATAAAATGTCAAAAGTGTATATATGGATATATATATATATATAGCGTATTTTGATTGCCTCGATAACTGAAGAGATACCAGTGCAAGTTTCCTTCCAAACATTCGAAACTCGGAGTTTTATCATGGAAACCAAATAATTTACAGAAAAATTCCTCTATTTACATAATATCCAGATCTCTTTCATTCTTTTGTTATCTTACCATTACTATCAATATATATATATATATATATATATATATATATATATAATAAAATATTAAAAAAATAAATATATATATATATATATTATATATTGTATTACTATATATTATTTGTTATTTATGTATTGGTTTATGTCTATCACTGTTTGAGTTGCATAATAGTGGTTTTATCTCTAATTCATATTTTATATATATATATATATATGTATAACGGGAAGCTTTATGAAAATAAACAAAAGACGAAGGCAGGTGGAATACAAACAAACAATTGTATTAGTATGGCGCTCAGGAATATAAATAAAACAAGTCTTTTACATTTCGAGCCTATGCTCTTCAACAGAAAGATACACAGAAAAGAAACACAGAAAGAAACAAGGAGAGAAAAAAAATGCATGCAGAGGCTAGCGAATCAACATGGCGATATATATATATATATATATATATATATATATATATATATGTTTGTATGTCTGTTTCCTCGCCATCACTTGATAACTGATGTTGGTGTATTTACATCCCTGAAACTTAGCAGTTCGGCAAAAGAGAGCAATAGAATAAGTACTAAGCTTACAAAGAATAAGTCCTGGGGTCGATTTGTTCGACTAAAGGCAGTGCTCCAGCATGACCACAGTCAATTGATTGAAACAAGCAAAAGAACATCAATGAATGTATGCATAGTAGCTTATAAATGTAATGTAGATGTGTACGGCCATACACACATACAACCACACATACAAAATTAGAATTATGCGTAAGTGTGAGCTACATTATTGTTCTTTATGTAATCAATTTGTGTTGCTACGGTTCCTGCTGTGTAGCCCAGGGTCAGCATTGACCAAAACAGACCTAAGATTAAAGCTGCAAACACAAACATCCCATCTTTTTGTGTATCAAGGACTGCATTGTGAAATATCCCCTCCTTACATTTTTCTCAAGGTGAGCGTGGTTTCAGAGAGGACTATCTGGGTACTCTGTGGTGTCTGGGGAGAGTCGTTTTCTTTTTGTGCCTTATCATGTAACACACCCAACAGTAACATTTCCACTTATTTTTCTTCATCATCATCATCATCATCGTTTAATGTCCGCTTTCCATGCCAGTATGGGATGGACGATTTTGACTGAGGGCTGGCGAACCAGATGGCTGCACCAGATCCAATCTTGATTTGGCAGAGTTTCTACAGCTGGATGCCCTTCCTAATGCCAACCACTACATGAGTGTAGTGGGTGCTTTTTACATTCCACTGACACGGGCCAGTCAGGCGGTACTGGCAATGACGTCGCTCGAATCCTTTTACACATGCCACCAGCACAGGTGCCAGTAAGGTGACTTTGATAACGATCACGCTTGAATGTTGCCCTTTTATGTACCACCCGCATGGACGCCAGTTAGCTGCTCTGGCAACGATCATGCTCAGATGGTGCTCTTAGCACCCTACTAGCACGGGCACAAGTGCCAGTAAGGCGACACTGGTAACGTTATTTTCCTAAAATTTTCATTGCGTCTTGCAACCTTTTTAATAGTCTTGACTCCTTGGAAATTTTACCAGTGAGTGTGTTACATAATAAGGCACAAAAAAAAGATGACTCTCCCCAGACACAACAGAATATGCTTCAACACACGAACTCATATAAAGAATCTTGCAAACCAAATCCAAAAACGAAATATCTGGGTACTATTTTTAGCATGCTGAGCAACCACATAGTGGATTCATCGGTCACTTGAGAATTACAAATCTATTGTTCACAGTGTTATTTGTTGTAATTATTAATAATTCCACCAGAACAGTTGTTTCCGTCTTTTTACAATGGTAGATTTTTTGCTATTTGTTCACCAGACTGATGGTGGTTATTTGATGTTGCAGTTGCTTGGCTGCAGGCCAAAGCCGATCAATATGATCAAAGATATTCCAGCTGTGATCTGCTTACCATTTTGTATATCCAGGCAGACCTCTCGGAGAAATTTGGCAAGGAGGAATAAGACTGATTTCAGGCCTGGGTGGTGGGAGCCCTTTAAGAATTCAAGAGAGTTGTGATATGTTTTGGAGGCAACAGAAGGGATCAGAAAGGTGATTTATTTCCTCAATTTCTTTGACTCTTCAGATCCTTATATGAATATACTGTTTGAAACCCCACTTCTTATAAACCCTATATACAGAACCCTATTGCCCAATATGTCCTTCCAAGAAACCTTCTCTGTTCTGGTCCTTCTTTCATACTTTAACCCCTCATCCAATCATCTATGACCTGCTTACCATTTTGTTTATCCAGGCAGGCCTCTCGGAGAAATTTGGCAAGGCGGATTAAGATTGATTTCAGGCCTGGGTGGTGGGAACCCTTTAAGAATTCAAAAGGATTATGATGTGTTTTGGAGGCAACAGAAGGGATCAGAAAGGCGGTTTCGCTCCTCCATTTCTTTGACTCTTCAGATCCTTGGATAAATATACTGCTTGAAACCCCACTTCTCATAAACCCTATATACAGAACCACATTGTCCAATATGTCCTTCCATAAGAAACCTTCACTGTTCTGGTCCTTCTTTCATACTTTAACCCCTCATCCAATCACCTATGACCTGCTTACCATTTTGTTTATCCAGGCAGGCCTCTCGGAGAAATTTGGCAAGGAGGAATAAGACTGACTTCAGGCCTGGGTGGTGGGAGCCCTTTAAGAATTCAAGAGAGTTGTGACATGTTTTGGAGGCAACAGAAGGGATCAGAAAGGTGGATTCGCTCCTCTATTTCTTTGACTCTTCAGATCCTTGGATGAATAAACTGTTTGAAACCCCACTTTTTATAAACCCTATATACAGAACCACATTGCCCAATATGTCCTTCCATAAGAAACCTTCACTGTTCTGGTCCTTCTTTCATACTTTAACCCCTCATCCCATCACATATACTCACCTTCCTCACTTCTCCATTGACTCCAAGATGGGGTCAATGAACCCTTGGGTATCCACATAGGTAGTACTGTGGAATTTCAAACTGCATTCAAAATTTCAAATGATTTCTAACAAAATTAATCTCTCTCTATATAAACGGCAGTTTGTCTGTGCGTTTTCTGTGTGTCTGTTTTCTCGTACCCTCACTCTGACCACGGCTTTCAACCGATTCTGATGAAACTTGACACACACATAGCCCAATGTCATAATTCAAAACTAACGCAGCGAAAATTTTGAAAAGTTCCCCCAGTTCTGAAAAAAATCGATAAATTCGACATGGGTCGAGAATCAGAAACCTAAACCACAGACCGTCTAGGGGACGCAACTCCACCTTTTTTAACTCTCAAAAAAAATTTACCATCATTTTTGTTCCATTTTTTTGCTAATTTTTGGCTATAACTCTCTAAAAATGCTTTATAGTTATTTCCCTTACAAACCTGAGCAACGCCGGGCGATACTGCTAGTAACTACTAAGATACAAATAATCATAAACAGAGGTGTGGTTGTGTGGTAAGTGGTTTGTTTCCCAAACACATGGTTCTGGGTTCAGTCCCACTGTGTGGCACCTTGGGCAAGTGTCTTCTTCAATAACCTTGTGAGAGGATTTACTAGATGGAAACTGAAAGAAGCCTGTTGTATATATATGTGTGTGTGTGTGTGTGTGTGTTGTGTGTGTGAGTATGCGTGTGTGTGTGTTTGTACCCCCCCCCCATCGCTTGACAACTGATGTTGGTGTGTTTATGTCCCAGTAATTTAGCAGTTCAGCAAAAAAGACTGAAGAAATAAGTACTAGGCTTACAAAGAATAAGTCTTGGGGCCGATTTGTTCGACTAAGGGCACTGCCCCAGTGTGGCCGCAGTCAAATGACCGAAACAAGTGAAAGAATAAAAGAATATATTTATTCACTAACAGAAATGCAACTTGGAAAACGAGTTTCTCGTTAGTTGAATTAATGAAATATAACTCTTTGCGCAGTCAAACATTTAAAAAATTTTAGGCCCATGAGAAAAGAAAAAACCCCATTTAAATCAAAGTGTGTCCCAGAAATCAAAGAGTTGAGAATCACTGCTGTAGGGGTGTGATTTAAAGCAGAATTGCTTGTTATTTTTAGCAGACGATGGAACCATGCAGAAGCTCCCCCCATAGACATTTCGTAGCTATTCATTCAGCAATGTGGTATTTGTTATTTATTCAACAGACAATCATTTAGACAGTCAATGGTTATCATTATTTGTTTGGGTTTTTTTTTTTTTGCTTCTTTTCTTTGCATATATTTACTGCAACCATTTTTGACTTTTTCCTAGGCATGACATGGTTTGACCTTAACCCTTCATGACTGCAGAAGCAAACACGAATGAATAATCAATTCCATTGACCTTTAACACCAGAAAAATCTGTTATCTATTCTTGACGTATAATTGGATTGATGTAATAAAAAGTAACTTTTCTGTACAAAAAACACACTGCAATACCTACAGTAGATTTGAAAATCATCATAATCATTTAACGTTCGTTTTTCATGCTAGCATGGTTGGATGGTTCGACCGGGGTCTGGGAAGCCAGGAGGCTGCACAAGGCTCCAGTCTGATCAGGCAGTGTTTCTACAGCTGGATGCCCTTCCTAACGCCAACCACTCCGTGAGTATAGTGAGTGCTTTTTATGTGCCAGGGGAGGCTGGCAACGGCCATGATCAGTTGGTGCTTTTTACGTGCCACCGGCATGGAAGACAGTCAAGGTGGCGCTGGCATCGGCCATGTTTGGATGGTGCTTTTTACGTGCCACCGGTACAGGTATCACATTTGATTTTTTGATGTTGAAACTGGCTAATAAGGGCCAGTTTCCCGCTTTCCTTGGTGTATTGGTTCCCCACCTGAATGGGACACCGGTCCATCGCAGGTGAGCTGCAAGATGCAGGAGGAAAAGGTCAGCAGAAGTTTGCCATTACCTTCTGCTGGAGCTGCATGGAGCTTAGGTGTTTCGCTCATAAACACACACATCGCCCGGTCTGAGATTTGAACTCGTGATCCCTGCTCTAACCACAAGGCCATGTGCCTCCACACTAAACATAGACAAATACATATATATAAATCGTTTTGAGGTTCACTTTTCCATGCTTGCAAAGGTCAGATGGAGTTTTTTGAAGCAGATTTTCTGCAGCCAGATGCTCTTCCTGATGCTAACCATCACCTGTTTCCAAGTGAGGTAACATTACCCCATGGCCTGACAGGTGTTCTTGCAGAATACTGGAAATAAATGACACCACTTGTATGACAGAGACACTCATTTTCACAACTACAATGTAATGTTAAGACAAAGCTGCAAACATACACTCACTCATACTCTCTCTCACACACACGCATGCATACACACACATTATGCTGGGCTTCTTTCAGATTCCATCTTTCAAATCCACTCACAAGGCTTTAGTTGGCCCAGAGCTATAGTAGAAGATACTTGTCCAAGTTGTTGTACAGTGGAACTGAACCTAAAACCATATATTTAGAAAGTGAACTTTTTAAGAAAACAGCTATGCTGGTTCCATGTTACACACACACACTTGTATACATACATATATATATATATATATATGTATTCTTTTACTTGAGGACAAACACATACATACATACACACACACACACACACACACACACACACGCATACATACATATATACATATATATTCTATATACGATGGACTTCTTTCAGTTTCCGTTTACCAAATCCACTCACAAGGCTTTCAGTGGCCCGAGTCTATAGCAGAAGACACTTGCCTATGGTGCCACACAGTGGGACTGAACCTGGAACCATGTGGTTGGTAAGCAAGCTACTTACAACACAGCCACTCCTGCACCTATGGCGCACATCTTTAGTGGATGAGAATTTAAAAGCTTGTCTAAAATGGGATTTGACTACAGATATCTTTTATCTGTAGGACATTATATATATATATATATATATATATATGTGTGTGTGTGTGTGTGTGTGTCCTACAGATAAAAGATATCTGTAGGACTACAGATATCTTTTATCTGTAGGACACATATATATATATATGTGTGTGTCCTACAGATAAAAGATATCTGTAGTCAAATCCCATTTTAGACAAGCTTTTAAATTCTCATCCACTAAAGAAGTTTAGATAAGGAAATTTTATGAGAAAAACAGACATACAACAGAAGCAACACCCAGTTAAAAGACACAAACCATACACATACAGCATTCTACATGAATGAAAAGTTTCCAGTTACAGAGGGAATGAATACATCATTACAAAAGAATCTCATAAAACAGAACACAATATGTTATGATGTTGTATATATATCATACTTAAGCAGAAACATAATCATCTTTTATCAGTTGTTTTTTACTTGTTTCAATCGTTAGAGTGTGGCCAAGCTGGGGTATTGCCTTGAAAAATATTTCATTTTTTTTTTTAAACTTGGCATCTATTATATTAGTCTCTTTCGTCGAACTGCTAAGCTGTGGGGATGTAAAGACACCACAAGCTATGGTAGGGGACAAACACAGACACAAAGACACACACATGTAAACGTATATGTGACAAGCTTCTTTCAGTTTCTTATTTCTTTACTACCCATAAGGGACTAAACATAAATGGGACAAACAAGGACAGACAAACGGATTAAGTCGATTACATCGACCCTAGTGCGTAACTGGTACTTAATTTATCGACCCTGAAAGTTGACCTCAGTGGAATTTGAACTCAGAACGTAACGGCAGACAAAATACCTATTTCTTTACTACCCACAAGGGGCTAAACACAGAAGGGACAAACAAGGATAGACATACGGATTAAGACAATTATATTGACCCCAGTGCATAACTGGTACTTAAGTTATCGACCTTGAAAGGATGAAAAGCAAAGTCGACCTCGGCGGAATTTGAACTCAGAACGTAGCGGCAGACGAAATACCACAAAGCATTTTGCCCGGTGTGCTAACGTTTCTGCCAGCTCGCCGCCTTAGCTTCTTTCAATTTCTGCCTACCAAATACACTCACAAGGTTTTGGTTGGCACAAGGCTATAGTAAAACACACTTGCCCAAAGTGCCACACAGTGGGACTGAACCCAGAATCATATGGTTGGGAAGCAAGCTTCCTGCCATGCAGCTATGCCTGCATCTATTAGAATCTACTACAAAAATAACAAACTGAAAATCTCCCTCCATGTTGTGATGCTGAGGACGTTCTGATACTTGATATCTAACATGCTGGTTCTGGGGTAAATTGCAGTATTTGATCAATCCATGTTTCAGCTATGATTTATCCCATTTTAATTGTAGGACATGTTCTAAGTTTTTACTAAGTGGAGTATAAAACATCAATTGGCTACAAGCCAAAGGGCCATGAAAAATCCCTGCTGGGAATATTATTAAGGGAGCCTATTCAAAATGAGATAATTCAAGAATGGAAAGGAGTTAACAATGTACCGTATTGTAATATGTATAAGGAACCTCCTAATTTCTGGGGCTTAAAATTTGGGAAAAGGTTTTGTAACGGATTATAATACTAATAATTTATTTTATTGGTCTCTTTTGTCAAACTGCTAAGCTGTGGGGACATAAACATACCAACACAACTTGTCAAACACAGACACAAAGACACACACATATAAATGTATATGTGATAAGCTTCTTTCAGTTTCCACCTACCAAATTATAAAATTTTGAAAAAGGTTTTGTAAAGGATTATAATAACATCCGTGGAGGTGCAATGGCCCAGTGGTTATGGCAGCGGACTCGTGGTCATAGGATCGCGGTTTCAATTCCCAGACCGGGCGTTGTGAGTGTTTATTGAGCGAAAACACCTAAAGCTCCACGAGGCTCCGGCAGGGATGGTGGTGATCCCTGCTGTACTCTTTCACCACAACTTTCTCTCACTCTTACTTCCTGTTTCTGTTGTACCTGTATTTCAAAGGGTCGGCCTTGTCACTCTCTGTGTCACGCTGAATATCCCCGAGAACTACGTTAAGGGTAGACGTGTCTGTGGAGTGCTCAGCCACTTACACGTTAATTTCACGAGCAGGCTGTTCCGTTGATTGGATCAACCGGAACCCTCGTCATCGTAACCGATGGAGTGCTTCCAATAATATCATCCATGTATAAGAAAATCCCATATTTTTTAAGGCTAATTTTTGACAAAAAAAGAGAGTTCCTTATACATATTAAAATGTGGTAATTGCAGAATACCAAAAGCACAAGTTCTGATGGGGTTAGGCACATCACAAGGGTCATAGACAACAGGTGGACCTGTGCTGTTGCCAAATGGTATCCAAGAGACTGGAAAAGGCCCCTTGGAAGGCCTCCACAACAATGAGAAGATGGTTTGGTCAAGATGGGAAAGAACGCCACAATCAAAACAAAATTGGAAGTGCATTGTGAGCAGTGTTGTAAAACAGCATCTGGTGGCCTGGTCGATACTGTGATATTGTGATTTTAAAGATAGTTGAGATTTATTAAAAAGACATTGAACCATTAACCTGAGAATGTCAACAGGCAAAATAACAGCTCCTTCACTGGACCAATAATACCTCTTCAAACCATCAAGTAGTCGGGCTTTTTTTACTTCTCGTTGCTGTTTTTCTTTCTTTTTTTTTCTTTTCTTTTTATTTCTTTGTTACTTTTTCTATCTAACACTTTGCCAAGTTTGCGGGCAATTGAAAAATTCTTCAACAAAGAATTAAAAAAGAATTAAAGCATTATTCAACATATGACTCTTTCACAGAATATCTTCAGAATTCACCAACCAAAATTACAAGAGCAAATAAGAAGCAGAATCCTCCACCACTACTGCTGCTGCCGCCACCACCACCAGCTCCATTCTACCAATAATTATTGAAATGTTCTTTGCAATTTTCTTTTCACAAAATATTGTAACACTTTTTTTTATATTCATTCAAAGTGTTTCCTCCTTCATTAAAAACGTTACATGTCACTTTTTGGCAATTATTTATTTTTTGGATATTCACTACATATTTTTCTAGACTGCCTACAATAGAAGAAATAATCTTTATCGGAGCAATAATTATCATTATTATTTACATCATCATGTGGGAGTCTTTCCTGCTAAGTCACTCAGTCACAAGGTAAAACCCAAGTACAAGAAGTAAGGGTGGAGTACACAATATATTAAATAACACACCTTTCGTTTAGTCTTAAACATACAACTTGTTCTTTTGAATTTTTTACAATAAATACATCTATGCGTGTGTGTGTGTGTGTGTGGGGGTGCATATGGACATGTATGCGTATATGTATATGATGGGTGTGAACAGATGATCTATGCCTGTGTGTATAAGTATTTATGTACGCCGACAGCTCTCATGTATAGATATATATTTATGTACATATATATATATATATATATCCCTTCTTTGGATCTTTCCTTTTCCTATGTTTCTGACGAAGAGCTCCACTTGAAATGTTAAACCCTCTTTCTTTCTTTCCTTTCCTGAGTGTCCAATAACACGATACTTGTTCCACGTCCTTGCGTTGTTGTGCTTTCTCTTTGTGTTTTCATGTTTGGATTAACTTTATATATATGAATACATAACATACATACATACATACATGGTGTGTGTGTGGATATATATGCACATACATGTATATACATACATACATACATACATACATACAGTCAAACTGTCCAACCAATGCTAGCATGGAAAGCAGACAACAATGATGATGATGATGATGACATACATAAATATATATACATATATATGTATATAGACAGACAGACAGACAAACAGAGATAGATAGACAGACAGACAGACAGACAGACAGACAGACAGACAGACAGATAGAGAGACAGACAGACAGACAGACAGACAGAGAGACAGACAGACAGACAGACAGACAGACAGATAGATAAATAGACAGACAGACAGACAGACAGACAGACAGACAGACAGACAGACAGACAGATAGATAATAGACAGACAGACAGACAGACAGACAGATACTTGTATAATTTAATAAACACAGGATTTAAATGTGACAGACGATTATAAGTTTCATACTCAGAACAGTAACTGATCAGACTTGTATAGCATATGTACATTTATTGTTTTTTCCTTTCTTGTTTTTTGCAAGCTTAACTGATTGCAAGATAGTACATAACACAATACACAAGCTTTTCTGGTTACTATACAGTCTGAGCATAAAGCTTTTAGTAACACTATTAAATGATATTTATCTCATGCTGGATGGAGTACTTTTTTGTTTGATCCTACCAATAATGGAACAGTACAACACACACACATACACACACACACACACACATACACACACACACACACACACATACACACACACACATTGTGGTAAGTAGCTTGCTTACCAATCACATGGTTCCAGGTTCAGTCCCACTGTGTGGCATCTTGGAAAAGTGTCTTCTACTATAGCCTCGGGCCGACCAAAGCCTTATGAGTGGATTTGGTAGACGGAAACTGGAAGCTATGTATGTATATATATATATATATATATGTACCAGGATGTGCCATGAGTAATTACTCAGGATAGGCAGTTGGTAACGTTTATGTAGCAAAACACAAAAAAAAAAAATAAGTGAAACCCAGGTGTGCAACTGAGTTGGAGGCCGAATTACTTCTGCCTTTACAGTGTGTAAAGAAGACATTGTTGTACGAATATACGCAGCACGTGTACTACAGCAGTCCTATGTGTAGTTTTAATACTGAGATTGAAAGGCAAGGGAAAATTATGCCTACTTATTCTACAAAAAAAAAAAAATTTTGCATTTTATGCATAATAATCAGAGTAACACAGATCTATGCCCACGGGCATATGGCATAGTCGTTAAGAGCACAGCTTACTAACCCCAAGTTTCCGAGTTCGATTCCAGGCAGTGACCTGAATAATAATATTAATAATAACATCGAAAAATACCTTAGGAATGAGAACCCATGTTCAAAATTTCTCCAAGACACCTGATGAAGGCTGGAGGGTATATCAGCTGAAACGTTGCGTTAACAACAAACAAGATGAGGACAAATATCTGTCAAATGTAAATAATGTAAATAAATCAGAGTAACCTTCGTAATTATATTGAGTTAGGTGCATATTTTGTCATAAAAGGAAAATGTTACTATCGATCTATTTTATTCAGGGTCGGCACTGCCTACCTTGCCTACCCAGGTGGCATGTCCTTGGTATGTACATATGTATGTGTGTAATCAAATCAAACCACAATCAAATGGAAATTGTAGTTGTGATCCCCGTGCTGGTAGAATGTAAAAAGTACCATCTGAATGTGGCCGATGCCAATGCCGCCTTGACTGGCTTCCATGCCGGTGGCACATAAAAGCACCATCCGATCGTGGTCGATACCAACCCCCTGTAGCCCCTGTGCCGGTGGCACATAGAAAAAGCACCCACTACACTTTCGGAGTCGTTGGCATTAGAAAGGGCATCCAGCTGTAGAAACACTGCCAGATGAAGATTAGAGCCTGCTGCAGCCATCTGGCTTCCCAGACCCCGGTCAAACAGTCCAACCCATGCCAGCAAGGAAAGCAGACATTAAACAATGATGATGATGATGATTAACATACGTCTGTTAAAATATACAGTAGAAACACTGCCAGATCAGACTGGGCCTGGTGCAGCCTCCTGGCTTCCTAGACCCCAGTTGAACTGTCCAATCCATGCCAGCATGAAAAACGGATGTTAAACGATGATGATGATGATGATGAGGATACATAGGTCTAATGACCCTGAGGCCATTTCTTAGATACAGCCTGTCTGTTTCCTTGTGCTCCATCATAGCATGTTGTGGCTATAAGTGAATTAAGATAACAGTTTGAATCTATGGAGTTATTACAGTTCTTTGTTTCTTGTATGTCCATTTTATTGCCAATTTCCCTATAAAATCATACGTTCTTTTTAAAATTATCACTTATTCAATAAGTAGTTTGTTGGATGTGTCATCATCAAGGTTTAACCTCACCTGTTGATGCCTGTTTAAAATTATATCTGAAGAAAGTGGATTTATGCTGTGATATAATCTATGAATACATCAATAAACTTCTATTGAACAAGCCGTCTTAAGTTTTAAACCCCATTTGTATTCTTCCGTAAGTGTGCGCATGTGTGTGGTGTATACATACGCACACACATTTCACAAATGTGAACACACATCTCACAAAGCAAGACATACACATAGACACCCACTCACACGGGTCAAGATTGTCTAATATTCCAATAATCATACCATGCTTTAGTTTCAGCACAACTGGCAGAATTCCCAGCAGAGTCAATGTACTATTTTCAGAACTCTTTTCTAAACATACATAACTGTGGTTATGCATTAATTCTATTGAACATTATATAATATATATAAAGGCGGTTGGCAGAAACGTTAGCATGCCTGGTGAAATGCTTAGCTGTATTTCGTCTGCCGCTATGTTCTGAGTTCAGTTTCCGCCGGGATCGATTAAATAAGTACCAGTTACACACTGGGGTTGATGTAATTGACTTAATCTGTCTGTCTGTCCTTGTTTGTCTCCTCTGTTTAGCCCCTTGTGGGTAGTAAAGAAATAGGTATTTCGTCTGCCGCTACGTTCTGAGTTCAAATTCCGCTAGGGTCAACTTTGCCTTTCATCCTTTTGGGGTTGATTAAATAAGTACCAGTTATGCACTGGGGTTGATGTAATCGACTTAATCCGTCTGTCTGTCCTTGTTTGTCTCCTCTGTGTTTAGCCCCTCGTGGGTAGTAAAGAAATAGGTATTTCGTCTGTCTTTATGTTCTGAGATCAAATTCTGTCAAGGTCGACTTTGCCTTTCATCCTTTTAGGGTCAGTAAATTAAGTACCAGTTGTATATTGGCATCGATCTAATCGACTAGCCCCCTCCCCAAAACCTTCAAGCCTTGTGCCTAGAGTAGAAAAGAATATCTTTCATGCCTACATGATGATTATCTATAAGGCAGTGAGATGGCAGAATCATTAGCACGTTGGGCGAAATGCTTAGCGGTATTTCATCTGCCGCTACGTCCTGAGTTCAAATTCTGCCGAGGTCACATTCACCTTTCATCCTTTCAGGGTCGATAAATCAAGCACCATTTACGCACTGGGGTCGATGTAATCGACTTAATCTCTTTGTCTGTCCTTGTTTGTTCTCTCTATGTTTAGCCTCCCTGTGGGCAATGAAGAAATATATATATAACTAGCAGTATCGCCCGGCGTTGCTCGGATTTGTAAGGGAAATAACTATATAAGCATTTTTAGAGAGTTACTTCCCTTATAGATGCCAATTCGGGCTTTCTTAGCCATTTCTGTTTTGGTGTCTTCAAGCCATGAAGTCGTTGTTCTAAAAGAACGCTGGTCTCCTTGACAACGCTTTACGAGGTTGATTTCCTTACACTCCCTTCCCCACAGCTTCATGAGGGAGGGAAGAAGGGGGAGAAGCAAACAGGTGCAGGTGTGACCATGGACGCCAACTCCGCCGCCATCAACACACAAAAAATTATGCATTAAAATGGAATAAAAAATGATGTTAAATTATTTTTAAAATCGTAGACTCATCGTAGACGCGCGCGATATGAATCACGACTATAAGATCCCCGAATTTGGTTAAACTGCACCGCAAAATGTGGGAGTAGTTAGGAATCTAAATCGAAGGGGACCGACACTCACACAACTACAGTTTTATATATATAGATATATAAAGTGAAGAATTCACAAAAAAAAAAAAACAAAAGGTGAAAACAGGTGGTGTAGACAACAAACAGATGTATTAGTATAACGCTCGGGAAGTGAAAAGTATTTAACATTTTGAGCCTACGCTCTTCTACAGAAAGGAACAGAGAAAAAAGAACAAGGAGAGAAAATAAGGAATGCATAGTGGCTAACGATTTATCATGGTGAATACTGGACAGAAGGGTCATACAGGAGAGCTAGGGAGAAGGGGAGGTATAGGTATATGCTTGTGTGTCTGTGTTTGTTCCACCACCATCGCTTGACAACCGATGTTGGTGTGTTTATGTCCCAGTAGCTTAGCAGTTTGGCAAAAGAGACCAATAGAATAAGTACAAGGCTTACAAAGAATAAGTCCTGGGGTCAATTTGTTTGACTAAAGGCAGTGCTCCAGCATGGCTGCAGCCAAATGACTGAAACAAGTAAAAGAGTAATAAATTAGTTATACCTTTACATCATCATCATCATCATCGTTTAACGTCCGTTGTCCATGCTAGCATGGGTTGGACGGTTCGACCGGGGATCTGGGAAGCCAGAAGGCTGCACCAGGCTCCAGTCTTATCTGGCAGTGTTTCTACAGCTGGATGCCCTTCCTAACGCCAACCACTCCGTGAGTGTAGTGGGTGCTTTTTACGTGCCACCTGCTTTACAATATGCAAAATATTTTCACAATTTTTTTTTATATAATTCTTAATAATATTTAATTCTAAATATATATCAGGATTTTTTAAGTATTGAATGGCTATGAGGTTCCACCTGAGTAGAACAGGAATCAAAAGATCCATAGGTTTAAAAAAATGGTTGGGAACCATTGATACAAACTATATAGTGACAACATATTAGATGCTGTTAGTCCCTGTTGTTGAATTTATCTGGGCAAGTGTAAGCATTTACTACTAAAACTTTCCCTAACATCAAAATAAAATTCAAATGGAAATTGTAGTTCTGATACCTGTGCTGCTGGCACATACAAAGCACCATCCGAACGTGGCTGATGCCAGCGCAGCCTTGACTGGCTTCCGTGCCAGTGACATGTAAAATGCACCAACCAATCGTAGCCGTTGCCTGCCTCCCCTGGCACCTGTGCCGGTGGCACGTAAAAAGCACCCACTACACCTCACGGAGTGTTTGGCATTAGGAAGGGCATCCAGCTGTAGAAACACTGCCAGATCAGACTGGAGCCTGGTGCAGCCTCCTGGCTTCTCAGACCCCAGTTGAACCATCCAACCCATGCTAGCATGGAAAACAGACGTTAAACGATGATGATGATGATGATGATGATGATGATAGAACACAGTAACTTTTTAACCAAGGAACTCCACTTCAATTTTTGTAATAAATATGAAACATTGATTTATTTGTGCCACTGTAAAAAATGAAACCTATCTCTTGCTTTAAGTTTTCAATATTGAATTTTATTGTTTATTAATTGAAGATTGATAAACAAAACAAATAAGTTTTACATGCAGAATCAATGGTGGATTGACCAGGTTGCCAGCTTGCCCAATGGCAAGTGGGCCCCTGCACCATTAGAATCCATATATGGAGGCCCATGTTAGTATCTAAGGGGCCCATCCTCTCAAGTTTGAGAATTTTTTTATTCACTCCTGGAAAATGCATCAATTGTTTCAGCCTTGCTGTGTTTGTAGACAGTTGAAAAGAATACTTTTAACAAAAAAAAAATAATAATAAATAAATGATAGCACTGTAGTTACGGGTGGGCCCCCTTAGTCTCCAGGCAACCAATATTTTTAGACCCAGACCACCACTGTGCAGAACCATATATTCAATAAAGTCAGCAGGTCTAATGATATGAGGCCCACTGACCATACATAACTTGCTACCTCCTGACCTAAAGCATTTGCTTCATATCACCTTGATATAGTCTAGATCAGTGATCCTCAACTGGGGTTCGTAAGACCTTCAGGGGTCCTTATAAGATCTTGTTGTTAGAATTTATATGCAATAAACTGGTTTAGCTTCTATAATATACAAAATATTTTAACAATTTTTTTATGCATTTCCTGGTATTTTATTATAAAATAGTAGTGTGGATGGTGCTTTTTATGTGTCACCTGCTCGGGGACCACAACTACAATTTCCATTTGATTTTGATGTACTTGACTCAATAGGTCTCCTCAATATGTCACCCTACAATCCAAGGTACTTTTGAGAGGGCTGATTCTGCGACACAGAAGAATAAAAGAATATAAAAGGAATTTTAAAACAAATTGGCTATGAGGGTCCATCCAAGTAAAACAGGAACCAAAGGGGTCTATTGGTAAGAAAACGGTTGAGAAACACTAGTGTTGATTAACTGAAGGGGTATCTATATTCTTTCTTTGAGCTGTACCGATATGTGTTGTAACTTGTTCAAGGTAATAAATCAATATGGTAGAAGAATGAGATAGAGAATGGGTAATCAGTTTTTAGTCACTAGTAATAACAAGAGAACTAAATTGATTTCAACTAAAACCTAAAGCTAATTTATAGTCCTATCTTGTTGGCGACAGACCACTTAATCTATCCTCTTAACAACAACAGTCTCAGCTAATTGAAGATATCTGAAGATATCGTGCTTGCTACATTAAGTGAATTAATGCTTTGTTATAAACATTAATAATGATTTCTAACACAGACAGAAAATCGCATGTTTTTGGAGAGAGAACAGAGCTGAGTAAATCAACCCCAGTATCTGACTGGTATTTTCATTTTATCATTTCCAGAAGGGATAATGGTGTGGAGGGGGGCGAGCTAGCAGAATCGTTAGCATGCTGGGTGAAATGCGTAGCCGTATTTCATCTGTCTTTACGTTCAGAGTTCAAATTCGTCCGAGGTCAACTTTGCCTTTCATCCTATCGGGGTCGATAAATTAAGTACCAGTTACGCACTGGGGTCGATGTAATCGACTTAATCTGTTCGTCTGTTCTTGTTTGTCCCCTCTGTGTTTAGCCCCTTGTGGGTAGTAAAGAAATAGGTATAATGGTGAGGGTGTTCATCTCAGGCACATGACATCAGTGCACAGTGTCCTTGAGCAAGGCACTTTATTTTATGGTAGACCAGTCTACTCAGCTAAAAATGGTTACCTGGTGGATGCTGGAACAGCTCTCCCCCACCTTTCTCTCTCACCACTCTTTCTCTCTCCATCTCCCCACTTCAGCTGTGATATTCCAGATGTGCTACCATGTCAATGGGTAGGTGTGGGTGAAAAAAGTGTCTACATCTGCTAACAACAACACAGGGAGGAACCTAAAACAATTAATAACACAAGGTACATATCAAATCATAATTGTTCTTCATCATCATCATCATCGTTTAACGTCCGTTTTCCATGCTAGCATGTGTTGGAATGTTTGACCAGGGTCTGGAAAGCCAGGAGGCTGCACCAGGCTCCAGTCTGATCTGGCAGTGTTTCTTCAACTGGACGCCCTTCCTAAATTGGTCAAAAATTCCCAAAAAGTGAAGGACAAAGCTGACTCAAGCCAATTTGAACTCAGAATTTAAAGGTATGGAACTAAATGCTACAAAATATTTTGTTTGTCACTTTATTGATTCAGCTAACCCTGGCAAGATTTGAACTCAGAATGCAGTTGTAATTGAATATCACAACGCATATTATCTGATGTACAAATGACATCAAATCCGCTGTCACCTAACCCTTTCTATTGAAGGCACAAGACCTGAAATTTTGGGGGAAGGGCTAGTTGATTATACTGACCCCCAATGTTCAACTGTTAATTATTTCATCGACCCCCAAAAGGACAAAAAGTGAAGTTCACCTCAGTAGAATTTGAACTCAGAACATAAAGACAGATGAAATACCACCAAGCAGCTTTCCTGGCATGCTAATGACTTTGCCAGTTTGCCGCCTTCCTGTCACCTAATAATATAAACACAAGGTCAGGCATTGTGAGGAAAGGGTATATTCATATTTCTTTATTGTTCACAAGGGGCTAAACATAGAGGGGACAAACAAAGGGATTAAGTTGATTACATCAACCCCAGTGCGTAACTGGTACTTAATTTATCAACCCTGAAAAGATGAAAGGCAAAGTTGACCTTGGCGGAATTTGAACTCAGAATGTAACGGCAGATGAAATACCTGTTTCTTTACTGTCCACAAGGAGCTACACACAGAGGGGACAAACAAGGACAAACAGATTAAATTGATTATATCGACCCCAGTGCATAACTGGTACTTATTTAATCGACCCCAAAAGGATGAAAGGCAAAGTCGACTTCAGCGGAATTTGAATCCAGAACATAATGGCAGACAAAATACAGCTACGCATTTCGCCCAGTGTGCTAACGTTTCTGCCAGCTCACCGCCTTATATAGGAAAGGGTATATTTAGCATCGTTGTGGCCAAAGCCAGTGCCATCTGACAGGCACCCATGCCAGTGGCATGTAAAAAGTACCATACAAGCACTGGACCTCAAAAAGGCAGTGACAGGTGACTGAGATCCTTGGCGATATACCGTGCTCTTGTTGACCTGTCAAGCCAAGTGAGATCGTAGTGGTAGCCAATGCTGGGGTAATGCTGGTGGCATATAAAAAGCATCCACTACACTCTTGGAGTGGTTGGCATTAAGAATAGCATCCAGCCGTAGAAATCTTGCCAAATCAGATTGGAACATGGTGCAGCTTCCTGGTTTACCAGTTTTTAGTCAAACCGTCCAACCCATGCCAGCATGGAAAGTGGGCATTAAACGATGACGATGATCAGATGTCAGCACTTAACTAATACTTTATATTTTTGACTCCTGGAAGTATGAAAAAGCAAACTAAACATTGGTGAAATTTGAACACCTAACATAAACACTACAAGACATTCTAATCATCATTTTCATCATCTTGCCAATCCGTTCCTCTTGTTTACAGAGCATAGCTACAATGTAAAAAATCTTTGTGGGAAGGAATAATCAATTATATTAATCCATTACCTGATTGATGCCCATTCCACTGACTTTGTATAAAAAATGAAAAGTAAAAACAGAGAAGATCTTAACATAGAATTTAACTCTATGTTATCAGTTAGATACAACCGAGTAGTTTGTCCAACAGTCCATGGATCTCTAAAAGCAATAACAATAACATTTCCTTTTACATTTTGTTTGGCAAAATTCATGATGAGAAATCAGGAGTTGAAACAGATAATGTACTTTGGGAGGGTCATTCTTGCAATGAAAATACATGCACTGGTTGTAGTTCACTTCTTTTTCATTTTGATCATCACCACCACAATCATCATTATTATTATTATCATCATCATCATCATCATCATTATTATTTAATGTTTGACTTTTGCTTTACATTTGTACAAGTTGGCTCCAAGTCTCACCCATAGACATCATGAGACAACAAGTTAAAAGTTCATGTTGGTGTTATGCCTAGGGTGCCATCTATTTGGTTTTGTACTGAGTGTTGTACTAGTGAATGTCTAAAAAAAACATACAAAAATTATGAGTTTGTTTTAAAACTTGAGAGATTACATAGAAAGTATTTTGTGTAGGATATGGACAGTTCCCATGAACACTATCTTTTGAAATTTTGCCATTTTGGGGTTTCCTGGTATCTGAGCTAGGTAGCAATCAGCCCCTTTTCCTAGCATTCCCAGGGCACCTATATATATATATATATATATATATACACACACACACACACACACAAAAAAAAAATTGGATTTCTAATACAGACACAATAACTGAAATTTTGGTGTATAAAATATATATATTTTCATATTTTATTTAATCATTTCCAGTACTTAACTTGTAATATTTTCAACTCAAGAGGAATGAAATGAAAGCAAAGCTAACATTGTAAAAGAATATAATCTAAATAACACAAATCATTTTCATTTTTGTCATCCACTCAACAAATTCTTCCAAACTAAAAAATAATATTAAAAGGCTTTTATAAATTTTACCCTTGACGGAAATTAATTATTTCAAAAGAAAAAATACTTCATATGGCTAATTCTGAATTTGTACGACCAAATAAATAAAGAGAAAAACAAGCAATTGCCACGAGACCTTTGGACACTAAATCACAGTATTTAACAACCCTACATCTGCAATTTCTTCTGAGTCTAACACACAACTATTCAACTCCTGTTTGTGATATAATCAGCTTCTATATTTTCCTAACATTCTTTGCATATCAGTGTAACTTCTAATCAATCATGGCTAGGAATTTTCTCGAAAAAGGACTGGGTCACCTGAATGTGACATAAGTCGGGTTTGAGAAAATTGCTAGATCATATCTCACCAATACTCATTATCTCCCCCTCTCCTTCCTCCCCCTTTCTCTCTCTCTCTCCCTTTCTCTCCTTCACTCACACCCACATACATGGTTAAAGACATAAAAATTTATAATATGTATTTGAGAACTGTATACACACACATATACATACATACACAAAGATTGGAATTGAAAACACTGCTTGTATGAAGGTGACTCTCATTTACGTCTGTGTGTGTGCATGTATGTGTGTGTGTATGTCCATGTGTGTGTATGTGTGAGTGTGTGGGTGATATGGAGGAAGGTAGCTTTGTGCCAGATGACGAGTTACTGTATGGGTAGAGGCAAAGAAATAGGAATGTTACAGGAGATGAAATACAGGGCTACCTGAGAGAGAGAGAGAGAGACAGAGAAAGAACAGGTGAGGGGGATTTTGTGTGTGTGTGTGTGTTTATATGCATGTGTGTGTGTTGTGTGTTTGTGTGTGTGTACTTGTGTGTGTTTATATATGTGTGTGCTTGTGTATGTGTGTTGTGTGTGTGTTTATATGTGTGTGTTTGTGTGTGTTTATATGTGTGTGTTTGTGTGTGTGTACTTGTGTTTGTGTGTGTACTTGTGTTTGTGTGTGTACTTGTGTTTGTGTCTGTGTGTGTTTATATGTGTGTGTTTGTGTGTGTACATGTGTGTGTTTGTGTATTTGTGCGCATGTGCTTGTGTGCATGCATGTACTTGTTTGAGTGCATGTGTGTTTGTGTGTTTGTGCTTGTGTGTGTGTGTGCATTCATGTTTATGCTTGTGTGTGCACATATACCCTGATCTGGAATTATGCCAGATCGCAATTATGGAAATCCTGATGTTGAGCACCGAATATCTATAAATGGATTTCTTCATAATATTACAACATGACTACCAAAGGTTTCAATTAAAGCGATTGCCGGATGGTAAAGTGAAAATCCATTTGGCAGAAATAATGGTGGTGCCATGTCGGAAGAATATGAATAAAAATCACTGGTTTCTAAGGTTTTTCTGCAAAGAATGAGACAACTAGGCATGGCTGTTTGGACATGCAGCCTGTTTTGGTAATAGTGTGTTTTGGAATAGGAGGTGCGCACATACATGCACACGTGTGCACGCAAAGAAATATGCATAGAGATGGGGGTAGAATATGAGAAAGAAAGAAGGAGAGAATGAGAGAGACACTAAAACATCTGATGTCAAATAAGTCAGTTCTGAATCAGTGATGTCAATTATGCAGCACCGAAATGGCTGTGCCAAAACGTCTCACACACACACATACACACACGTGTGCACAGATGTACGTACATGCATACACACATATGTAAAAACTTACATGCATACATACATACATACCATAAACACATACGTACATGCTTACATACATACACATACCATAAACACATACATACACACCATAAACACATACATGCATACATACAAACACACCATAAACACATACATGCATACATACATACCATCAACACATACATGCATACATACATACTATGAACACATACATGCATATATATACACACATACCATAAACACATACATGCATACATACACACCATAAACATACATGGATGCATACATACACACATACCATAAACACATACACACATGCATATATACACACCATAAATACATACATGCATGCATACATACATACCATAAACACATACATACATGCATGCATACATACACACACACACATAATACACTTTTACTGTTTATTGTGGTTATGTGCACTGCCAAAATATGAATGTGTTTGTGTGTGTGTGCATACACCTGTATGTATGTATGTACGTATGTATGTATTAACACACACACATACCTTTCTATAAATGTCATCAGTGACAAGATGAACCTGAATATATATTCATACATTCAACAGAATAACTTTTTTTAATGACTGGAGATCAGCTTTCATATCTATGCAGACGCCAACACACACACACAGATTCTGAGGTGATATCGTTATTATCCTGAAGTTTATGTAACTGAAATGCTGCCAGCCCTTCCTCTCGCGCCCGCCTCCCCCATCACATCCACTCTAAATAACTCCATACCTCACGCCTGCCTCTTACACCAACCACCTTTCTGAAGGAACGAAACAAAAGTAAACTTATACCTCAGACCACTTCTTGCACCAATCACTTCTCTGAAATAATAATAATGAAAAAAAAAAAGAGAAAGAGAGAGAGAGAGAGAGGGGGGAGTGAATTCTGGCAGACGTCTGGTCTGTCTGCTGAATACTGCCTAATAATATCTCCCACCACGACCACCACTACCACATGATGTAACATAAATGTATGCTGGTTGAACTTTAACAAAGGAGTGTCAATGTGGTCAAACAACAAGCTGAAAATAGCAATCAAATCTCCCTCAAATCATACCCTCAACCATCTTAAATAAAGAACATTAAACAAATGATTGATTAGTTAGTTGATTTGGATATTAAACCAATTGACTAACAGTAAAGAAGTGATACTGAACCAATGCATGTGTTGTTGTTGTTGTTATTATTGGCGTAATGACCCTCCCAAGACAACAAGCTTGGTTGGTAAAGGTGCTGTTATACAAAAAGACAGAATGGTCATGAATGGAACGTCTTTCAACACAACTGCATTTAATCAGGGTTGAAGTGAGGCTAAAGAACAGCAAAGAGTAAGTTTACTTTGAATCAAGAGAAAAAAAAGGCCAATACATGTTTTTATTATAACTGAATGCCCCTGATTGGCTCCCATGCCAGTGGCACGTAAAAATGTCCAAGCCCCCTGACTAGCACCCCATGCCAGTGGCATGTAAAAAGCATCCACTACACTCTCGGAGTAGTTGGTGTTACGGAGGGCATCCAGCTGTAGAAACATTGCCAGATCAAATTGCAGCCCTCTGGCTTGCCAGACCTCAGTCAAACCGTCCAACCCACGCCAGTATGGAAAGCAGACATTAAACAATGATGATGACGATGATGAAAATCACAAAAACAAACATTAACACACACACACTTGTTGGGTCCAAACTTTCAAGGCCTCCACTAATTGCTATACTTAGTCTTTTTTTCCTAGAACAGTTCTCTGGAATTCTTTTCCTGTTTATGCCTTCCCCACAGGGTCATAGTGCTAGTGCATGCATATACAGCTGCATGCGTGCGCACATACACGTGAGTACTGTCCAAATCTCCGACCAATCACATACAGCTAGCTGGCATTCAATTGGCGTAGCAAGTTTCAGGCATTTTGATTGGGTTTTGGATAGAAAATTCACAAAAAAGTCACTTCTATTGATTTTTTAATGGCTTTGCGGGGTGACTGGGGAAATGTAAAGATGTGCACGACCACCCTTGGACGGTTTTGAATGACCATAGAAAGTGCGAGCCCTCTAACTGAAAAATTGTGGATTTTTATAAAGGATACACACGCAGACATTTTGCTGTTTATATATAGAGAGATTTTGCTAATACAAAATCACCTGTGTTTGTCACTAAACCAGACTTAATACAAAATTATTATAACAAAAATTCATTTCATCATTTGAAATAAGACACTCAAATCCTAGTGTTGAAAGATTTGTTGAAAGCAAATAATTTTTATGCATAACTATGTTCTGTAAACATGAAATGCTGTCCTGCCTATACAAAGGTGATAGTTGTAATTTCAAAAAGCCATATGTTGCATTAGTCTGTCTTTGAACTCATGACTCAGGCATTATCAATCTAGCAGTTTGAGACATGTTGATGCAGAACAGATCTGTCAAGCTTCTAAATGAAACTCGCAAAAAATAAAAAAACAAAAACAAAAAAAAAGCATTAATCCGATATTCTGTTGTGTCTGGAGAGAGTCATTTTCTTTTTGTGCCTTGTATTTCAACACACAAACTCATATAGAGAATCTTGCAAACCAAATCCAAAAACGAAATATTAATCAGATAGAAAGCTATTATTGTAAATTATTATTGACTAGCAGTATCGCCCGGCGTTGCTCGGGTTTGTAAGGGAAATAACTATAAAGCATTTTTAGAGAGTTATAGCCAAAAAATAGCAAAAAAAAATGGGAAAAAAAATGATGGTAAATTTTTTTTTTGATAGTTAAAAAGGTCGAGTTGCGTCCCCTGTGATTTGTGTTTCTGATTGTCGACCCCATGTCGAATTTACCGATCTTTTTCAGAACTGGGGGAACTTTTCAAAATTTTCTTTGCGTTAGTTTTGAAGTATGACATTGGGCTATGTGTGTGTCAAGTTTCATCAGAATCAGTTGAAAGCCGTGGTCAGGGTGAGGGTACGAGAAAACAGACACACAGAAACACGCACAGACAAACTGCCGTTTATATATAGAGAGATACTGTCATATTTCAAAAGACTTGGTTATTGTCACTTGCATCCTATTTCTATCAATTACATTTGTTAATTACATTTTCCCTTATTGTCTCTAGAGCTTTTGAGCTTACAGTTTGATCTTTGCAAACCTAACAAAAAATTCACTTCATTCTGTAAGACATTTGAAGAATACACCTTGAGTGAGAGGCAATGGTCATCACAGCAAGCCAAAAATACTGTATTTGAAGGCATATAAGACACTTTACTTTTTGGGGATCTTTTCAGTTTGACCGGCAGTATTTTAAAATAATTTCCACGTAACTAAACACTTTTAAACTTCATATATTGGTAGAATGTGTTTATAAAACATTTTTTTCTCTTGGCTTTATCGAGAAAATTCTATAGTTTGTAAAATATTTGTTGTTTTTTTCTTCAATTTCTGCAATTTCAACCAATCAATGACGTCTATTGAGGTGAAAACATTCTGTGCCGTATGAATATGTCCCTCGTTTAAGAAACAGATTGGGTTTATTTATATTTGTGAAGAAAAAAAGATACCCTTCCCCCACCCCTAACCCTAAAACAGATTGAAATGCAATAGATCGATACTAGGGTCATAATTATGGGTGACAATTTCATATGACACCGCTAGAAAAAACTGCCGTTCAAACCAAAAAGATCCCTTTTTTTAAATAAATTTCTCAAAACAAAAAAAAAAAACAAAAAATTACCCTGTGTTCTATATGTGAAGTTGAACATGCAAATAAGTTATGTCTGTATCACAGAATATGTACTTCTTCAGTTGGAGTGCATCTAATATTCCACCAAATATGAAGACGTAAGTCGACAGAATAAAGAGTTATGTACAAGACTTAAGGCGGCGAGCTGGCAGAATCGTTAGCACGCCGAGTAAAATACTTAACAGTATTTCGTCTGCCGCTACGTTCTGAGTTCAAATTCTGCCGAGGTCAACTTTGCCTTTCATCCTTTCAGGGTCGATTAAATAAGTACCAGTTACGCACTGGGGTCGATATAATCGACTTAATCCCTTTGTCTGTCCTTGTTTGTCCCTTCTATGTTTAGCCCCTTATGGGCAACAAAGAAATAAGAAACGTTAGCACGCCGGGCGAAATGCTTAGCGGTGTTTCGAGTGTCTTTACGTTCTAAGTTCAAATTCCGCCGAGATCAACTTTGCCTTTCATCCTTTCGGGGGGGGGGGGGGGTTGATAAATTAAGTACCAGTTGCCTACTGGGGCAGATCTAATCGACTGGCCCCCTCCCTAAAAATTTCGAGCTTTCTGCCAAGAGTAGAAAAGAATATTTGTGTATTCAAAAAGGCGGCGAGCTGGCAGAATCGTTAGCACGCTGGGCGAAATGCGTAGCCGTATTTCGTCTGCCGTTACGATCTGAGTTCAAATTCCGCCGAGGTCGACTTTGCCTTTCATCCTTTCGGGGTCGATAAATTAAGTACCAGTTACGCACTGGGGTCAATGTAATCGACTTAATCCGTTTGTTAACTTTTGTTAATGTTAACTCAAGGTCAACTCAGACTTATAATCAAAGGTGTGCCAGTTGCGAGCTCACCGTCTTGACTACGTCTCGAGTGTTCTCGTGAAGCTCCTTCAGTGGCTTGTGAGAAAAAAAAAAAAGAGGTGTTTGGTTTGATTTTTAATGTAGTCCTCGGTGAAACATTAGCATCGTACGACTAGAATAAAGTAGTTATAAACATTTAGGAGACGAGTAACATCTCTCACATTAAATACCAACAATAATTTTTTAAAATAATAAATCTCTGAACGAGGTATAAACAGTAGCTTGCACGTCAAAGTGAAGTATATTTGTCACGTAAATGTGGCTAACCACTAAGGGTGGATGCTACTGTAGCTTGTAAGCCCCAGGAGAACATCTTTCCCCTTTTTTCATAAAGTTCACAAAATCTCATCGGCAGTTACTCCCATACTCTCTCTCTCTCTCATATATATATATAATATTCAGATATGGTAGTAGCCGGCATATTCCGTTCAGTTGTTACACGGGTGGAAGAATCGTACTGTATTTAATCAGATTAAAAGTGAAGAAAACAAAGGAAGTTCATTTCATTATATATTTATTTATTTTTGTTCGCCAAAGATATAAGTGACGTAGAAGGGCTGGTCGTTCTTCCAACAAAGGTGGGCGGACTCGGATGACAGGATTTGCGTCTTAAAGTGAAACTAACGCGTTTTGCATAAACATTTAGAATAACCTCCCTTTGTTTAACGACAACCGCCTGTCTAGAGTTACTTGTCACGCACCCTTTATTAACATACATGGCTATTTTATATTTCGTTTTTGGATTTGGTTTGCAAGATTCTTTATATGAGTTCGTGTGTTGAAGCATATTCTGTTGTGTCTGGGGAGAGTCATTTTCTTTTTGTGCCTTATAATATAACACAGTCACTTATTTTTATTTTCCTAAAATTTTCGTTGCGTCTTGCAAAACTATCGAAAAGGTTGCAAGACGCAACGAAAATTTTAGGAAAATAAAAATAGGAAAAAAGTGGAAATTGTACCGGTGAGTGTGTTATATTATATATTTCTTTACTACCCACAAGGGGCTAAACACAGAGGGGATAAACAAGGACAGACAAACGGATTAAGTCGATTACATCGACCCCAGTGCGTAACTGGTACTTAATTTTATCGACCCCGAAAGGATGAAAGGCAAAGTCGACCTCGGCGGAATTTGAACTCAGAACGTAACGGCAGACGAAATACGGCTACGCATTTCGCCCGGCGTGCTAACGTTTCTGCCAGCTAAGGCACAAAAAGAAAATGACTCTCCCCAGACACAACAGAACATGTCTATTTATTTGTTGAGAAATTCACCGATCGTTGTCGTTTGCGTCAGCAAGGACCGAGTACTCTGAGATAATTTAATAAGTGTAATTAAGCAGCATAGAGTATGGTGTTCGTTTTTGTATCATATGAATATTTTATGCATGTTATATCCGGCAAATAGCAAATGCGACGTTTTCAAGGAGAATGCAACTATATCGGACGGACACCTACCCGACAAATATATGAATACACAACTGATAGAAATTAAATTCTGGGTGAGAATTGAAGACCAGTGTGATAATCAGTTCCACTGGCATCTTATGCGTAATAAAAAATTTACAATGAACATATCCTGTTTGATGTTTATCTTTTGAACTATGCAATTTGCGAAAACTACAACGACGAAAAGCTAATATATTTCTTTACTACGCATAAGGGGCTAAACACAGAGGGGACAAACAAGGACAGACAAACGGATTAAGTCGATTACATTGACCCCAGTGCGTAACTGGTACTTAATTTATCGACCCCGAAAGGATGAAAGGCAAAGTCGACCTCGGCGGAATTTGAACTCAGAACGCAGCGGCGAACGAAATACCTTTAAGTAGTTCGCCCGGCGTGCTAACGTTTCTGCCAGCTCGTCGCCTAAACGTGTGTGTGCGTACACTGGACACAGGCGCATACGTAAACTGACTGGTTGGAGCAGATGCCTTCCTCGGTCGAATTTTATCAATGTCATGTGTCCTCTAACGATTTACCCGTTTGCAATTCCAAATGACTCATTAAATAACAAAAGTCGATATTTCTTTGCAGCCCGGTAGAAGTCATAGACCTATATTTGTCAACTAAAATATTCTTAGTTTATACAACAAAGAGAGAGAAAAATTATTCATACTCTTTTGCTTTAGTAGTCGGCCATCCGTTTTAAGGTTTATTAATCTATCTACGTGGAGGCACATGGCCTAGTGGTTAGAGCAGCCGACTCGCGGGTTCGAATCTCAGACCGGGCGATGTGTGTGTTAATGAGCGAAACACCTAAGCCCCATGTGGCTCCGGCAGAAGGTAATGGCGAACTTCTGCTGACTCTTTCGCCACAACTTTCTCTCACTCTTTCCTCCTGCATCTTGAAGCTCACCTGCGACGGACCGGCGTCCCGTCCAGGTGGGAAACCGGCCCTTATGAGCCAGGCATGGCTCGAGAAGGAACAAGCAATCTATCTACATAGATGATATACTCAGCTTCCTTCGTGGATGCGCAATGGCCCAGTGGTTAGGGCAGTGGACTCGCGGTCGTAGGACCGCGATTTCGATTCCCAGACCGGGCGTTGTGAGTGTTCATTGAGCGAAAACACCTAAAGCTCCACGAGGCTCCAGCAACTTACTCTTACTCTTTCTTCTTGCCTCTGTTGTACCTGTATTTCAAAGGGGCCAGCCTTGTCACACTCTGTGTCACACTGTATCTCCCCGTGTCTGTGGAGTGCTCAACCACTTACACGTTAATTTTACGATCAAGCTGTTCCGTTGATTGGATCAACTGGAACCCTCGTCGTCGTAACCGACGGAGTGCCACGACTCGGCTTCCTTCACTCACTCAAGAACATACATCAACTGCTACATAATGGTGTCATGGTCTAGGCTAATTATTATACAGTTGGTATACATTACTGGATAGCCTAATTTACAGATTTGTGCTTCTGGCGTTTCGTCATTGATTAAGCTATATTTATTTTATGTATAATACAGCGTGAATCGGAACTGCTTGCATATATGAACATTATTATCTCGATTCATAAGACCCATTGGGCCGGTTACCCGGTTTTCATGGCGTATAAGCAGCTCCGTCGCGTGACTTTTAGATGCCCCCTGCAACTTTTTGTTTCGAAGCCCCCCGTCCCTTCATTCAAATTTCACAATCTACGCACCTTTTATTCATAGCTATATTTTACTTTATCCTATCTGAAGTTCAATATTTCACGTTATCCTAAGTTACGACAAGTTAAACTTATTTAGGTCCGTTACAAATTTCAATAAGTAAAACTTCCAGCTATGAATAAAAGAGAACTTTTATAATCCAGTCAACTTTCAAAGACAAACACGGCGCACTTTTCGCTACGTGGAATCATCGATAAGTTCAGAATAATCAGGCCGAGAGATAAGTTCGTGTTCAATAGATATCACAGACAATCCACAAAGCCTGGTACACGTTCGTGGTACAATGTAATATTTTTACAAGAACTTTTGCAGGTACAATATATTATTACCATTTTATTTCTTGAAATTATCAATCAACATAGTTTAATTCTTGTTCGACATCTTAACCAAAGTAAATAGATGACTCATCAATGTACTTTGATCTTAACATGGGGTCCTTCAACCACGGAGCCCCTCTGCGACCGCAGGGGTGGCAGTGGGGGCTTAGCGACGACCCTGCGTGTAAGTGACTTGAGATCGCGATATTTCCCCCTGAGCGGGAAGCCAGTCTGTCGCAGGGTTAATCATTTACAGCTGAGTGGACTGGTGCAATGTGGAAGGAATTATTTTGCTCAAGAACACAACGCACCGGCAGGTCCTGGAATCGAAAACCCAATCTTACGATCGCGAGAGCAACACACCAACCGCTACACCTCACTAATTCCATATCTGCCCAGTGGTTAGCGCAGCGGACTCGCGGTTGTAGGATCGCGGTTTCGATTCCCAGACCGGGCGTTGTGAGTGTTTATTGAGCGAAAACACCTAAAAGCTCCACGAGGCTCCGGCAGGGATGGTGGTGATCCCTGCTGTACTCTTTCACTCTTACTTCCTGTTTCTGTTGTACCTGTATTTCAAGGGGCCGGCCTTGTCACTCTCTGTGTCACGCTGAATATCCCCGAGAACTACGTTAAGGGTGCACGTGTCTGTGGAGTGCTCAGCCACTTACACGTTAATTTCACGAGCAGGCTGTTCCGTTGATTCGGATCAACCGGAACCCTCATCGTCGTAACCGACGGAGTGCTTCCACAAAATGTTGTGTTTAGTGAGAAGCGAAACTAATAAGTAGGAGAATTCCTGTGAGTTTACTATTTAAGGTGCACCAGCAACGTAATTATTGGTGATTCTAATAACGAAATTATTGTATACGGTGCTCAGGTGCACCACAACTTGTCAAAAGTGCGTATAAAGCATATGCAGTAATGTACAAATGTCTGAGAAGTGAACAGTGTATGAGTCAGATACATGCTTGCGTGTGTATGGAGTGGAGAAAATCAGGTGTTGTGTTGGCGAATCTCAGGGAACATGGAAGTTTTGAAGGATGCAGTGATCCGACAACTAACAACTGATGCCGGCAGTTTGTTCCATGCTTCAGCAACTCTTAGCGTGAAAAAATGTTTCCGAAAGTCATGGGAGCTGTGCTGTTTTCTGACTTTGTAAACATGTCCACGGGTGTTAAACAGGTGGAGTTTGAAAAGGTGCTCAGAGTTATTGTTAGTAAGATGGTTAATAATTTTATGGGTGTTTACCAAGTCAGCTGCCAGATTTCGGAGTTTCAGTGTGTCCATGCCCAGGGAAGTAAGGCGTTCAGAATATGGCAAATGCCTGATTGAGGGTATTCTCTTGGTTGCACGTCGCTGAACGGTTTCCAAACGATTAATATCCCGGGCAAGATAGGGGTTATATAGACAAGAGTTCCATGTCTAAGAGGTGGTTTAGGGAATTTTGAGACGTTAGGGTAATTAGCGATGTGCATGATGTGAAGTGACTGCAACTGCTTCCGACCAAACGATCGAAAGTAAGTGACGGACAAGGCTAACCCTGAACTTAGCTCTGCATTACAGAGGGCACCTACATTTACGTAATGGCGAATCTTCTGATACATGTGGATTCTGTATGATAAGAAGATGCATTACGAGTTTATTTTCGTGTAGAGTTTCTAGAGTAAGATAAACTGGACAGTTGAAAATGAACTGTCAAGAGTCAAGGCCACGGATACATACATACAATGCAATGCCAGAAACTGGATACGAACTGCCGACCCCTGGATGAGGGACGGCTATTCGATACATTTTTTGTTAGCTCGGTATTCGACGTAAAGAATAAAACAGAAAATAAAACGAAATGCTTGGATCTTTTCGGTTTGAACGGCAGTTTTTTCTAGTGGTGTCATATGAAATTGTCACCCATAATTATGACCCTAGTATCGATCTATTGCATTTCAATCTGTGTTAGGGTTAGTTAGAGTTAGGGGTAGGGGAAGGGTATCTTTTTTTCTTCAGAAATGTAAATAAACCGAATCTGTTTCTTAAACGAGGGACATATTCATACGGCACAGAATGTTGTTTACCTCAATAGACGTCATTGATTGGTTGAAATTGCAGAAATTGAAGAAAAAAAACAACAAATATCTTACAAACTATAGAATTTGCTCAATAAAGCCAAGAGAAAAAGGTGTTTTATAAACACATTCTACCAGTATACGAAGTTTTAAAATGTTTAGTTACCTAGAAATTATGTTAAAAACTGCCGGTCAAACAGAAAAGATCCAATAAAACAAAATGCTTTGACATAGAAACAGCTGTGTATTATAGCAAAATGTTTCATTTGAAAGGGACACATCACATGTGAAATCACAACAAGATTTACAGAAATTGTTGTACTTTTAAATTAAAATTAAAATAATACATATGCAACAGGAAACAAAGCAGCGATGAATCCACCTTTTTTACTTTTATAGAAAAGGTCATGAAAATAACAGTACTTTTGCCTGATGTTATCTCGATAAATAAAGCTGTCTGCATGCCTCGCATAATCGACGCGATTTGAGATTCACACATGTAACAGATTTGCTTTGGGAATGTTTCGTTTTCCGCTCAAACAATTCCGCTTTTTATAACATTCGCTTTAGCTCACGTTTTAAATTAATTCCTTAATTGAAATATTTCTACTCTATCTTATAAATAAATAAATCATTTTTTTCAATACTTCATTATTTTGACATTTCTTGTTAAATGATTTTATGGTGTTGGTTATTTGTTATTGTAACATTAAAAAAGTTGTCCTCGTTACGCGCTATTCTAATTAAACATCATTGTGATATGATCATTTTTTTTTTCAGATAGAAAAAGAATATTTTATCAAATGCGACAGTTTCTTTTTCTTAAGACGATGAAATGAAATTTGAGAGAGATTTGACTGCTGTTTCTAGCACGTTTTTGACAACATGGAGGCACTGTAGATGTTTTGGAAGAATGTACAGCGATATGAAGAATAACAAGCAAAAGTGTTTTTTTTTTTTAAAAAAGACATTGAAATTGTTGGGTATCAAAAGAAACGCGTAACCTTCAAGTCAGGTGTGAATCAGGACAAGCGTGGATGGAAGTTTACAAGAAATAGTTCTACATCTTTTAATTTTTTTATCGTTGTTAAAAGCTAAATATTGGTTGTCAAGCGATGGTGGGGGACAAACAGACACAGAAATACACACGCACATTATATATATATATATATGATAGGCTTCTTTAAGTTTCCATTTACCAAATCGACTTACAAGGCTTTTTTTGGCCCGAGGCTATAGTAGAAGACACTTGCCCAAGGTGCCATGCAGTGGGACTGAACCCAGGACCATGTGTTTGGGACACAAGCTTCTTAACACACAGCCACTCTTACACCTATATAATTTAAATAATGTTGTGTCTTGAGAGAGTCATAGTGTTTTAATATCACTCCTCACAGATACAAAAAATTTGTTTCAAAACGAATTCACATAAGGAATATTGCAAACCAGATTAAAAAATAATTTAAATACTTTATTTCTAAAAGAAAAAAAAAATCTTCACCACCACAAAAAAACCGCCCCCCAAAATACATACAGTGTTAGATATAGTAGGCGTTTGAAATTTGCTGCTTCCTCTATGAGCTCTAAATGTCCCCACCCTGCAAGTTTGTAAACTGAGACCCTTTCCTGTCCTGGTCATGTATTTTTAACCCCTTTGATGCTAACCCAGCTGAAACTGCCTCTGGTTCAGTAGTACAAATGTTTTGTTTTCATAAGTTTTGAATTAAAATCTTCCAGCAAACCTTAGTCACAATTTATGTTCCTAACACTAACCGAATGATAAGTTATTTCACTAAATTCTTTGTTACATTTCAAATCGATTGAAAGAAACACAGAGCATCTCAGAATAAATCCAGTGACGAAAGGGTTAAAAATATACATTCAACTGAGGGAGAAGTCTTCCGTGATGCAACTGTGCTAAAAATAGTAGTTTCTAACTTTGGCTTGTGGCCAAAGATTCCAAGGAGATGACAATCAATTAAATCAACCGTAATAGTTAAATGATGGTAGCTATTTTTAACAGTTTTTAATCAACACTGCAAACATATGTTTACACCCCCACAAATATATGTATAACAATTCCTGTATATATAAGTGATGTGGAAGATATTAAGCGACTAGAATCCTTCGATCACCTCTGTCTACGCCGCATCCTTTGTGTCCGATGGCATCACTTTGTCTCCAACAATTAGGTGTGACACCAGTGCAAAATCACCTCCCTCTCATCCTAATGAGACGTCTGCGTTGGCTGGGTCATGCCCTCCGTCGTCAACCAGGAGAATTCATCTACGAAGCAATTGCCCCAGCTCCCCTTCAGGGTTGGCAAAAGCGATGTGGTGGACAACGAAAAACCTGGCTGATGACAGTCAAGGCTGATCTGGAACCCAACCTAGGCCTCCATGTCTACGGCGTTCGCCACTGGAATAAGGAGTGGTTGGAGATCATGTGGTCATTAGCCTCAAATCGCCAGGTCTGGTCAGCGTTTGTGAGAGATGCAGCATTGAGGATGAATGAAGCCAGCTCAACCCACCCCGGATGAATGCTGTCTCAAGACAAGAAGACAAGATATATACGTGTATTCTCATTCATACATACATACATGTGTGGGGGGGGGGTGACTGTATATTATGGTTATGGTAATAACCAGACTATTGGAATTTGTTATACATTGCTGGTCACAATGCATTTTGTATCATTTTAGCATTTGAATGACACCACCCTGCTGGCTAGGGGAGCAGGCCAACGCTCCCCTTGATTGGAAGGTTAATCAGTCACAGGGTTACCCATTTACCCAACTGAGAAGACAGGAGCAATGTGAAATGAAGTGTTTTGCTCAAGAACATAACACAACCTGGTTTGGTAATCAAACTCACTACCTCATGATTGTGAGTCCAACACACACACAAACAATAATGAAACAAGTGTTCTATTGTGAAACGCATACACACAAGTCCTAGTTTATCCACACTCACACACACACACACACACACACACACAATAATACATCAAGCAATGCTGGTAACGTCAATCTCCCAGACTTATCTTGATATAAACCAAAGAGGTGTATCTGGCTTGGACCATTCCTCTTTAATTACAGCTGTGGTTTTTGTGTTAATTTGGTTTAATTATTGTTTAGTAAGATTAGAATATTTTTGTGGGTTTATAAGAATTAATGCTATTACAAGTACTTTTATATTGTGAGTTTGTGCCGTTTGTGAGCATAAGGCAGATTATTGTAATGTCTTCTTTAAGACAGACTAGGGTTAATAATAATAACATTTTTATTAATAATAATAATATAATATTTTAATAATAATAATAATAATATTTCAATAATATAATATTTTTAATAATAATTAAAAATGATATATTTTAATAATATATTAATAATAATAATATTATATAATAATAGTATTATATAATAATGATATATAATAATAATGATAATAATAATAATAATCATAACAATAACGCTGAAGCAAAGTAACACCAAATATATAGTGAATGTGTTTTTATTGGCTAAACTGGCAAAATGACCATCCCTAAGTACAACAATAATAATAATAATATTTTTAGTCAAATGAATTGACCCCCAGTACATTCTTCTTTAAAGCATGGCACTTATTCTATCGATCTCCTTTGCCAAACTGCTAATGTTACAGGGACATAAACACACCAACACAGGTTGTCAAACAATTGTCGGGAGGAGTAAACACAAACACAAAGCGCACACACGCACGATGGGCTTCTTTCAGTTGCCATCAATCAAATCGACTCACAAGGCTTTGGTCAGCCGAGGCTATAGTAGAAGTCACTTGCACAAGGTGCCATGCAGTGGGACTGAACCAGGGACCATGTGGTTGGGAAACGAGCTTCCTCCACACAGCCATGCCTGTGCCTGGTATGAGTAAACCTATGTTAGTTTTATTTCATTTATATAGCCATGTTTGTTCCTTTTTGAGCCATGCTTGGCTCATTAGGGCCGGTTTCCTTGGCGTATAGGTTCCCCACCTGGATGGGATGCCAGTCCATCACAAGTGAGCTGCAAGATGCAGGAGGAAAGAGTGAGAGAAAGTTGTGGTGAAAGAGTCAGTAGAAGTTCACCATTACCTTCTGCCGGAGCTGCGTGGAGCTTAGGTGTTTCACTCATAAACACATACATCGCCCGGTCTGAGATTCAAACCCGCAATGCCTCAAACGCGAGTCCGCTGCTCTAACCACTAGGCCATGTGCCTCCACTTATATAGCCATAATAAATAAATGCGCCCATTTAAAGCTTAGCCAGGCTCATGGGCCCGGTTTCCGTGGCGTATGTGTTTCCAAGCTGGATGGGACACCAGTCCATCGCAGCGGTACTCTTTTTTGCCAGCTGAGTGGACTGGAGCAACATGAAATTGAGTGTTTTGCTCAAAAACACAACGCATTGCCCAGTCCAGGAATCGAAACCACAATCTTACAATCATGATGCTGACACCCCAACCACTGAACCACACGCCCCATACTATTTATATACCCATACTATATTAAAAGCTTTATTATTTTTGGCATGGGGTCAGGCAATGACTGAGCTGATAGAACCATTAGCATGTTAGACAAAATGCTCAGTAGCATTGATGTTGTGAGTTCAAATTCCACTGTGGCCAACCTTACCATTCATCCTTTGAAAGTTGATAAAATAAGTATCTGTCAAGTCCTGGGGTCTTATTCTCACATAATTGATGTCTGCTAGCTACACAAAACACATGTTCATCATCATCATCATCATCGTTTAACATCTGCTTTCCATGCTAGCATGGGTTGGACGATTTGACTGAGGGCTGGCAAACCAGATGGTTGCACCAGGCTCCAATCTTGATCTGGCAGAGTTTCTACAGCTGGATGCCCTTCCTAGCGCCAACCACTCCAAGAGTGTAACGGGTGCTTTTACGTGCCACCGACACAGGGACCAGTCAGGCAGTACTGGCAATGACCTTGCTAGAGTCTTTTTACACATTCCACTGGCACAGATGCCAGTAAGGCGACGCTGGTAACGATCATGCTCGAATGGTGCCTTTTACATGCCACCGGCACAGAAGCTAGTTGGCCGCTCAGGCAATGATCATGCACGGATGGTGCTCTTAGCACCCTACAAGCACGGAGCTCAAGTGCCAGTAAGGCGACGCTAGTAACAATCACACTCGAATGGTGCCTTTTATGTGCCACTGGCATGGAAGCTGGTTCTGCATTCTGCAAGTCTAACTGATTTGCCCTACCCCTCAAGAACTTCAAAGAAATCCCAAAGAAAGAATCATACATATATGACATTAATATCAATTGAAATTAATCGAAACCATGAAGGGATTCTTTGTGGAATTAGGAAAATAAGAATACTCAATACACTAATGTAGAGCCAATAATTTATTAAAAAACTGAGACCGAGTGAGTCGCTATCCAAGTTCCGTGGCTACACTTCTGTAGACAGCATGTGTAAAGCTCTATCTGGATGCTATATATAGATTTTTTCTACCTATAAATAGAACAATTTAAAACTTCAGTCATGATTCAATCAGCAACCAATTCCGATATATTGTGAATAAATCTTTGGGTATAGGCACAGGAGTGGCTGTGTGGTAAGTAGCTTGTTTACCAACCACATGGTTCCGGGTTCAGTCCCACTGCGTGGCACCTTGGGCAAGTGTCTTCTACTATAGCCTCGGGCCGACCAAAGCCTTGTGAGTAGATTTGGTAGATGGAAACTGAAACAAGCCTGTCGTGTGTGTGTATGTGTTTGTCTCCCTAGCATTGCTTGACAACCGATGCTGGTGTGTTTACGTCCCCATCACTTAGCGGTTCGGCAAAAGAGACCAATAGAATAAGTACTGGGCTTACAAAGAATAAGTCCTGGGGTCGAGTTGCTCGATTAAAGGCGGTGCTCCAGCATGGCCACAGTCAAATGAGTGAAACAAGTAAAAGAGAAAAGAGAGAAAGAGTTTAAAAGCTGCGCCTAATGTTACCAAAGAGTAGATCAGTTCTGCACTTGACTCTTATCTCTTCTTCCAGATGAAGCCTGTGGACTTTATATAGAAAAAAAGAATGCAGAAAGCATAGTCAGTATACTCTTTTACTTGTTTCAGTCATTTGACTGTGGCCTTGCTGGAGCACCGCCTTTAGTCGAGCAACTCGACCCCGGGACTTATTCTTTGTAAGCCTAGTACTTATTCTATCGGTCTCTTGAAATTTTGGGGGAGGGGACTAGTCAATTACATTGACCCCAATGTGTAACTGGTACTTATTTCACCGACCCTGAAAGGATGAAAGACAAAGTCAACCTCGGTGGAATTTGAACTCAGAACATAGTGAAGGGCGAAATACCGCTAAGCATTTTGCTTAGCGTGTTAATGATTCTGCCAGCTCACTACCTTCTTAATAATAATAATAATAATAATAATAATAATAATGCTTTCAATTTTTGACACAAGACCAATATTTTTGGGGGTGGGAGAGTTGATTACATTGACCCTCGATGCTCAACTGGTATTTATTTCATCGACCCTGAAAGGATGAAAGGCAAAGTCAAGCTCGGTGGAATTTGAACTCAGAATGTAGGGACGGGCAAAATACTTCTAAGCACTTCATCCAAAACGCAAACAATTCTGCCAGCTCTCCACCTTCATAATAATAACAATAATAATAATAATAATAATAATAATAATAATAATAATAATGATGATAATAATAATAACAAGATGATATATGAAAAATACATATAACCATCACCATCATCATCTTTAAACTGCTGTTTGCCATGCTGGCATGGTTTGGACAGTGCCACAGGAGCCAGTGAGTCTGAAGACAACACGAAGCTACAATGCCTTTGGAAAATGAGACACCAAAATGATGATGATGTTGATATCCTACACAAATATATCAGACCATTGTCCCTATTTTGGCCATCATAGCCATAATGTTTCGACCATTTTATCTTCAAGCTTTCCTTTGGCACCTGTCATATTTAGTAATGTTCTTGGAATTTCAAACCTAACTGATTATTAAATCCACAGAGCTAGATTAATCTTATTCTATTATCCATTCAAATGATGTTCTACTTGTCACATCATTTGCCCATTCTACTTCAGCCAGAGAATATATTATCTGGCTGCCACAGAATCTGATTTCACGCCCACCTGCTAAGTACACGGAATACTTAATATTTGTATTCATTATCTCATTCTTTCATAGGGTTTTAGGCAATGTTTGTGGCTTTCATGCCCTTCCTTTCTTAAAGGTACCCATATGGTGTTCAGCTTTATGTTAGTTACTCTACTGAGGAAGCTATTAACCTTTTTTTGGTACCACAATTTCATTGAAAAATAAGGTTTTTGATTAAATTATTTTTGAACATAATGAAGAATTTAGTAAACTTTGGTAACAGATTTTTATGAAGCCGGGTGGCTATTTGCAACATATCAGTGTATAACAATGGTTATTCTTCAACCCAGAAATTCTTTTCTGCTCTAGGTAACGAGGCCTGAAATTTTGGGGGAAGGGATCCAGTCGATTAGATCGACCCCAGTATTATAAATACAACTGGTATTTAATTTATCGACCCCGAAAGGATAAAATGCAAAGTCAACCTCAGCGGAATTTGAACTCAGAACATAAAGACAGACGAAATACCACAAAGTATTGTGCCCGGCGTGATAACATTTCTTATTTCTTTACTGCCCAAAAGGGGCTACACACAGAGGGGACAAACAAGGACAGACAAACAGATTAAGTCGATTACATCGACCCCAGTGCATTACTGGTACTTATTTAATCGACCTTGAAAGGATGAAAAGCAAAGTTGACCTCGAAAGGATGAAAAGCAAAGTTGACCTCGGTGGAATTTGAATTCAGAACGTAGCGGCAGACGAAATACCGCTAAGAATTTCGCCCAGCGTACTAACGATTCTGCCAGCTCACTGCCTTTCTTCAATTGAGAAATTAATACAATGGTGTGGTTGTGTGGTAGGAAGTCTGCTTCCCAACAACATAGTTACAGGTTCAGTCCCACTGGGCAAGAGTCTTCTTTTCTAGACTCTGACTGACTAAAGCCTTGTGAGTAGATTTGGTAGACAGAAACTGAAAGAAGCCTGTCATATGTGTATGTGTGCTTTTGATTGTCCCCCACTAGTTTGATAACTAGTGTTGGTGTATTTACGTCCCCATAACTTAGCAGTTGGGCAAAAGAGACCAGTAGAATAAGTATCAGGCTTTTAAAAATAAGTCCTGGGGGTTGATTTATTTGACTAAAAATTCTTCAAGGCAGTGCTCCAACATGGCCACAGTTTAACGCCTGAAGCTAGTAAAGGACAAAAGACATCGACACACACGTACATTAGAATTTGAGTCTCTTTATCACTGTCCCTTTTTCAATATATATATATAGTTAATCCAAACATGAAAATACAAAGAGAAAACACAACGCGAGGACGTGGAACAAATATAGTATTATTGGACGCTCAGGAAGGAAGGGAAGAAGGAGGGTTTAACGTTTTGAGCGGAGCTCTTCGTCGGAAACGTAGGAGAAGGAAAGATCCAAAGAAGGGAAGATAGAGGAAAAAAAAAAAATCGCCAACGGTACACACGCGGTCACATATATATGGCATTAGGAAGGGCATCCGGTTGTAAAACTCTGCAAGATCAAGACCGAAGCCTGGTGAAGCCATCTGGTTCACCAGCCCTCAGTCATTCGTCCAACCCCATGCTAGCATGGATTGGACGGTTTGACCGGGGTCTGGGAAGTCAGGAGGCTGCACCGGGCTCCAGTCTGATCTGGGAGTGTCTCTACAGCTGGATGTGAGTGTAGAGAGTGCTTTTTATGTGCCACCAGCACAGGGGCTAGAGGAGACTGGCAACGTCCACGATCGGTTGGTGCTTTTTACATGCTACCAGCACGGATGCTAGTCAAGGCAGCGCTGGCATCAGCCACATTCAGATGGTGTTTTTTACATGCCACTGGCACGGGTATCACAACTACAATTTCCATTTGACTTTTATTTTGATGTTGATGTACTTGACTCAATAGGTCTCCTTAAGCACAACAGGTCACTCTACGATCCAAAGTTAGCACAGCAGGCCATCCTGCAAGCCATGAACTCACTTTATTTGTCAGGTCTTCACAATCACAGCATATCTCCAGAGGTCTCCGCACGTAAAAAGCATCATCTGTTCGTGGCCGTTGCCAGCACCGTGCCGGTGGCATGTAAAAGCACCATCCGTTCGTGTCCGTTGCCAGCCTCGCCTGGCCCCCGTGCCAGTGGCACGTAAAAGCACCATCCGTTCGTGGCCTTTTGCCAGCTCCGTCTGGCACCTGTGCGGGTGGCATGTAAAAAGCACCCACTACACTCACGGAGTGGTTGGCGTTAGGAAGGGCATCCAGCCGTAGAAACACTGCCAGATCAGATTGGGCCTGATGCAGCCTTCTGGCTTCACAGACCCCAATGGAACTGTCCAACCCATGCTAGCATGGAAAACGGACGCTAAATGATGATGATGATGATATATATATATAAGATATAACTTAGATATATCAAAACCGTCTAAAGGACAGATGTATCCAGAGGCACTTCTGGTAATTACCTCAGTATGTATGGTCCTCGTCATAAGGTATACGGTAGTGGATAATTTAAAAGGTAAACCGTGGCTTAATGTATATTAAGATGATAAGAAAATGGAGAAATAAATAACAATGAAAAGTGGATATTTGGTGATATCATCCTTATATATATATATATATATATATATATATATATATATATAGTGATGTAGACACAATTAAGCTTGACACATACATACAGACAGACAGATAGACATACACATATATCCACATACATTCAGAAAGATAAACAAATATATACATTATACATAAAATATATTCACAAATAGCATAAAAAGTACAGAATATTAGGATGTGGTCTGGATTTGTGTTGAAACAGCATATCACTGACGACCTCTTCCCAGTCAAACAACTGCAGAAGTTTTAGCCAATCATAAGCCACCATACCTGGTGTTTTACAAACTACGGAAAACTTTTGGGATTGTACTACACTGGTGTAGATGAACATACTGTGAGACCCATGATCAGATATATTGTCAGTATAGTCAGAATTGCTACCAAGTACCGTGAGGAATTTACCATGCAGAGAGGTGTCCATCAAGGCTTGGTTATCAGCCCTCATTTGTTTTAGTTCTCAGGGTTATAATAAAGGAGTTTGAATAGCTAGTTGTAGGCATGCCATTGATCTAGTTCTCACCCATGAATCTACTGAAGACTCAGAGAAAAACTTTCAAACCTGGAAGCAAAGCCTAGATCTAAGAGTCCTCAAATATAAAAGTTTTATATAGAAGGAAATGATCCTTCCTACAATAGGTACAAGGCCTAAAAATCACTGGTACTTAATTTATCGACCCAGAAAAGGATGAAAGGCAAAGTCGACCTTGGCGGAATATAGAAGGAAATAATAATGATTCCACTACCATATGGGAAGTGGCTATAATCAATAGACAGAAGAGGATTAAGTAGGGATTCTTCACGGTATATCTAAAATAAAATATGAGAACACAAAGGCCTAGTAGCATCACAGGCAGACTCAGAAATATAAAAAAGACTTCTTATGTAGCAAATATGACCAAGAAGTTGGGAGTTAGAAACCCCACAAAAATTCTATCAAATGCTCTGAAGGCTTCATAGGAGCAGATGAAAACTTCTGTTACCTAGGTGACCTAATTAATTGGTAGGGGGAGCTCTAAAAGAAGAGTGGAGGAAAATGTGCAGAGAGCTTTTACTTCAGTGAGTGACAAAAGGATTTTTCAAGAGAGACTAGAAATAGTAGCTAAATCTCTCCTTCAAATCATGCATCATTTTCAACCTCCGGTCATTACTGTCGCATGTCCAAACATTCATAGGGCCTGTTATCCAGTTTCTAAGATGTGTAATTGGCCGAGACCACAACAATCTTCCAGAAAATGATGCTGGTCATCACAGGGCTTACTCATTTACAGATGGGTGGACTGGAACAATGTGAAATGAAGTATTTTGCTCACATAGTACTGCCTGGTTCAAGAATTGAAACCACGATCCTGTGGTCATGAGTACAACACACTAACAACTAAGTTCTCTTTTACTCTTTTACTTGTTTCAGTCATTTTGACTGCAGCCATGCTGGAGCACCATCTTTAGTGGAGCAAATCAACCCCAGGACTTATTCTTTGTAAGCCTAGTACTTATTCTATCGGTCTTCTTTTGCCAAACTGCTAAGTTACGGGGACATAAAGACACCACCATTGGTTGTCAAGTGATGTTGGGGGGACAAACACAGCCACACAAACATATACAGACACACACACATATATACATATATATGACAGGCTTCTTTCAGTTTCCGTCTACCAAATCCATTCACGAGGCTTTGGTTGGCCCGAGGCTATGGTAGAAGACTTGCCCAAGGTGCCACGCAGTGGGAATGAACCCAAAACCAGTGGTTGGTAAGCAAGTTACTTACCACACAGCCACTCCTGCGCCTATGTCTTCACTTCGAATCATACCCACCATCTTAAAAATGGTAACACTGGGTCATTAGAGAATATGGTCTGGCATGCAAGAAAAAAAAAACTGTATGGTTCCAGATGGAATGCTTTTGATCATAGATCTTCATTAACAGGGCTGGTTAGGGGTTAAATAAAAAAGATATTCACTTTCTAAGTGAAGGGTAGAGTTATATGATGTTAACGTATGGAATGGAATGCTGTATGGAAGTGGAACATGGGCACTATCTGCAGAAGATGAGCAAAGTTTGGAAAGAAATGAGGCGAGCATGCTGTTCTGAATATCTAACAGGAGTGAGCATAAAAGACAGAGTAGGAGCTAAGAAAAAAGAAAATTAGGTAAAGGAGAAATCCGATTGGAAACCTTTCGTTATAAGTACATGACGTCATTCACCCACACAACCTTCTTTAATAACATAAAGAGGTGAGGCTGAAAATGAGGGTGAAGGACGTGGTCCCCTCATACAGACACTCTGTAAACCAGTATCGAAGTATCACCACCAGATGTAACCTGTATTGACATGTACTACATATGGAGGACGACCGCTGTTTTTTTAAAAAAATGGAATGTGATCTAATTGGAAAGAACCCGAGTGATGTGGCGTGGGTGTGTAGATTACACATGCCCGCTTCTCTATGTGTGTGTATGTGTTGGTTGCAGTCAAAGCTATGTGATGTCTAAGGAAGCGAGGGTGGTCATTTTGGGTAACAGACAGGGTGGACAAAACCCTCACTACGCCCATTGACCAGTAGATTGAGGGGATTACAAAGGACCGCAAAAAATAGTGATAGGAAGTGTTGGAGAAACATCGGCCTAACGTCTCTGCAAGCATGGAAAATGGATGAACATAAAGTGATTACATACATACATATACTTACTCACATATATACATATACTTCACACACACACACACACGCATGCATGCATGCAATGGGACCAAACCCGCGGTTTCGAGTTCGTCCGCTGCATGTCACATTTGAACAAGTTTGAGTAAGCCGCGTACTCGGTGACACTTGGCTGTGTCAATGACGATGCAATTAAATACCACCCTCTACAATTGTATTAAGTTCTTTATTCATTCAATTTTCTTTCTCTCTCTCTCTCTCTCTCTCTTCTCTCTCTCTCTCTCTCTGTATATGCACACACACAAACATCTATACATACACGCCTACACTATACAGCGCGCTTTAATCTTGTGTAATGTATGTATATATGTATGTAGGGGGAGAATTCACGAAAAATACGAAGACAGGTGGTGTAGACAACAAACAGCCGTATTAGTATAACGCTCGAGAAATGAAAAAGTCTTTAACGTTTCGAGCCTACGCTCTTCCACAGAAAGGAACACAGAAAGAAACAAGGACAGAAAATAAAGAATGTGTTGTGGCTATATATATAGTTGTGTCTGGGGAGAGTCATTCTCTTTTAGTGCCTTATATAACACACTTACCGGTAAAGTTTCCGCTCATCAAATAAGTAAATGGGTGGAAACTTTACCAAGGGGTATGTTAAATTATAAGGCACTAAAAGAGAATGACTCTCCCCAGACACAACAAACTATGCTTCAATACACGAACTCACATAAAGAATCTTGCAAACCAAATCCAAAACCGAAGTATATATATAAAGGGGTTTTGTATGATTGTGTATAGAGGGATATATATTACTCAAAGGAATTCCAACTCTGTTTTTTATGTTTTATTTATATTCTTATAATATTAATGTAGAACATAGAATATATAATATAAATAGTATATATAGTAAAATGAAATGAAGTATTGGTTGTCTTATTGAATAGATGAAATACTGAATATCAAATATTAAGGGACTAGTATACTTTCTTGCATTTAAGCAGTCTTCAAGGTCCCAGGTTGTGACAGGAGTGTTTCAACTGTGTGTGTATATATATATATATATATATATACACACACACACATATATATATAATTATAATAAGGGTTTAGCAACAAGTTGCTTGACTACATACCGAAAATTTTTTTTTAATTTTCCCCCTATATCTGTAATGAGTATATATATGTGTGTGTGTGTATATATATATATATATATATATATATATATATATATATATATATCACAATTACGACTTAAATGTATTTAATGAAAGAAAGAAAAGCACAAAGAAAAATTCGACACGTATGAATGTAGCACAGTAAGTACACACACGCGCACCAGAGAGCCACCTACACTTTCCGTATAATATTCACGGTCACGGATCACTTTTATTCCTGGTTTCCATTCAGACTCTCCGACCAGTAATTCATTCGATCAAGATGTGAAGTACAACATGATTGTAGTAATCGAACGAACTTGTTTATATTAATTCGCTATTGGCCGTTTGTCATTGTTTACAATCAGGTGAAACGAAAGTAACAGTAAAACCATGTCAGCCAGGGTCGCGCGTCGAGGTCGTTTCCTTTTTAGCGGCTAGAAATAACAGCCAAATCTTCTAATTCGCATTCGACCGTCTTTAAAGAAAGACATTTGGTAATATAATTCTACAAACATGTATTTAAGAAAACAGAAAAAAAAAACAACGTTATGGTGATAGGTCTGTTGCGTCAAGTTTGGTCTAGTGTTAAATAACATCGGAGATATCCTACGTTCAGTGAAAATTCCTTGACAGAAATGTCTGAACGAAACAAAACGTTTTGACTGCATGCAGATGCATGCTTGCTTGGATGCGCGCACGTGCACACATTACATAAGCGAGATGTTTTAGAGTGTGTATAAGAATATGTGTGTGTGTATATATATATATATATATATATATAATATATATATATATATATATCAACAATCCCATGTTATACGAGATTGTATAATAGCATAAATACAAAATTATATCTGTCAAAAAAGAGCATTATAAATATATACACACGGAAGAACATCAAAATCTCTCTCTCTCTCATACAGAAAGATAGATATATGTATGTAGATAGGTAGGTAGGTAGATAGATAGGGAGAGAGATAGATAGGTATGTATGTAGATAGGTAGATAGAGAGGGAGAGAGATAGATAGATATGTATGTAGATAGGTAGATAGAGAGGGAGGTATGTATGTAGATAGATAGAGAGAGAGAGAGATAGGTATGTATGTAGATAGATAGAGAGATAGATAGGTATGTATGTAGATAGATAGAGAGATAGATAGGTATGTATGTAGATAGATAGAGAGATAGATAGGTATGTAGATAGATAGATAGATAGATAGGTATGTATGTAGATAGATAGATAGATAGATAGATAGGTATGTATGTAGATAGATAGATAGATAGGTATGTATGTAGATAGATAGATAGATAGATAGGTATGTATGTAGATAGATAGATAGGTATGTATGTATGTAGATAGATAGATAGGTATGTAATGTAGATAGATAGATAGGTATGTAATGTAGATAGATAGATAGATAGATAGATAGATAGATAGATAGGTATGTATGTAGATAGATAGATAGGTATGTATGTAGATAGATAGATAGGTATGTATGTTGTAGATAGATAGGTATGTATATAGATAGGTATGTATGTAGATAGATAGAGAGAGAGACAGACAGACAGACAGGTAGATAGATAGATAGATAGATAGATAGACGAGGATGCATAAAAAATACATGTGTATTAAGCATGGATAGTGTAAACATACATGCACGCATTGTATAAGGATATTTTTCAGTGTTATCAAAGCGAAAAAAATAAAACATCACATAATAATAACAATGCTTTCTCAATAAGACCATAATATACAAATAGAAAAATCACACTTAAACTATATATATATAAATGAATGAATGAAATAATTTCAAAAAGTACTTGCCTTTTGGCCACAAATGTTATTAGCCAGAGAGAAAATTGAACCGTAGACTATAAATCCTTAGGCTGTAACCTCGGTTTATTAAATTTTTTTTTTCCCATTCTTTCATCTTCAAAAAAATTGTAATAAAAATATTAAGTTTGATATAATTTTTTCTCTTTGTGGTTTTTATTTATTATTTTTTTTTTGTTTTAGGTGTTTAAATTTCGCTGTCGAAAGCTTTTTTTTTTTTCTTTCTATCACATCGTTTTAGCACTCTTTGATAAAGTTTCTGAGGTCCTTCCCGTTTTAAATAGGTTTTTTTTAATTGATTTTTTTTTTTTTTTGCTTTTGTTAAAGAAAATTTTTTTATCAATTTTGCTACCTTCTTGCAATTCTAATACATGTTTGTTTGTTTTTCAATGTTACTTTTTAATATAATTAATACTTAACATTCTTATTTTCCAGATATTTGCTCTTAAAGAAAATGCGTCCACGCATTTTCTGTTTCGGTCACCCCTGCTTTAGCAAAGCACTGAAACACATAGTTCTCCCCATGATTGCTATCCCAGTACACGATATCTCCACAAGTGTAAGATATCGCTAATTCCAGACGAGAACCCACACTGAAGTCAGCTGGGGTAACAATACTGAAAGAAAACCTGTCCGTAGGGCCGTCACACGAACTATGAACGTAAGAAGCTATGATATCATGGTGAATTTTCCAATCATCCGTTGTATAACGCACTTGAACTATTTTGTGGAAACCGATGTTAGCCACTCGAATAATGCCTGTAATTGTCAGATCAGATATAACGGCATTTTCCAAGCACACTTTCTCTGCGCACACCCGTCCCATGAATCCCTCATTGGCGGATGGTTGAGCGAAGCATGCTGTGAGATACCGTGCACCCATCGATTTTCGATCACTTTCTATACCGGACTGTAAGTCTGCGAGTGCAGAAGCGGGAATTTTCGGCGGAGAGTCCATATTTAAGACGTGAATTACAGATTCCAAATCCAGTCCCATAACGTCGGCAAAACGTACAACTTTCTTCCTACGGGGAGTCCCCGGAGGGGTTTTTGTTGTCTTCAAGGAGGTCGATTTTCTAAGTTGGGTTCTAGAGAAGTTAAATTCATCGTCATCGTAAATTGGACTCTGTGGGGAGAGGAGGTCGAGTAGTTTTGTATCATTCCTTGGACTATTTGAAAAATATTCTTGTACACTACTAACAATGTTTCGACTTGAAGAGCAATTCGTATTTTCCGCACATACTCTTTCCGCACAAACTCCGGCCATTGGGGCTTCCCCGCTAACAGTTTCTTCCAAACTGTTTCCTGCAGCCGGTAAGGAGTGAAGCGGGCTATTAACAGTGGACTTGTCATTGTCTCCGTTTGCCATAGACCCAGTAGCATTTCCTTCAGCACCAGCTGACAGTGGCTGCAGGTGAGTGGCATAATTAGTGAAGCGTTTTAAAATACCGTTTGAATCTCCGCTGTCGTCAGTCTGTCCTTCATGTTTATCGGATTCCAAACTAAGATCGTCCATTAAATTGATATAAATTCCTTCGTCAAACGAAGGGATATAGTCTTTTACCCGGTACTCATCCGGATCTTTATCATCCGCCGTGTCTGCCATGATGATGCTGTTTAAGAGAAGATTGCGACGCTTAGACGGAAACTTGTCGAGCGCTTTAGGAACTTCGGGTTGACGCTTAATGGGTATTCCGTTTAGGTATATTTCCTCCGAATAAGACAGATTCCGGGGTAAGAAGCGACTGTATGGTGAAGAAAAAGCACACATGGCAATTGAAGAAAATCCGTCATAACTGATAAGACCATTGATCAGTAGTCTTCAGCGAAAAATACACGAGAAAGTCTGAGGAAATTAACTTCTAAATTAACATCGACATCAGAACATTTATATTAAATAAAAGTGTGTATTTACCAGTCAAGCGTTTACAAATTCGTTCTAACAGGTTCTCTGTGTTCTTTTCTTTCTTTCTTTATTTTAATTTCACATTCACAGAAAAGAAATATATTTTTCCTTACGTTAAACAGTAGGCATATGTTTTATATAAATATATATTATTACCTTCACGTATTCTGATCAGCAGCAAACAAAAAAAAAAACGTTCGCTATATCGTACAAGGTATGGTAGAAATTCGAAATATTCCCGGCGTAAGCAAGCTTTGTATTATATCCAAGCAAAATAGAAAACACAAACCTTCATGGACGTTTTCAATGAAGGTGAAGGATCCGCGTAGAAATCTGTGTTTAGTGATAGATTAAAGATTTGTGTAAGCCCAAGCCCACTATCGCTCTTTGCGCACGGAAGGCCTCACTGTTTCTGTTTTCCTCTGTCTCTCTCTCTGTCTCTTTCTATCACTCTCTCTCTTTTAATATATACAGATCTACTAAGCACGCAGATACAAAATAATTCACTTTAGCACTACTAGTACATTTTAATTATGCATTTTCCTACCCCCACTGACGACTATATTTCATTTTGACAGTTTGGTGCGTCGGAGTGATCGCGCATATTTTACATATATGTATGTAAGTGCGTGTATGTATATATATATATATATATATATATATATAGGTCTGTGTTTGTGTGTGGGGGTTTTCGCAGCAATGTAGTCCTGCTCGAAGCGGAATCCTCAGTATTTGACAATTCGTCAGCGGTAAAACGAAACAGAAGCAGTAAGTGGGCTGCTATGACGATAACAGCAACAAAACACGAAGCGGTTTTAAAGAATCTTTTTACACAACTGATGACTAAAAGATGTCAGTTAATAATTTAAGTGAATCCTTTGAGAAAAATCTGTTGTTGTCGTTTCCCCATTTCAGTTTTTTCCGAAGGAAAAACAACCCACTCGATTGAAGGTGAGGTGTCCTTTACCTTCGTTAATTTCAAGGTTGTAAGATGTCACAATGACCTCCAGAGGTTAAAGAACTACAGTTATTATAAAACCTGAACTGGCACATTCATTACGGTTCGAAATTATGCTGAATCTGGTCTACAAAGATATGTTTTTAAATATAATTATAGATAGATATATACATGTGAATAAAATATTTAATTTATTAATTAAGAGCTTTGGTTGTAAATTTGTTTTTCAAATAAATATTATATTAGCAATTAATTTCATAATTACGTCATCGTTGATTCGATAATGTTCATGTTGAAATTTAAAAGAAAGTATAAACTTATATTATTTAATTAATTTAGCCCAAAGAAACTTTTTATTAACTATTAAGTTTTTATTTTTAAACTTATTATTATAATAACGAAACCCATTTCAGACGGATAATTGTTTTAGTTTACTACATGTTCTGTCGCTTCTGCTCAACAAGAGAAGCGATTATCGAATTCGACCTTCGCCTTGGCTGTGGAAAACGTGCATTCCTGAACGTAGAACTTTAGTGAGTTATACAGGAGTAATCTTCCACGACGCAGTTTCGATTCCAGAGCAAAGACCGCATGACCGGAACACAGTTTAAATTTTCTTTAGTGTATAAATATGATCAGAATATTTCCTTGTTACGCTAAACTTTTTGTTGTTGTTATCCATTACCCTTCAATCTAAACCAGTCGTGGGCAACTTGCGGCCCGCGGGACTTTGAGTGACGCTCTTGCAGCCAACCTGATTCTGAGCTCTGTCTCATATGCGGCCCGCTTCTCAAGAAAAATTGCCTATGCCTCATCTAAACAAAGGGCACTGAATATACCTTTAAAAAAAGGAGCGGGGAGTTGATTTAGTGCTAAACTCCTCCGGGGCCAGTAGAATAATTACCAATAATATAACGAATCAGTTCAGTGTGCTATATCTTCTGCTCGACAAGTGACCTTATACAAATATATAGAAACCTGTTTTTATCCCTTGAAATCTCAGCAACTCAAAATGTGCGTCGTTGACTTGTAAGGGACAGTAAAATCTGGTATTCAGTTTCGTACCCTGTTAAACATATTGTTATAAAATAAAATAACTAGAGATTTTAAAGAAAATTTAGTTGCAGTTTCCCATTTCGTCACTCTCACAACAATAGCTAAATTAATTAATTAATTAACTAACTAACTAATTAATTAATTAATTAATTTGATTTAATTTAAACTCAAGCACCACTCCTGCATAGGAAGCAGCAGGTATTTAAACTTTTAAGATTTCAATTTACTTATAAATGTAATAAAATGATCACAAAATTGAATAAGCTTTCCATGAATTTTTGGTGGGGTTTTTATCATATAATTTCTATTTATAGAGAATATTTCCAACAAATTATCTCATTAATTTTTTTACTGTAAAACAAAATGCAAATTGCACTTTTTTTATACAGCAATTATAAAACTACAAGAGAATTCATTTTACGAAAATAAATGGACAATAACAGGTAAAATAAAAGAAAAACAAATAAAAGTAAAAGTAAATAAATTTACACAAGCATAGCTGTGTGGTAAGAAGTTTACTTCCCAACCACATGGTTCCAGGTTCAATTTCACTGCATAGCACATTGGACAAGTGCCTTCTCCCATAGATTTGGTCTAAATCGAAGCCTTGTGAGTGGTTTTGGGAGAAGGAAACTGAAAGACACTTGTTTTATATATATATATATATATATAATATATATATATATTCTTTTTTCTCTTTACTTGTTTCAGTCATTATATATATAATGCACAGAGACCATCTTCTGCCACATTCCAGGGAGAAAAACTAGAAACAGTTGATAGTTTCCGTTATCTAGGTGATCAAGTCAGTAGCAGGGGTGGGTGTGCTGAAAGTGTAACTGCTAGAGTAAGAATAGCCTGGGCAAAGTTCAGAGAGCTCTTACCTCTGCTGGTGACAAAAGGCCTCTCCCTCAGAGTAAAAGGTAGACTATATGATGCACCTGTATGAACAGCCATGCTACATGGCAGTGAAACATGGGCTGTGACTGCTGAGGATATGTGTAAGCTTGCAAGGAATGAAGCCAGTATGCTCCGATGAATGTGTAATGTCAGTGTGCATACACGACAGAGTGTAAGTGCCTTGAGAGAAAAGTTGGACCTAAGAAGCATCAGATGTGGTGTGCAGGAGAGACAACTGTGCTGGTGTGGTCATGTAGCGAGAATGGATGAAGATAGTTGTGTGAAAAAGTGCCACACCCTAGCAGTTGAAGAAACCTGTGGAAGAGGTAGACCCAGGAAGACCTGGGATGAGGTGGTGAAGCATAACCTTTGAACAATAGGCCTCACCGAGGCAATGACTAGTGACCGAGACCTTTGGAAATATGCTGTGCTTGAGAAGACCTGGCAAGTCAAGTGAGACCATAACCCGTGGCCTCTACCTGGGATGTAGTCAGTCCACTTATGCGTACCTTTCTTTCACTGGACTCTGAACTCTGCTTGCGAAGACCTGTTGAGGCAAGTGAAATTGAAATCAAATTTGCTGATGTGGCCGATGACAGCATAGCCTGATTGGCATCTGTGCTAGTGAACATTAAGAGCACCATTCAAGTGTGATTGTTACCAGCGTCACCTTACTGGCACTTGTACTGGTGGCATGTGGGAAACAACATTCAAGTGAGGTTGTTGCCAGTACCACTGGACTGGCTCCTCTGCAAGTGGCATGCAAAAAACACCATTTGAGCATGGCCTTGCCCATACTGCCTGACTGGCACTCATGCCAGTGGCAAGTAAAAGCACCCATGACACTCTCAGAGTGGTTGGCGTTAGGAAGGGCATCCAGCTGTAGAAACTCTGCCAGATCAGATTGGAGCCTGGAGCAGCCATCTGGTTCACCAGCCCTCAGTCAGACCGTCCAACCCATGCCAGCAAGGAAAGCGGACATTAAATAATGATGATGATGATGATGATAATATACATATTGAGTGACCAAGACCTTTGGCGATATGCTGCACTTGAGAAGACCAAGTGAGACCGTGCCAGTGCAGCATGACCAGCTCATTTAAGAGTACCCTTCAATCATTGGGCAATAAACTGCTCTTGTGAAGATCTGTTGAGTCAAGCAAAGTCATTGCCGTGGCTGATGCCAGTATTACCTGACCCTGCACCCATGCCAGTGGCATGTAAAAAGCACCATTCAAGCGTGGTCGATGCCATTACCGCCTGACTGGCATGTAAAAAGCACCCACTACACTCTCGGAGTGGTTGGCATTAGGAAGGGCATCCAGCTGTAGAAACCTTGCCAGATAAGACTGGAGCCTGGTACAGCCTTCTGGCTTGCCGGTCCTCAGTCAAACCGTCCAACCCATGCCACCATGGAAAGCAGATGTTAAATGATGACAATGATAATGATGATGATGATGATGATAGACTTACTACCCAGCGTTGCCTGATAAAGTGGTCACAGAATTGTTTGCCAGTTTGTAGACTGGGAATTTATGGTTCTTATGCATGTATATATATTTACCCTAACTTCTGGACTTATTTAATTGGAACTATCCAAACAATAGTAATCAATTTAGTGTCTGCAGGAAATTGTGAGTATGAATACACTGTCTGAAAGGATATTGATAATGTTTTCTGTAATAAAGAATAGAAACAACTTTACCTCTTGGTTATTTTAAGAACAATTTTTATGACAACATTTCTGGTAGACCTGCCTTCCTTCAAAAATACTTTAACATTTTCATTCCTTATTCCAGTGCCGCCCCGATTGGCCTCCATGCCGCGGCATGTAAAAAGCACCATCCGTAGCCGTTGACAGCCTCGCCTGGCCTTCGTGCCGGTGGCACGTAAAAAGCACCATCCGATCGTGGCCGTTTGCCAGCCTCACCTGGCACGTAAAAAGCACCCACTACACTCTCGGAGTGGTTGGCATTAGGAAGGGCATCCAGGTGTAGAAACATTGCCAAATCAGACTGGGCCTGGTGCAGCCTTCTGGCTTCCCAGACCCCAGTTGAACCAACCAACCTATGCTAGCATGGAGAACGGACGTTAAACGATGATGATGATTCCTAAGTTTATAGCCACATACAGCTGGCCATGCTGGAATACTGGTTTTTCAAGATAAATCAAAATATTCTGTATGGTCTGTCCTTGTGCTTTATGTACTGTAATTGCAAAACATGACTGTATCGAGAACTGGGTTCATTGAATAGGTATATCTTCACCTTCTGATAGTATTAAGTTTCATTCTAGGAATCATAACAATGTCATTTTCAAATGCACCAATATTGATCTTTGCTATGATTAGATTCCCATACGTTACATGTACAATCATCCATGTTCTATTGCAAAGCCTTGGAGGATCTAAGTTTCTCATTGAATTTATCGGAGATCCTCTCTTCAATTCAAGATTATGTGGTGGTAATCCAGACAGTTCAAGTGAATCAAGTGGTGCCCGTCTCTTTCCAAGTGGCATAAATGATCAGTGCTTATTTTTCTATGTAATGTTGTATAAGGAAAATCAAAACAACAATGAGATGACAAATGTCAAATGAATCAAATGGAATAAAATCCAAAGTGATGAAATGATAAGTAATCTCCACGAAAAAGATGTTTCTCTATGTCAGCATGTGTGTACATCAAAAAATTGACGCTTTTATTTTTTCTTAAAGTGTGATAGAGAGAGAGAGAGTGTGGGGACTATGTATGTGTATATGTCACAGATAGCGTACATATGTTTGTGTTGATTCACATGCCATGACATTCATTATATGTGTGTGTATTCTGCATGTGTGTATGTGTGTTGATGTCTTGGAAGGTATATTTTTTGGTCAAGAAATAACAAACAAAAATTCGTGTTTAATCATTTTCATTAATAAATAGGGGTCCAAATATCAGGAAACCTCATACTGCACTGCATGAAGTAAGCAAAAGCTTGCTCGATCTCGATTTTCAGTACGAATACGGACCGTGAAAGCGTGGCCCATTGATCCTGTTAAAAAAATTAAGATAAAATATACTATTTCTGAGATATTTCGAGAAAAACAAAGATCATCTACAGTTTTAGTATTATTAATATATATATATATATATATATATACATATATATCATATGTATGTATGCATGTATGCATGTATACATACATATTATACATGTAAATGTATATATATATATGTATACACACAACACACACACACACACACACATATTATATATATATTATATATATATATATATACGAGGGGCATTCAATAAGTAATGCCCCTGACCCACTTCCCATAGCAGTAGAGCAACGAAACTTGGCGCAGTTATTAGCTTTTTCTACATAGGAACCACTCAGAGTTACACATTTCTCCCATCGTTTGATGCAACTCTGGAGATCGTTTTGTAGAAGACCCCAGCTTGGTACTCCAACCACGACATGACTTCAGAAATCAAGGCTGCATCATCTGGAAACGCTTTCCTTTCAAAAACAACTTCATGGCTGGGAAGAGGTGAAAATCAGAGGGTGCAAGGTCAGGAGAGTAGGGGGATGGGGAGGAGTTCATAGCCACACGCCTGTGCTTCTGATCTGGTGAACGCGAGTTGTAGAGGAGCATTGTCCTGCAGGAGGAGGATGCCTTTGCTGATCTGCCCCGCCTCTTGATTTTGATAGCTCTCTTAATTTCCTCAAAAGTGAAGCATAATAGGCTCCTGTAATTGTGGTACCCTTTGCCAGGAAATCCGTCATCACTACTCTGTCCTGGTCCCAGAAGACTGTGAGCATGACCTTGCCAGCGGAGGGCTGCACCCTTGCCTTCTTTGGAGGAGGTGAGTCACGGTGCTTCCACTGCATTGACTGGGCTTGGTCTCTGGATCATAGTGATGGACCCAGGTTTCATCCTGTGTAATCAGTCTTTTGAAAAATTTTGACTCATCTTCTTGGCACATCTCCAAATTCATCCTCGAGCACTCGACGCGTTCTTGCTTTTGGAAGGTTGTGAGCAACCTGGGAATCCATCTGGCAGACACCTTTTGCATATGCAAATGGTCATGAATGATAGTTTCCACAGACCCGGTACTAAACTTGACCTCATGGGCTATTGGCGAATAGTTATGCATCGATCTTCCAAAATGGCAGCCTCAAGTTGATTGATGGACAGATGCCTCATCAATGGCAGAAGGGGGGGGGGCGACCAGATCTGGGAGCTGTTTTCCACAGAGTTCCAACCATGTTTGAATTCATGATGCCAGCGTTTTACAAGGTCATATGATGGGGCATCATCACATAAGTTACTTTCATTTCATCAAAAGTCTCCATGGTGGGCGTCCTTTCAAATACAAAAAACCGGATCACTGCTCGACACTCAACAGGCTCCATTTCACACTTGACTCAGTTCAAACACCTGTTATCAGAAACCACAATTAGTTCAGAGCTGTAATTTGCCACTTAATCTATAGAGATATAAATAATTGCACATGTAAATTTTCACCTAGATCAAACAACTGCAAGTGGGTCAGAGGCATTACTTATTGAACGCCCCTCGTATATATTGGTTGTGTGGTAAGTAACTTGCTAACCAACCACATGGTTCCGGGTTCAGTCCTACTGCATGGTACCTTGGTTAAGTGTTCTACTACAGCCTTGAGCTGACCGAGGCCTAGTGAGTGAATTTGGTAGATGGAAACTGAAAGAAGACCATCGTATATATATATGTGTGTGTGTGTGTGTGTGGGTGTTTGTGTGTCTGTGTTTGTCCCCCACCATCGCTTGACAAACGACACTGGTGTGTTTACGTCCCCGTAACTTAGCAGTTTGGCAAAAGGGACAAAAAGAATAAGTACTAGGCTTTCAAAGAATAATTCCTGGGGTCGATTTGCTCAACTAAAGGTGGTGCTCCAGCATGGCCACAGTCAAATGACTGAAACAAGTAAAAGTATACATATATACATATATCTATATATATAAAACTGTAGTTGTGTGAGTGTCTGTCTCCTACGATTTAGATTCCTAACTCCTCCCACATTTTGTGGTGCAGTTTAACCAATTCGGGTATCTTATAGTCGTGATTAATATCGAGACCGTCTGGCTATTAGCGCGTGTCTACGATGAGTCTACGATTTTAAAAATAATTAACATCATTTTTTTATTCCATTTTAATGCATAATTTTTCGTGTGTTGATGGCGGCGGAGTTGGCGTCCACGCTCCAAACACCTGCACCTGTGTTTGCTTCTCCCCCTTCTCCCTCCCTCGTGAAGCTGTGGGGAAGGGAGTGTAAGGAAATCAACGTCGTAAAGCGTTGTCAAGGAGACCAGCGTTCTTTTAGAACAACGACTTCATGGCTTGAAGACACCAAAACCAGAAATGGCTAAGAAAGCCCGAATTGGCATCTATAAGGGAAGTAACTCTCTAAAATGCTATATAGTTATTTCCCTTACAAACCTGAGCAACGCCAGGCGATACTGCTAGTATATATATATATAATATATACACACACACACACACAATATATACATACACACACACACATATAAATATATATATATATATAAGTTATATAATTAGGGTTCAGTAAAAAATTTACTTTACCACACACCGAAATTTTAGAAAATAGCAGCCAAAAGTTTAGCTATTAAAAGTTCGGTGTGTGGGAAAAGTAAATTTTTTACTGAACCCTAATTATATAACGTAATGTTTAAATATACCGTAAATGGTCTTTCTACATACTGAACACTACTTGGTAAAATTATTAATTAATAATTAAATAATTAATTAATTTTACCCTTTTATTATTGTATATATATATATATATATATACATATATATACAAATTTTACTAAATTTCATTCATGGGTGTTAACTACTGCATTAGAGTGGTTTAACTGTTATTTCTAGCATTATAGGTGTTTCCTAACATCCTAGTCACATCTAGTGACATTTGTAATTCTCCTTTTTGGTGAAATATTGCAAACTGTTGTTTATATTAATCATGTACATACAATCACACTCACGCACATATATATATATGTACAAGCATGTATAGTGTACATACATATACATATATATGCAAAATATAATATACACATACATATAATATGGGTATATATAATTGACATCCACATATATATATATATATAAATACATATATATATATATGTTTCAGAGGACCACAGCTCTTTAACATCCTCCCTAAATGCCTGAGAGACTTACATGGTGTGGATGTGGGTTTCTTTAAAACTAAACTGGATCTCTTCTTGTTGGGAGTCCCAGATGAACCTACCTCACGACAGGAGACACGGATGCGGGCAGCAGCATCGAACTCCCTTGTTGATCAAGTGCCACAATCAGAGGTGGATTCACAAACTAGTGTAGCTCATTCAGCGGTGGGCCCCAGCATGGCCGCGGCCTTCGGCTCGCTAAACATTTTTAAGGATTTAAGGATTTATACATCTACATATATATAAAATATATATACATTTACATATATATATAAAGTATATATATATATAATATATATATATATATATTATATATATATATATATATATTATATATATATCTACATATATATATATTTATATATATATATATATATATATATATATATACCAGAGTTAAACACATAAATGTGAAACAAGGTGGAAAAAAGAGTACTCAAATACTCTAGCAAAAACTGTCTGATGAACGGCAACAGAGAAACTCAGAGTAACAGATTTTGTTGAATTTTCTGCTGCTTAAAATAAAGTATATATATATATATATATATATATATATATATATATATATATATATATATTTTATATATATATATATATATATATATATATATATATATATATATATATATATTTATATGTATATATATAATTATATAATATATACCTGCATACACTTGTAAATGTATATCCAACTAGGTATATATATTACATATATTCCTGTGGTAATATGTGTGTGTAACTATGTACATATATATATAAAATATGTATATGTATATCTATCTATCTATCTATCTATCTATCTATTATATATATATATATATATATATATATATATATTATAATACATGCATCTATAAATACATATAATATATATATATATATTACACACAAACACACACCATATAGCTTTTCCCATCTTTTCCAGCAGCATGCAGGCATATGTATATATATATATATATGTATGTATATACATGTATGTATGTATCCATGCATACAGACTATCTTCTATCAGGCACAAACTCTGTGCCTATCATGCATCCTCCTTTCTGCATCGGTGTTGCATGTGCCTTGCAGCACTTTGCCAGACGCATGCACACATGCGCACGGATATTGTGTTTAATTATTCACAGAACTAATTTTCACAATATGTTTTTGGAATGCCTCTGGGGAGGAGATTGTAGTATGTGTGGCTGTGTGGTTAAGAAGTTTTGGTTCTGAACCACATGCATTGGGGGGGGGGGGGGGTGTTCAATCCCACTGCATAGTATCTACTATAGCCCAGACCACCCAGATCTTGTGAGTGGCTTTCATAGACAAACAACTGAAAGAAGCTTATATATATAATATATATATATATATATATATATTATATATATATATATACATATAATGTATATATATATATTATACATATATATATGTATCAATTGAAATAAAATGAAAAACAGACATAAAGGATGTTGCGGTACATATGTTTCGAGCTTTATAGAACCGCTTATCTTACATCAATGCATACACCACACACAACACACATATATATATATAATATATATATAATATATATATATATATATATATACTTTTATATATATGTATATGAAAAAAGGTTTGAAAATGCAATTTTAAAGATGTTTATTGACTTGACTGGTTTTATTCACTTGTATGCACACCACACACACACACACACCACACACACACACACAGACATCTATAATCAGCTTCTTTCAAACACAGACACACAAGCACACACACCAACACACATCTGCATTGGGCTTCTTTCAGTTCCGTCTACCAAATCCCTTCATAAGGTTTGGGTCCACCAAAGGCTATAGTAGAAGACACTTGCCGAAGATCATGCAATGCAGTGGGACTGAACTTGAACCTTGTGGTTTAGGAAGCAAGCTTCTTACCACACAGTCACACAACATCCAGCAGAGCATACAAGCTTCATTTCTTTCTCATCTTTGCAAGCCCTCTGCTCAGCAGGCTCAGTCAACTCACTACTATTTGAATGGGACCATAAACAAAACTTGACTGAAAAAGGATTTAGATAATCCTATCAGGTGGTGCTATTAAATTAGACATGGCCTGGACCAATCTTTGGTCGAAACATATCTAAGTTTTATTTAAGTTCTATGTAAGGATCCATGTCTCACGACATGCACAATGCAACAATGCA
>NC_042999.1:13056690-13074666 GCF_006345805.1 Octopus sinensis | reverse complement strand
AGTCATTGGCACCCCTATGGGATTGGAAGAATGGACTAGCAAAACTCTTATAAAAAAATTAGCATATTGGTTGAGACAAAGAGAGTCATTGGGAGTTCATGGAAGTTGTTGACATTGTTCAGAGTTTCTATTTATTAGAGTATTGTGTTTAGTGGAGTAATCTGAAGTAGGTTGTGTGAAGACAGTTGTGTCTATCCCCACTTCGTGAAATTTGCATATCCAACATATAGAAGGATATAAAATAAACAAAAGTTCGCATGTAAACCAATAAGTGTAATCATTCATTTTTTAACCCTGAAAGTAAAAATGAAAAACATCCTAATAGTAGCGAAAGGAAAATTTTGGCTTTAATATCAGTTCAATACTCTTTATTTGAAGTGACAAGCAGCCAAGTATTATACAAATGGAAACTTTTACATGTCTCAGGAAAGATATAAATGCAAGCAATGTGAGACCAACTTTCATTAAAACTACACAAGAAATTCATCAAAATTCATTCACAGATTTTATTCTATTAAACTTAAGATGGTGGAGAGGCACAATTGTTAGAGTGTTGGCAAAATACCTTCCAATATTTCTACCAGCTCTTTATATTCTAGTTTCAAATCCTGTTGAGGCTAACTTTGTTTCTCTTCCTTTCATGGTTGATAAAAAAAAGTGCAAGTCAAGTAATAAGATCAATTTAATGAATTAACCACTTCCTCTAAAATTTGAGGCATTCCCCTGTTTTACAAACATGACCAATTAATCAAATGACTTGGGAAAAATAAATCTGCATGTTAGGAAACAGGATAGCTTTCCTGTCATTCAAATATTCGTGAAATTTACAATATACCATAATTTCAGCAATTCACATAGTCATATTGTAAGAGAGTTCATCATCATTTCACTAAAGATGCATACACTAATATAGAAACTGATATTGATTAAGAAATCTTAACCATAAACAATATTTTTTATGCTATTTCACCAATGAGCAATTAATAAGGCAGAGTTTAAATCCATGCTTCCTTCACCAGTTTATCATATGGCTCTCAATCCATTCAAGCCTTTATTGCAAAACAGCTGTTTGCTAATTCTTTACAAAGGGCAGTACAGGTGAGAAACATAAAATGGACAAAATGAGTGATGAGTAGCAATAAAAAAACATAAGCATCTATCTATATATCTATCGAGCTATCAAGCAGTCTATCTTTCTAGGTGTTTGGTAGTTGGTATGTCTATTCTTCTGACTATCTATTTCTGTCTATATATTTATCTATGTTACAATCTGCTTCTCTCTCTCTCTCTCTCTATATATATATATATATATATATATATATATATATATATATATATATATATATATATAAAGAGAGAGAGAGAAAGAGATGTACTTGCATAGCGAGTGGCAAGGTAACAGTCAAGTATACAAATTGAACTGACACATATTACATAAACATACGTTCGCAAGTACATACACATGTACACACACAGACACGTCTATTTCTCCTAAATACTCACAAGTACATAAGTACATACATACATGCGTATAGGCATGCGCACATACATGTACACATATACATACATACATACGTACGTACATATATATCATGAACTAACTGTTACTTTCTCAGATGCAGCACGGAATTTTGTCAGTGAAGTCGCAGTCTCAAAACAACGAAAAATTTTGACAAATTAAATTTAAATATTAAAGTGAATCTAACGGTTTTTGTGTGTTTCTTAAATGGCTTATAAACACCTTCCATGCTGCAATTGTTTTCGTTCCAGTACAGCAAAGTTTACCCTTACTAAATCCAAACTCCTGTCAGCTTTCTCTAATTACACCCAAAGGCATAAACAAAAACGAACAAAAAATAAGACCCGTGATCTTGACACCAAAACTAAGAAAGGCCATAACAAATTAAAAAATACAGAGATTGTATGCTTCTCGACTGACAAATCAGTTAGAATGTCTGTTGACAACTTATCTAATTACATTTCGAACATGCAACCACACTTCACAACAATAACAGAAACAACAACACTCGAGTACGGCACTGTCATGCCTTTGGGTGTCAGAAGTGAAAGTAGAGAAATCTGACGTCAGACGTCAACTTCGTGTATTTACGTCGTCTTTCGTTTATTTACGCCGTTTATTTACGTACCACTGAAATGCAAGTAAAAGCTTGTATGTATGTATGTATGTATGTATATATATACATACATACACACATATATATAATATACATGTATATATACATATATATATATATATTTAATACAAACATATATATAATATATACATGTATTTTTACCGCCTTTAGTCGCACAAATCGACCCCAGAACTTATTCTATCGGTCTTTTTTCTTAACCACTATACATTATATACATACATACAGATAGATAGATACACACACACACATATAATAGATATAAAATGTGTACGTGTGTACATTTTTCAGAAAAAAATTCATACATTTTAAATATCAATAGCATTTCTCTTATTTTTTACATGAAGTTTTCGAAAAATGAATTTAGAATGTAAAAATCAAATATATCAAATTAATAAACGCAAATTATTTAGAATGTAAAAATCAAATATATCAAATTAATAAACGCAAATTATTTTCAAATATCATTTTCAACGGTGAGATTATCAAAATATAAACTTGAAGTTAAGTTTAAAAATAAATGCGATACTCATTCTGTCTTGATACTTATGCTCAAATACATGGATATAGCTGTCGAATTTGTTCTATCAACTTCCCGAATATATCATCCTTAAATTCATAGCGCCACATGAATTCGATGAGATGGGTCTGAAGTAAATTTCTGGCTGTTCCACATTCTCTCCTATTTCGAGTCTTTACGTGTTTCCATAAACATTCTATGTGGTTGGTTGTGGCAAATGTTACCGGATCAACAAAATTTATAGAATGATTCACGGTCAAATGTCTGTATCCTAGCTGACTGAGTGTATTATACGAACGCCAAAGGTCGGATATTATTGTTGTACCAGGCAATATACGCTCGCGTATAATCTGTAATAGAGTGTCCGCTGTTCGATTTTCAACTGCCACTAAAATACATCTTCTACTATCTCTTTCTAATGCACCAAACACCCATTGCGTTTTAACCCGATGGCCAACATGATATTTTCTCTTAACAAACGCAGTTTCATCTATTTCAACGATTCTATTGGGTCCTCCCAGTTTAATATTCTGTGCAACATAATATTCTGCACATACATCGCAGCAAAAATTCCTCCAATCGGTTACCGCTACATTTGCTAAATGACATTCCTGTCCTATTCCTTTTGCTAAATCTTCTTTGGCCCAGTAAAACAAAATATCTATGATCTGTTGACACTTCAATTTGCTATTTTCTAAAAATGTTCCTTTTCTAATTGACCCGGATTTTCTACAAGGTCTTCCACACGACCATATTATTTCATCAGATATACTTTTTTTCGTTATTTCTCTCATGGTAGCTCCACACGATGTACATATTTTCTGGGTATTCAAAAGGCCATGTCTCTTAAGCCAATTAATGCTATCTGCTGTTGTAGCAGTGGAGACGGCAATATCGCGGTGACTAATTCCTCTTAAACTTGGATATGCAAAAGCCATATTAAAAATTGTTTAGCACGTGTTGATATCACACTGAAAGTTTCTAACTGAATAAATTTCAAAGTTTGAATTACGCACGTGGTGGTCAGTGGTCATTCTGATTGGTGTATGTAATCGCGGTGATGGTCATGGGGGTTCATTTGTACAGATTTTGGTGTGATTTCTTTTTTAAAAACAATAATGAATAATGCAAGAATAAATATATTCTTGCATTATTCATACGTAAATAAACGGCGTAAATAAACGAAAGACGACGTAAATACACGAAGTTGACGTCTGACGTCAGATTTCTCTACTTTCACTTCTGACACCCAAAGGCATGACAGTGCCGAATGTCTGTTGACAACTTATCTAATTACATTTCGAACATGCAACCACACTTCACAACAATAACATAAACAACAACACTCGAGTACATTGAAAACGAAAAAGTCCTTAATGGGGATGTGGAGTATCATTCTCCAGTCTAATAATAATTTCTTACTTACTTCTTTCACTCTGCAGGACCAATATTCAATAAAAAACTGAATCTCGCGCCATTCAAATCATACAGACGACAATCCCACAATGCTTTGCGAAAAGTCAGACACCAATTTTCAGCCGCCATAGTTCCGTATTTCCTCGGTGTAAATTAATTCGTAATTGTGTCTGCCAAAAATCCCCGTTTTCGGAAAATTGCCAAAAATCGGCATTGTGAAACTTTGTCCCCGCCTTTCCCCCCAACTTCTTCAGTTTTGACTTTTTTTCCCACATGTTGACTGCGGCTATGCTGGAGCACCGCCTTTAGTCGAAACAAATCGATCCCAGGACTTATTCCTTGTAAGCCTAGTACTTATTCCATCGGTCACTTTTTGCCAAGGCGCTCAGCTTCGTCGACATAAACACACCGACATCGGTTGTCAAGCGAATGTGGGGGTGGGTGACTAGCACACACGCACACTCACACATACACATGAAGATTTCCATATAAGAGATTTGACTGCTGTTTCTAGCATATCCAGATTTCACTGCATTTTTTAGCAGTCCACCCTCCTGGAAAATGAATAAAACCAGTCGTGTGTATGTGTATATATATGAGTGGCTGTGTGGTAAGTAGCTTGCTTACGAACCACATGGTTCCGGGTTCTATCCCACTGCATGGTACCTTGGGCAAGTATCTTCTACTATAGTCTTGTGAGTGGATTTGGTAGACGGAAACTGAAGAAGCCCGTCGTTTATATATATATGTGTGTGTGTGTGTGTGCGCGTTGTTTACGGCAATAGAGACCGATAGAATAAGTACTAGGCTTACAAAGAATAAGTCCTGGGGTCAATTTGCTCGACCAAAATCGGTGCTCCAGCAAAAAAGAGAGAAAAACACGTTTTCACTCTCTAAATATCGATTTCTTTCATAAACAACTAAGTTGATTTGTTATTGGGCTCCAAGACTGAACAATTGCATGATCTTGTATGGATCTGAGAGTAATTTGACTGCTATTTCTATCCACCCCACGTTAGCCTTGTTAATCATGTGAACGTCTAAAGAACTGAAAGTTATTTTAACAATTGACAAACCAAATTCTAGTCAAGAAATCGTTTAAAAATTGCTGAGCCTTAACAGAAACCATTAACATTTGAAGTAATAGACTTATTTTTAAAGGTGTGTGTGCGTGTGAAGGTAGGTGGTAGAAAGAGGTCTCTTGTTTAAGAATCAATATATTTATCCCTATACATCATAATTGACACAAAACTTAAGAAGATAAATGGTTCAACAATAATATTAATAAATTCTTACTTTTTCGGTGGAGGACAAACAGCAACTTCGAGAATTTATGACTGGAAATTCTTCTGTTGACTTCTTTAGATGCAGGACAAATCTTTTTCTGTGAGTTATCAATAAAAACAAAAACTAACTTTTGGATATTTTTGACGGCAGTCGATATTCATTTCTCTCAAATGTTATTCATCGAAATCCATTTAAAGCAATATGTATTCATAAAAGCACTAACTTACAAACAATTTTCAGTGAAAAAACAAGACAAATATTTCCAGGTTGAAGAGAGCAAAGTCCAGAAGTTGAATTCACATACTTTTTACAAACTTGCCGCTGTTAAAATTGAAACGACAATCCCACAATGCTTTGCGAAAAGTCAGAGACTAATCTTCAGCCGCTATAGTTCCGTATTTGCTAGCTGGTATGTCTATTCTTCTTCTGACTTCATCTATATATATATATATATATATATATATACATATATATATATATATATGTATACATCACAAACTGCGTGGTCTCGGCATAGGCGGAAGACTTGGAGAGTGGCTGCACAACTTCCTAAAAGACAGAAAACAGGCAGTTGTAAGCAATGGAGCCACCTCCAAGGAAACGCAAATAACAAGCGGTGTCCCACAGAGCACTGTCTTGGGGCCACTGATGTTCATAGTGGCCCTTTCAGACATGCCTTCAGTTGCTACGATGACCACCCTTTCTAGCTTTTTTTTTTTTTTTTTTGGTTCCCGGATACACCACACACCTACCTACCTCCCACACGCCTGTTCACACACACACATACGTAGACACATCTACGTACATACATTCACACATTTAATCACACACACTTATAGACATACATGCACACACTAACATACAAACCAACATGCACATACACACACACATACATACATACACACACACATACATACTTACACACACACACACACTCACAGACATACATACACACATACATACGCACATACATACATACACACACACACACACACCGCACGTACATACTTCACACACACACACATGCACACATACATGTAGGCACACACACATACATACATACCCACACATGCACACCCTTACACTGAATGCACACACACATACACCTTTTTGCATCCAGGCAGCCCCCCCCCCTCTTTTCTGCTTTCCGGTTTTGGCTGATGGATCCTCGGTTCCCGCGTAGCGGGTCGTTCGAGGGCCTTTGCGCTCGCGCGCCTTGGCGCGCGCTGGGGGCTTGGTCGGCCCCTTGGGCTTGCGTTGTATTGCTTGTGTGTTGTGTGCGTGAGCGCGCTTCGTGTGTGGGGGCTTGCTTCGGGTGTGTGCGTGCATATGAATACATACATACCCACACACTCGCATGCATCCCTACCCACATACATACACGCACACCTACTCACACACACACATACACACACACACACACATACCCGCACACACACACATATACCTACTTCAGACATACACACACACAGACATACACCCATACACTCACACTCACACGCATACACACACACATACACACGCACACGTACACATACACACACACACACCTACATACATACATTACACTTGTACACACACACACTTACATTCATACACACACGCACCTACACAGCCATACCCTCACTCAGACACACACACCTACCTACACACACACACAAACACACACAGACACACACCCATACATACATACATCTACACACACATACATATACACATACATAAACACACACACACACAAACACACACAGACACACACCCATACATACTTACATACATTCATCGGACACACTGACACCCAGACATACATACACCTATACACACACGCCTACATACACACACATACATACATACACCCATACACATACACACACACAGACATACACACATACACACTCACACAAACATACTTACACACACACTCGCCTGCACGCGCACACACATGCATGACAAACACCCATACACTCACACTCACATACGCACACACCAACATAAACACGCACACGCACACACACACCTACACTCCCACACACATACATACGCACCTACATACACACACGCACGCATACACACGCACACACACGCATACACACATACATTACACACGTACACACACACCTACATACACATGCATACACACACACACACAAACATGCACGGACACACCCAGACATACATACACCTATACACACACGCCCACACACCTACATACACACACATACATACACACACATACATACACACACATACACGGACACACCCATACATACTTACATACATACACCTATACACACACGCCTACATACACACACATGCATACACACACACACATGTACGCACATACACACACATATACGCACATACATATATACCCACATACATGCACACACACACACATACGCACATGCATGCACACGCGCACACCTACACGCATACATGCATACACACACACACACACGCACGTACACATACACACACACATACATACACCCATACACATACATGCATCCTACACACACATACATACACACTCACACATACATACACACACACACTCACTCACACACCTGTATGTACGCGCACACACATGCACATACACACACTTCCACACACCCACACGTACATACATACACACTCATGCACATACACACACACACACACACGGACATACATCTATGCACACACATATATACACACATACTTACATACATTCATCGGACACACTGACACCCAGACATACACACAGACACACTCACACATCCACACACATACATACTTACGCACACACTCGCAGGCGCGCGCACACACGCGCTTGCGCCGGTTCGCGCATGCATGCACCTCGCTCTTGGACCCGACGAGACCTCCCGCTCGTTCCTGGGGCCGTCACTTGTCGTTGGGTTCTCCCACGCCCGTCTCTGCGGGACCACTCTTCCATCTTCCCCTCAGCTGGAGTCCTTTTTCCTTATAACCCCCCCCCTTTTTTGTTACACACACGCGCACACATACATACACCCACTCACACACACACATTGCTTAAATATATACATTACTCTTACACACACTTCAAATCTACTCGCCATTAATACAACTACAACACTGGACACACACACACTACTACTGGCACGTTACAACGACCCCACCCCTTCCCCTCCCTCCCTTCCTCCTTCCTTCATTTTCTTACTACTGACTACTGTCTGCTGCCTACTACCGTTCGCCCTACCTCACACGCCTACACACCAGACGCACACACACTAACATATACATATATTTTTGTTTTTTTTTATCGCCACTCACCACACGCACACGCACACACTCACACATACACACACACATCTGGTGTCCGTTACCAACCCTGTCTCCACACTTTTGGGTTTAAAAACCTACTTTGCTCTTGTTATCGTAAACTTCCGCCTTTCACCATGTGTACTTCGTAAACCACCAGTCGTTTTTTTTTTTCTCCCTTTGTTGCCCACTTGGGATCTTTCTTTCCTCTCTCTTCCTTCTTTATGTTTCCGACGAAGAGCTCCGCTCGAAACGTCATACCTTCCTGCTTCCTATTTCCTGAGCGCCTATAATAATAATACTGTAATTGTTCCACGTGTGTTGTTTTTTGTCTGTTTCCCGTTGGATTAAAATTATATATATATATATTATATAATATATATATATATATTTATATATATATATATATATATATATATATTATATATATATGTGTGTGTGTGTGTGTGTGTGTGTGTGTGTGTGTGTGTGTGAGTGTGTGTGTGTGTGTGAGTGTGTGTGTGTGTGTATACATATATATATGTATACATATATATATATGTATACATATATATGTATAATCAATGATTAAGGGTAAAATCAATTAATTATTAATTAATTAATTTCACCAAGTAGTGTTCAGTATGTAAAAGGACCATTCAAGGCATATTCAATATATTACGTTATATAATTAGGGCTCAGTAAAGTAATTTACTTTGCCACATACTGAAATTTTTAGAAATAGCAGCCAAAATATATATATGTATACATCATCATCATCGTTTAACGTCCGCTTTCCATGCTAGCATGGGTTGGACGGTTCAACTGGGGTCTGGCAAGCTCGAAGGCTGCACCAGGCCAGTCAGATCTGGCAGTGTTTCTACAGCTGGATGCCCTTCCTAACGCCAACCAATCCGAGAGTGTAGTGGGTGATTTTATGTGCCACCGACACAGGTGCCAGACAAGGCTGGCAGACGGTCACACTCGGATGGTGTTTTTTTTTATGTGCCACCGACACAGGTGCCAGACGAGGCTGGCAGACGCCCACGCTCGGATGGTGTTTTCTTATGTGCCACCGACACAGGTGCCAGACGAGGCTGGCGAACGCCCACGCTCGGATGGTGTTTGTTACGTGCCCTCAGCACGGAGGCCAGTCGATGCGGTACTGGCTACGGTCACATTCGGATGGTTTTCTTATGTGCCACCGACACTGGTACCACAAGGATACAAATTCCGTTGATGTTCATCTATTTTGATTTGGTTTGATTTGATTTGATTTTCACTTGCCTCAACAGGTCTTCACAAGTGTCACAAGAAGGAAGGTATGCACAGGTGGACTGACTACGTCCCAGGTAGGGGCCACGAGTTATGGCTTCACTAGTCTTGCCGGGTCTTCTCACGCACAGCATACTTCCATAGGTCTCGGTCTCTAGTCATTTCCATGGTGAGACCTAACGTTCGAAGGTCGTGCTTCACCACCTCGTCCCACCTAGATAATGTATACATATATATATATATATAAATATATAAACAAAAACTAACTTTTGGATATTTTCACGGCAGTCGACATTCTTTTCTCTCATATACAGAAAATTGTTTGTTTACAAACGTTACTCGTCGAAATTCATTTTAAGTAATATGTATTCATAAAAGCACTAACTTATAAACAATTTTCAGTGAAAAAACAAGACAAATATTTCCAGATTGAAGAGAAATCAAAGTTCCAAATGGAGGAGAAGATTCCAGAACTTTCCAGGAAGATTAGTTGTCAGGAGGAAAGTAAAACAAGTGTGACGTCACTCGTGCACCTTCGTTTGTTTCCGTAGAATTTATCAAATTAAAAAAAACGCAAAGTTAATATATTTTCTGAAATTGCAAATTATTTAGAATATAAAAAGGGGTACTAGTATCGTAGAGTGGTCCCGATTTGCGCACACGTGCAAACGCGCGTGCGCGTTAGCCAGACGGAGGCAGCCGATCCAACGAGCTGACTGGCGCATGCACGATATATACGATATATACTTGTATCGATATATACTTGTATACGATATATACTTGTATATATACGATATATACTTGTATCGCACGTCCCCGGTTGCGCACGCGCGAATCGGGGACGTGCTATACAAGTATATATCGTACTAGCAGTATCGCCCGGCGTTGCTCGGGTTTGTAAGGGAAATAATTATATAAGCATTTTTAGAGATGTAAAGTATAATAGCCATCTCAATATGGCTAACCACAAAGGGGGAGGGGTGTTACTGTAGCTTTTTACGTTCTGAGATTTAATAATAAATTTTAGAGAGTTACTTCCCTTATATATGTCAAAAATGGATTAAAAATGGGAAAAATTGATGATAAATTTTTTTTTAAATCGTAGACTCATCGTAGACGCGCGCTAATACCCAGACGGTCTCGATATGAATCACGACTATAAGATATCCGGTTTTGGTTAAACTGCACCGCAAAATGTGGGAGTAGTTAGGAATCTAAATCGTAGGAGACAGACACACAACCTCACTTTTATATATAAAGATTTCCTCTATTTACATAATATTGAGGTCTCTTTCTTTCTTTTGTTATCTTACTGTTTTACCAATATACATATATATATATATATAAATATATATATAGTTACAGAGATGTACTTGCATAGCAAGTGACTTGATCTGAGATTGTGTGCTGGAACGAAAACAGTTGCAGCGTTGAAGGTGTTTATAAGCCATTTAAGAAACACACAAAAACCGTTAGATTCACTTCAACATTTAAATTTAATTTGTCAAAATATTTTCGTCGCTTTGAGACCGCGACCTGTTAGCACGATATTTTTGTCAGTGAACAGGTCGCGGTCTCAAAGCGACGAAAATATTTTGGCAAATTAAATTTAAATGTTGAAGTGAATGTAACGGTTTTTGTGTGTTTCTTAAATGGCTTACAAACACCTTCCACACTGCAATATATATATACATATATATATATATGTATGTATGTGTGTATATGTGTATGCATGTATGTGTGTGTGTGCGTGTCTGTGCTTGTGATTGTCCTCCACCACTGCTTGACAACGAATGTTGGTTTGTTTACATCCCTGTCACCTAGTGGTTTGACAAAGGAAACAGATAGAATAAGTACAATGCTTACAAAAATAAAACTGGAGTTGATTCATTAAACTACAATTCTTCAAGGCATTGCCCCATCATGGCCACAGACCAATGGCTGGAAAAAGCAGAAGAATAAAAGAATACATTCTCTGCTTTGGTCTTATGTTCAAGGCATGAGAAAGCTTGAGTTTACATGAGAAGGCCTAACAGACCTGGTAGAAACAGCAGCGAAATCTCCCTCAAATCACACCTTACTGTCTTATGTATGTATATATATATGAGCCAATGAGGGGGACCTCTACATGGTAGCTAGACCTGGTAGAAATAGCAGCCAAATCTCCCTCAAATCACACCTTACTGTCTTATCTATGTATATATGTATGTATGAGCCTATGAGGGAGACCCCTACATGGCAGCTAGACCTGGTAGAAATAGCAGCCAATTTCCCCAAATCACACCTTACTGTCTTATCTATGTATATATGTATGTATGAGCCTATGAGGGAGACCCCTACATGGCAGCTAGACATGGTAGAAATAGCAGCCAAATCTCCCTCAAATCACACCTTACTGTCTTATCTTTCTGCTACTTGGATATAGGTGTTATATTCGTCGTAAAAAACTTTCCTGTCACACACTCACGCACACGCACACACACACACACACACACGCGCACCCTCACACACACACACACACGCACACCCACACACACCCACTCACACACACGCACGTTAGCTTACAATTTTATTTATATATTTGCGTGTCTATGTGTTGAAAGAGGAAGTGGGAGGCAGAGTGAAAGAATCACTCACTACAGTAAGTCAATTACTTTCATTTTATTCGTTGCCCACTGTGTGTGTGCATTTGCGTGTGCTGTAAACCAGACTAATAAAAGCATTTGACACACACACCAGAATGTGAGTTTTCTGTAAATTTTGCTTAATTGGAGTTTAAATTTTAAAAACTGGACCTGGCATGACGCGATGCATTGTACTCTTAAAAATTCTAGGTAAATTGTAATTGAAGAAATCCTATATTGTAGATTTGTATAACTCCCAAAGGGAGGCAGATAAAATCTGCCTTTTATAATAAGAGATATATACTCTTTTACTTGTTTCAGTCATTTGACTGCGGCCATGCTGGAGCACCGCCTTTAGTCGAGCAACTCGACCCCAGGACTTATTCTTTGTAAGCCCAGTACTTATTCTATTGGTCTCTTTTTGCCGAACCGCAAAGTTACGGGGACGTAAACACACCAGCATCGGTTGTCAAGCAATGCTAGGGGGACAAACACAGACACACAAACACACACACACACATACATATATATACATATATACGACAGGCTTCTTTCAGTTTCCGTCTACCAAATCCACTCACAAGGCATTGGTTGGCCCAGGGCTATACCAGAAGACACTTGCCCAAGATGCCACACAGTGGGACTGAACCCGGAACCATGTGGTTGGTTAGCAAGCTACTTACCACACAGCCACTCCTGCGCCTATATATTTATATAAATGTTTTGTAATTTTAATTTTGCTTGTGAAATGAAACAGTTGTAGGTGAATATGTTAACAAATTTCTATCCATTAGATTTGATTGTTATTTCTAGCAGTTAAGCAATGATTTAATCGATTGGACATTGTTCCATTAGAATAGAAGAGTGTGATGTGAAGGAGATTTGACTGCTATTTCTAGAACGTCAAGCATCTATTTAGAGGAAGATTTGACTGCTATTTCTAGCAAGTCAAGAAACTATTTTGAGGATCTGACATTAGTCCATTAGAATAGAAAAGCGTGAGCTGAGGAAGATTTGACTGTTATTTTTAGCAAGTCAAGCAACTTATTTAGAGGATAATAACATTGGTCCATTAGTATAGAAAAGTATGATCTGATGGAGATGTGACTGCTATTTCTAGCAAGTCAAGCATCTATTATTAGGATCTGACATTGTTCCAATAGAATAGTAAAGTGTGAGCTGAGGAAGATTTCACTGCTACTTCTAGCAAGTAAATCAATTAGCGTGAGCTGAGGAAGATTTGACTGTTATTTTTAGCAAGTCAAGAAACTTTAGAGGTTCTGACATTGGTCCATGAGAATAGAAAAGTGTGATCTGATTAAGATTTGACTGCTATTTCTAGCAAGTCAAGAAACTATTTAGAGGATTTGACATTGGTCAATTAGAATAGAAAAATGTGATCTGAGGAAGTATAGGCTGCTATTTCTATCAAGTTAAGCAACTATTTAGAGGATCTAACATTGGTCTATTAGAATGGAAAAGTGTAATCTCAGGAAGATTTGTCTGCTCTTTCTAGCAAGTCAAGCACTATTAAGAGCATCTGACATTGGTCCATTAAGAGAAAAGTTTGATCTGAGGAAGATTTTATAGATATTTCTAGCAAGTCAAGGAACTATTTTGAGGATCTGACATTGGTCCATTAGAAAAGAAACGAGTGATCTGAGGAACATTTGATTGATATTTCTAGCAAATCAAGCTTTTATTTAGATGATCTGACATTCTTCCATTAGAGTAGAAAAGTGTTGTCTGAGGTAGATTTGACTACTATTTTTAGCAAGTCAAGCAACTATTTAGAGTAACTGGCATTGATACATTAATACAGAAAAGTGTGATCTAAGGGAGATTTGACTGTTATTTCTAGCAAGTGAAGCTAATATTTAGAGGATTTGATATTGTTCCATTAAAATAGAAAAGTCTTATATAAGGAAGGTTTGACTCCTATTTCTGTCAAGTCTAGCAACTATTTAGAGGATCTGACATTGTTCAATTAGAATAGAAAAGTGTGATCTGATGAAGATTTGACAGCTATTTCTAGCAAGTGAAGCTTTTATTTAGACGATCTGACATTCTCCCATTAGAATAGAAAAGTGTGGTCTGAGGAAGATTTGACTGCTACATCTTGCAAAGAAAGCATATATTTAGAGGATTTGACATTTGTCGGTTAGAATAGAAAATTGTGATCTGAAGGAGATTTGACTGCTATTTCTATCAAGTCTAGCAACTATTTAGATATCTTGACATTGTTCCATTAGAATAGAAAAGTGTAATCTGACTAAGATTTGATTGCTATTTCTAGCAAGTCAAGCACCTATTATTAGGATCTGACATTGTTCTATTAAAATAGAAAAGTGTGATCTAAGGAAGACTTGACTGCTATTTCTAGCAAGTCAAGCTTTTATTTAGACGATCTGACATTGTTCCATTAGAATAAAAAAGTGTAATCTGATGAAGATTTGATCGCCATTTCTAGCAAGTGAAGCAACTATTTAGAGGATCTGATATTGGTCCATTAGAATAGAAAAGTGTGATCTTAGGAAGGTTGACTGCTATTTCTTGCAAATCAAGCAACTATTTAGAGGTCATGACAATGGTGCATAAGAACAGAAAAGTTTGATCGAAAGGAAATTTTGACTGCTCTTTCTAGCAAGTGATGGAACTATTTAGAGAATCTGTCATTGGTCATTTAGTTAGTTAGTTAGTTAATTTTTTGGCTCAAAAAGCAAACAGCAAGACCATGTAGGGGGACAAGGAGTTATGTACAGGGTGGTAAAGAGTTCAGGCCACTTGAGGTCAAGGGAGTCTTTGAACCAAGCGGTCATCGGCATCTTCACCATGTCGTCTGGCAGCTTATTCCACTGATCCGCAACCCGGACGGAGAGAGCCCCTATCCTTCAATTGAGATGAAATCGTCGCAGATAGAGCCTTTCGGAATGACCCCGCAGCCGACGCTCTGGAGCAGGAGTGAAGAACAGCTCTTTTGAGAGGTTACACTTTCCGCTTATGATGTTGTGAGCAAGAATGAGATCTCCACAGCGTCGTCGTTTGTCTAGAGAATAAAGGTCGAGCGTCTTCAGCCTTTAGAATAGAAAAGTGTGATCTGAGGAAGATTTGTCTCCTCTTTCTAGAAATTCAAACAACTATTAAGAGCATGTGACATTGGTCATTAGAATAGAAATGAGTGATCTGAGGGAGATTTGACTGCTATTTCTAGCAAGTCAAGGAACTATTTAGAGGATCTCACATTGGTCTATTAGAATAGAAAAATGTCATCTAAAGGAAGTTTTGACTGCTATTTCTAGCAAAGCAAGCAACTATTTAGAGGATCTGACATTGGTCTATTAGAATAGAAAAGTGTGATCTGAGGAAGATTTTTCTCCTCTTTCTAGCAAGTCAAGCAACTATTAAGAGCATCTGACATTGGTCCATTAGAATAGAAAAGTGTGATATAAGGAAGATTTTCCTGTCAATTATAGCAAGTCAAGCAACTATTTAGAAGATCTTATATCGGTGCATTAGAATAGAAAAGTCTGATCTGAAGAAGATTTGATTGCTATTTCTAGCAACTCTATCAACTATTTAGAATGTCTGACATTGTTCCATTAGAATAGAAGCAAGTGATGTGAGGAACCTTTGATTGCTATTTCTAGCAATTGCAGCTTTAATTTAGAGGATCTGACATTGGTCTATTTGAATAGAAATGTGTGATCTGAGGGAGATTTGACTGCTATTTCTTGCAAGACAACCAACTATTTAGAGGATCTGATATTGGTCCACTAGTATAGAAAATCGTGATCTGAGGGAGATTTGACTGCTATTTCTTGCCAGACAACCAACTATTTAGAGGATCTGACATTGGTCCATTAGAAAAGAAAGGTTTCATCTGAGGGAGATTTGACTACTATTTCTAGCAAGTCTAGCAACTGTTTAGATGATCTGATATTGGTCCATTAGAATAGAAAAGTGTGATCTGAAGGAGATTTGTCTGCTATTTTTAGAAAGTCAAGCAGCTATTTAGAGGATCTGACATTGTTCCATTAGGATAGTAAAGTGATCTGAGGAAGGTTTGATTGCTATTTCTAGCAAGTGAAGCAACTTATTTTGAGGATCTGACATTGGTCCATTAGTATAGAAACGTTTGATCTGATGGAGATTTGTCTGTTATTTTTTGCAAGTCAAGAAACTATTTAGAGGTTCTGACATTGTTCCATTAGAATCGAAGAATGTAATCTGAGGAGGATGTGATTTCTATTTCTAGCCAGTCAAGCAACTATTTAGAGGATCTGATATTGTTCCATTAGAATAGAAAAGTGTGATAATACTGAGATTTGACTACTATTTCTAGCAAGTCAAGCAACTATTTAGAGGATCTGACATTGGTCCATTAGAATAGAAAAGCATGAGCTGAGGAAGATTTGACTGTTATTTTTAGGAAGTCAAGAAACTATTTAGAGGTTCTGACATCAGTCCATGAGAATAGAAAAGTGTGCTCTGATTAAGATTTGACTGCTATTTCTAGCAAGTAAAGCAACTATTTAGAGGATTTAACATTGTTCCATTAGAGTAGAAAAGTGTGATCAGCGGAACATTTGATAGCTATTTCTAGCAAGTCAAGCTTTTATTTAGATGATCTGACATTCTTCCATTAGAATAGAAAACTGTGATCTCAGGATGTTTTGACTGCTATTTCTAGCAAGTCAAGCAACTATTTAGAGGGTCTGACATTGGTCTATTGGAATAGAAAAGAGTGATCTGAAAAAGATTTGTTTCCTCTCTCTAGCAAGTCAAGCAACTATTAAGAGCTCGTGACATTGGTCGATTAGAACAGAAAAGTCTGATCTGAGGGAGATTTGACTGCTGTTTCTAGCAAGTGAAACAATTATTTTGCGGATCTGACATTGTTCCATTAGAGTAGAAAAGTGTGATCTAAGGAAGACTTGCCTGCTATTTTTAGCAAGTTAAGAAACTATTTAGTGGCTCTGGCATTGGTCCATAAGAATAGAAAAGTGTGATCTGATTAAGATATGACTGCTCTTTCGAGCAAGTCAAGCACTATTAAGAGCATCTGACATTTGTCCATTAGAATAGAAAAGTATGATCTGAGGGAGATTTGACTGTTATTTCAACCAAGTTAAGCAACTATTAGAGGAATGTGACATTGGTCCATTAGAATAGAAATATATGATCTGATGAAGATTTTACAGTTATTTCTAGCAAGTCAAACAACTATTAGAGGATCTGACATTGTTCCATTAGAATAGAAATGTGTGATAATACGGAGATTTGACTACTATTTCTAGCAAGTGAAGCAGCTACTATTTAGAGGGGTCTAAAAATTGTTCATTAGAATAGAAAAGTGCAATATGAGGAAGATTTGACTGCTATATCTTGCAAGTGAAGCAACTATTTAGAAGATCTGACATTGTCCATTAGTAGTATAGAA
>NC_042999.1:13044190-13046690 GCF_006345805.1 Octopus sinensis | reverse complement strand
ATTATGATTATTATTATTATTATTATTATTATTATTATTATTATTATTATTATTATTATATTATTATCATTATTAACATTCTTCTTCTTCTTATTATTATTATTATAATTTATTCCTTTTTTTCTGTCAAAATTTTCTTCCATTTTCTTGCCGAATGTCTTCCGACTCCTAGGGCAAAGAAACTCATAGTGTATATTGGTAGGCTATAAACCAAATTCAGTAGTTTCGTTATTTTTTTTTTTTTTTTTTTAAAGTTAAATTAAAATACATGAGCAGCAACAGTTCTCACATCGACAATGCTCTTCTCAATACGTGTGATGTACCAGTTAAGACAATCTTTTGCACTTCTTGCAGGGATGGTAAGCCAGGGATCATCTCATATAATTTTCGGTTCCATTTCTTGATCATTCCTAGTGCTCCTACGATCACTGGTCTTGTAACCGCCTTGAGATGCCACATTTTCTCATATCAATGAGTAGGTCTTTATATTTTCTGAGCTTGTCAAACTCTTTCGCTGAGATATATGATCACAGGGGATGCTCATGTCGATCAATAAGCAAACTTATTGTTTTGGTCTTTACAAACAATATCTGGTTTATTGGCCTTGATGGTTCGGTCTGTATGTACTGGAAAGTCACAGAATGGTTACATTTTCTCCTTCAGTTACAGCCTCAGGGTGGTGATTATACCACTTGTCGGCAGCAGTTGTGATCTTGTAATGCCGACTTATTAGCCAGTGGAGATATTGGCCAACTCTGTCATGTCGTAATTTATACTCCACTGGTGCTAAGGACTTTACATCCAGAGATTAGGTGGTCCACTGTCAATCATGTCGTTGCAGAATCGGCATTTTGGTTGGCTCCATTTTTCTCACATTGGCCTGGTAGTTCGGGTTAATAGGCTTTGGTCTGAGCAGCCAGGATGAAACCTTCTCTCTCTGCTTTTAGCCCTGAACTCCGCAGCCACTGATGGGTTTGCTTCGGTCAACATCAGTTGTTTGCTGAGGGTCACATATTTGCCGTGCAGAGGTTTCTCCTTCCACCTATCAGCCAATTGCTCGTGCGCTTTTTTCATTGCCATCACTTTCAACCTTCTTTGCAACAATAGTTGCCGTACCTTCCGGGGTTGTTCAGTTTGGGTAATCCTGCACGAGATCAATAGCAAATTTTTTGCTTTCCTTGATGATAGAATGAAGCTTCTTTCGTCTCTCGTGATTTTCCACGAGCTTTAGCATCCAGTCATTCGATATTTCGAGATATTTGGCCAGTCCAATTGTGGTTGTTTTGTAAGCTAGTTCAAATGGATCAGGCCTCGACCGCCTTGGGCTCTGGGAAGGTAAAGGCGATCTACGTCTGGCCTTTGGGGGGTGCATCCCTTACAACTCAGCAGCTGCGTATTTTTCTATCTATATTCTTTACTTCACTCATATTCCAGTTCAACACATTGTAGCTATAAGTAACCAACTGGAACTGCTAAGGAATTATAGCTACACCTTGTTACGTGCATTTAGTTCAGATTTCAGGACTGCACGAACTCTCCTATAACATTCCTTCCTGGTTTTCTCTTTCATGCTTGCATGCTGAATACCAGAGCCTTCATTTATCCCTAAATATTTGTATGTCTGTTCTTGCTCAAGCTCTTATGACTGTGTCAACATCTAATGCGACTGAATTTGTGGTCTTCACTTCCCTTTCTGGAGAGTGGCCTTGCACACTTCTCAAGTCCAAACTCCATCCCGATTCATAGCTGAATGCTTTCACGGTGGCGCAATAGGCCTTCAAGTTCATTATTGTCTTTACCATAAAGTTTAAGTCATCCATATAAAATAGATGGCTTATTTTTTTTTTATAATTATTATTATATAATTATTATTATTATTATTATTATTATCATTATTATTATGGTTATTATTATTATTATTATTATTATTATTATTATTATTATCAATATTATTTTTAATAGTATTATTTTTATTATATAATTTTTATTATTGTTATTATCAATATTATTATCGTTATTATTATCATTATTATTATAATTATTAATATATTAATATATTAGTATTATTATTATTGTCATTAATATTATTATTATTTATTATTATTATTAAAAATATATATTTATTATCGTTATGTATATTATTACTTATTACTATTATTATTATTAATATAATCATAATATTATTAATATTATTATAATTATCGTTATTTAAATATTTTTATTATTATTATTATTCTTATTAATATTATTAATAATATTATTATTATTAATAATATTATTACTATTATTATTTTTATCGTTATTATTATCATTATTATCATTATTATTATTATGAATATTATTATTATTATTATTATTATTATTATTATTATCGTTATTAGTATTATTATTATAATTATTATTATTATTATTATTAACATCATTATCATTATTATTATCATTATTATCATTATTATCATTCTTCTTATTCTTCTTCTTCTTTTTCTTCTTCTCATTATTA
>NC_042999.1:12986690-13034190 GCF_006345805.1 Octopus sinensis | reverse complement strand
GTGTTTGTGTGGGGGGAGTTTTTATTTATGTGTGAGTGTGTGTGAATGTGTGTGTGGGTATTTTCATTTCAGTGTTTGTGTATCAGTGTGTTTTTATTTCTGTGTGTACGTGTGTGTGAGCGAGTGTTTTTATTTGTTTGTGTGTGTGTGCGACAATTACAGCTACAACAAACAATTTGACCAGTTCTAAGATACCCAAATTTGCAGATGGAGAAAACATATTATTTTAAAAGTGGATAAAACTAATTTTCATACTGGGGTAGATGGTGCTGAGATTCCAACTGGATGTGCTAACCACCCAGTAACCCCCTAATCTATGTACCTGGACTGGCTACAATAGGTTTCATTCAGAGATATCTCTGGTGTGGAATATTTATGACAATAGAAGTTGAGTTGTTGCAGGCTTCGTTATATATATATACATATATATATATTGCTAGGCGTAGGAGCGGCTTTGTGATAAGTAGCTTGCTTACGAACCACAGTGTTTTGGGTTCAGTCCCACTGCGTGGAACCTTGGGCAAATGTCTTCAACTATAGCCTCGGGGCGACCAAAGCCTTGTGAATTTCGTAGACGGAAACTAAATGAAGCCCATCGTGTATATATATATATATATATATATATATATATATAATATATATATATATATATATATATATATATATAATATATATATACGTTTGCATGCCTCTTTATCCATCGAATATCGCTTGACAAACGATGCTGCTGTTTTCACGCCCCCGTAACTGAACGGTTCAGCAAAAGAGACCGATACATTAAGTACTAGGCCTATAAAGAATAGGTCCTGGGCTCTATTTGCTCGACTGAAGGCGGTGCTCCAACATGGCCGCAGTCAAATAACTGAAAGTAGCAAAAGCGAGTGAAAAAGTAATTCGCGAAAACAGTGTATATTTTGCAAGCAATAATAAATCTCTGAACGAGATGTAAACAGTAACTGCTCGACAACGTAAAGTATACTTTACGTTGTCGAGCAGTTACTGTTTACATCTCGTTCAGAGATTTATTATTGCTTGTAGACAGTTTTTAGAAATCAGTGACGGAAGTTACTGAAAAAACAATAAATAAGGATTTGCAAACGGTCTCCCTTCATCGAAAACTGGTGATTGCCGTACGCCGAAGACAAGCAAATACCTAGAAACTGCAGTCCGTGCGTATCACTTAGGTTGACGAGAGAGGGATAACCTCCCTTTGCAAATACCATAAGAGCACAGAAAGTGTGCCTAAAGCCAGCTGGAGACGATGATCTCCTGGGGCTACAAGCTACAGTAACACCCACCCTTAGTGGTTAGCCATATTGAGATGGCTAGTTGACAAAATTAAGGGAGATAACTGGAAAATATCTTCTAGAGTTACTTCCCTTGAATATTATTATAAAGACTTGTTCCATTTTTTTGATTGTGCCCATGCTTCAGCACCACCTTTTATCGAGCAAATCGACCCCAGGACATATTCTTAGTAAGCCTACTATTTATTCTATCGGTCTCCTTTGTCGAACCGCTAAGTTACGGTAACGTAAACACACCAGCATCGGTTGTCAAGATGTACTGTGAATGATGGTTAACAATAGAAGAACGAATTATATGATACTTTCTGTGGTTATATTTTTCCTATTGTAGTAGGAGATGAGGCATGATCGCACAAGGCATTAACCTTAGCCCTCATCCCTGCTTTTCAATGCTAAACCCGATATAAAACAGTGCTCAACACTATAAATAAACCTGTTCAATCTCTACCCTCCTCATCACCCCAAATCCTAACCCCTAGTTCAAACTTTGATCTCTTACCTGACTATTCTCTCTAAAAACCCTTCACAAATCCTCAAGCTGACCCTAATATAGACTAAACTCTGAAAACGAATACTAACAGCAAACCCACACCAAAATAAGAAAAACCACTTACCTTTGGCCATTTGGGATCTATAATACAAGGCATGATATGCAAACAACAAGCAAAATATCAACCAACATTTGAAAGTCAAGTTTTATCTATGTGTCGAATCATGAAATACACTTGTTTAATAAATATGGTTGTCCTTACATTTACACAGTACATTGCTTCCACAAGTCATCAAACTAATCATTCTCACGCGAAATCAATTGTTTTTATTTATAAATAGAAACAAATTAATTATTGAAATTAATATAAGAAATACGATTAACGTGTATGTGTGTCATCATCATTTAACATTCGTTTTTCATGTTGTCATGGGTTGAACAATTTCACACTATCTGAGATGAATTACTACACGTACATCTAATGTCTGTTTTCACATGGTTTCTATGTCTGAGAAAAGTTTTGGTAACACTGACACTAGTAAAATTAAAAAGTAAATTTCAAGGATGAGTGGATTGCTAGTAGTGAGAGAGATGGCTTCATCCTAACCTGTAGTATGATAGAGAGACAGGCAGAGGTGTGTTGCTGTAGAGAAAGTACATGGCTACCCTGCATATATGTATGTATATAGGTAGACATCGATTAGAGCGCTTTCTCATTGCTAATATGTTAACATATGCCTGATGTGTGCTTTAAAAATAAAGTGCTTGCACTGGCACTAATTTCTTCAGATGATGAAAATCACGGAGAGGATCATAGCCCAACTAATTAGGAAAAGACTTAATCTAGATGAGATGCAATTTGGTTTTGTATCAGGAAGAAACACCAGTCATGATATATTTCTGGTAAGAAACCCCCAGGAGAAGTACCTAACCAAGTATAAACCTCTGTACTTAACTTTTGTTGGTATCATAATCATTCAGGTAATAACAGATGAATATAAAACAGGCAGACCCTAGCAACTCCTCTATGCTGATTACAGGATTACAACTAAACACACATATATTACAATTTATTACATTACATTCAATTCGCCATATATTATTCATTTTATTATCCATCATCTTTCCCTTCACATTTCAGGTATACTGAAGACCCTTTATTCATTGCTTCAGACTGCGTAAAATATTGGTGAAAGCAAACAGTTGTCAGACTTATTTATGACAAAAAGTGAGTCAGTATGACCAACGTAACCTGTCCTGCACCTGATTGTGCCATGAGTTGGCCTGTAAACAATCCATGGGAGAGAGTACTGACAAGCCTCATCGATCATCTGCAACAATGACACAGAATGTATGCACCTGCCACCTACAACAAATACAACCCCCTCCTCCAACTACACTACCATTCCCAGCCACTGAGGAAAAACGTTTTCGCCTGAGGAAGTAGCTGCTACAATACTACAGCTCCAGCACATTCAATGTCTGCAACCATCGGCAATTTTCCAAGATGTCTGACCAACTGATCCACTTAATGGAGGATCCCAATGCTAAACCAGTCGCCCACCATTTGCCCATACCAGTCCTGGTTCATTGGCAAGAGGAATTAAAAGCAGGTCTCGACCGGAGCATTCCACTTGGAGTTATCAAGCCTATCCCCATTGGTACATCTGTCACTTGGTGACAGACAATGGTGGTATGTCCTAACAGGTCTGGAAAACCATCGTGAAGAAAGCATCAAATGGCGCACAGGCGCTTAACACTGCCCTATCAGCTATGAGCTGACATTGTACCTTCTTCCACAATTGGGGAGTGCACCACAGAATCACTGCCGTTGCATTTCCCCATGACAACTGCCATGCCAAAGTTTCAATACAGGCGTGACATCTGTATCTCAATTGTTGAAAACCCTTCGAATTTTTTCGCACGTGATATCATAGTGAAAACTTCAGTTATTTCTGTCTTTCACTCTGTCTGTCTCTTTACACACACTAACAAAAGCACTTCACTTACACACCACACTTTCTGTGTCGCACAACCCATCAAACACACACACACACACACACACACACACTCACGCACGCACACATGTACATCAATGCTTTCGGAGTGAAATGTTAAAATATTGAGTTTTCTCGAATTTTGTCTTAATTGGGGGTGAAATTGAAAGAAATATATTATGGCATGAGCAAATGGAGTACTTTGAAAAATCTTAGGTAAATTCTAATTGAAGAAATTGTGTGAGGAGTAAATGGTTATGTATTTATTTGTTTCTGTTTGCTGTGTTTTTTTATTTTTTGAGTAGTGGTTTAAATACTTTCAGTTTAGTCTTCCTCAAATCACTCTGTCGCTATTTACTTTCATTTTATTCGTTGCACACTGTGTGTGTGCGTTTGCGTGTGCTGTAAACCAGACTAAGAAAAGCATTTGACATACACACCAGAATGTGAGTTTTCTGTAAATTTTGCTTAATTGGAGTTTAAATTTTAAAAACTGGACCTGGCATGATCCGATGCATTCTACTCTTAAAAATGCTAGGTAAATTGTAATTGAAGAAATCCTATATTGTAGATTTCTATAACTCCCAAAGGGAGGCAGATAAAATCAGCCTTTTATAATAAGAGATATTTCATCTACTATATTTTGAATGGGATAAAGAGAGTCTGCCAAATGTTGACCCAACTGAGGGACCAGCTATCCGAGTTGACAGTTCCTTGGTAGATAAGGCAATTAGAAGCATGAAGACAGGGAAAGCCCCCGGCCCATCAGGAATTACTGCAGAGATGCTCAAAATGTCTGGCAGTGTTGGCTATAGCCTAGTCACCCGTATAGTCAACCAGGTGATACATGAAGGAGTCATAGGCGAGAACAATGTTTATAAATAAAAGTTTAATAAAATTACATAGAGATGAGTAGAAGAGGGGTTATAGTTATATATGTAAAGGTAGAGGAAGTAGAAGAGGGAGAAAGATGTACTAGGTGATGGTGAATCAATTATTATAATAAGCCAGATTTACCCAAGAAATATACAGTGACTATAAGATTAGAAGTGAGAGAAGTGGCTAGGCAGGCAATATCTAGGGAAACGTGATGGAGAGAGAGAAATGGAGTTATACTCGAGAAGCACATGAATTATAGCTGATTAGAGAAAGGCTGAAAAAATATTTTTAATAGGGCTATTGAAAATTATTTTACTTTTTGCTAACATTTAGCCTTAAATTTATTATTTGAAGTAATTTTTTAATTATACAGTAATAAACGCTATTATTTTTACGTCATATGTAAACAAGCATAATTTTGTTTTTGAAGCACTGAAATGTATTGTAGTACAAGCAGAAAGATATATTTTTCAATGCATAAATACTGATAGAACAGCATCTGTAGGATAAAATCCTTACAGAGCAAAAAAATCTGTCAGCAACCAGCCATGAGAATCAAACTCACATCCTTTTGATTTCCAGTCAAATGCTTGACCATTAAGCCAAACTGTTTTACTGGCAAATTTTGATTCTCATGGCTGGTTGCTGATAAATTTTTCTGCTCTGTAAGGATTTTATCCTATATGCTGTTCTCCCAGTATTTACACGTTGAAAAATATATCTTTCTATTTATACTATTATTTTTAGTTTTTAAATTTAAATATAATTTTAACTATAGCTGCAGTATTTTAAATATAAATATGCTTGTCCTGTACTTTTTCAGGTTTAATAACTTAAAAATATTAATTTCCATGTGTCCACATTTTTCATTGTAATCCACTTTTTTCCTGACAACGCAATTAAACGAATAAATAGGGACAATTAATAATTTATAATTTCACCTAATTAAAAAATTTTAATTTTATTTAATACTTTTGCTAAATAATTTTTCCATTATTTTTCATGTTTGATGATTGAATTAAAATAAGGATAGGTATTAATCTAAATAAATAAAAAATGAATTGCAAGAGCACTGTATAGTGGTACTGGCTCATGGTAAAATTGAAAATTCAGGGAAAAAGAGTCAGAAAGAGAAGAAATCTTACTGAGGCAAGGGAGATAACTGGGTATATTTTATAAGGTTACGTGATAGTGAAATAATACTGCAGACAGGGTCATTAGAGCAAAGAAACAGGCATGGAAGGCCTGGAATAGTTGGGGTAGCAAGTAACTGTATCAGATAATCAGAAGCTAGAGGACAGGTATGTATAACCAAGGGAGAAGCAGAAAAGAAGAAGTTTGCAAACGTTCAGCAACACGAGGACCAAAGAACTGAAGTATTTCGGATTGCAAGACAGTGTGTGAGAGAAAATTGTGATGTCATAGGAGAGAAATGTGTCCGCATGGATGATGGTGCACTTGCATTTCATGGTTCTGCAAAGAAAGAGGCTTGGAGATGCCATTATGAAAGACTACTGAATGTGGAGAATGAATGGGAGGAGGAGAGTCTGCCAAAGGTTGACACATTTGAGGGACCAGCTACCTGAATCAATAATATCTTGGTAGATAAAGCAATTAAGGATATGAAGGCAGGGAAAACCCATCAGGAATCACTGCTGTGATGCTCAAATATCTGGTGGTGTGGGTTATAGTCTAGTCACCCGTAGTGTAGTTCACAAAGGAGTCATACCCAATGACTAGTGTAGCAGCACTATAGTCAACTGCTACAAAGGTAAAGGTGATATCTTAGATAGAAATAAGTACCGGGGTATCAAATTGCTGGATCAGGTAATAAAAGTAATGGAGAGGGTCATAGCCCAACTAATTAGGGAGAGAGTTAGCCTAGATGAGATGCAGTTTGGTTGTGCGTCAGGGAGAAGCACCACAGATGCTATATTTCTGGTAAAGCAACTGCAGGAGAAATACCTAGCCAAAGATAAAGCTCTGTACTTGCTTTTGTTGACCTGGAGAAAGCCTTTGACAGGGTCCGTCGATCCCTTATCTGGTGGTTAATGAGGAAACTAGGGATAGACGAGTGGTTGGTAAGAGCCATACAAGCCCTGTACAGGGATGCTGTCAGTAATGTGAGGGTTGGTAATGAGTACAGTGAAGAATTCCAGGTAGAAGTAAGGATCAGTCCTCACCAGGGATCAATCCTCTTATTCATCATAGTTCTCAAGGCAATAACAGGAATTCAAGACAGGCTGCCCCTGGGAGCTCCTCTATGCTGATTATTTGTATCTAAAGCATCACCTTTACCTTTGTAACAGTTGACTATTATGCTGCTACACCAGTCATTGGGTATGACTCCTTCGTGCATCACCTGGTTAACTATATGGGTGACTAGGCTATATCCGACCCTACCAGATATTTTGAGCATCTCTGCAGTGATATCTGATGGGCCGGCGGGCTTTCTCTGCCTTCATACTCTTAATTGCTTTATCTACTAAGGTACTGTCAGCTCGGATAGCTGGTCCCTCTGTTGGGTCAACATTCAGCTGACTCTCTTTCTCCCATTCATTTTCTTTATTCAGCAACCTTTCAGAGTGGCATCTCCAAACCTCTCTCTTTGCAGCCACATTTAGTGCAAGTGAACCATCATCCATGCGAACACATTTTTCTCCTACCACGTCACGATTCTCTCTCACACACTGTCTTGAACACAAAATACCTCGTCTTTGGTCCTTATGGTGTAGAACATTGGAAAATTTTTTCTTATCTGCTTCCCTTCTGGCTAAGTAAACCTGCCTCTTAGCTTCCCTTCTGGCAGTCTGAAACAATTCCCTGCTATCACCGTTCTTCCAGTCCTTCCAAGCCTGTTTCTTTTCTCTAATAGCCCTGTCAACAACATTGTTCCACCACCATGTTATTTTCAGTCAAGAGGGAACTTTGCTCCATCCACAGATCTGTTCAGTGGCCCTCAGCAGGTTGTCCCGTAGAAACCTCCAGTTGTCTTCTACATCGTGTGAAGCTATATCCCCTTCTATTTCGTCAAAAGCTTCAAGTAATATGTCCCTAAATCTCTGTCCATTTGCAGGATCTTTAAGCTTCCATCTAGCCATAGAAAACCATGTCAAATGAGACTGGAGTCTGGTGCAGCCTTCCAGCCTAGTCAAACCATTCAATCCATTCCAGCATAGACAATGGACGTTAAATGATGATGATGATGATGTCAATGACAAGAATTACAACTCACAGGTGCCATTTACATGACACCATCAACGACCATGACTACAGTTTCACAGGTGTCATGACTACAATTACATGACACCAGCATGGCCACAACTATGATTTCACTTGGCCTGATGAGTCTTCCTATGCACAGCATATCACCAGAGGTCTCGGTTACTTGTCATCACCTTTGTGAGGCCCAACATTTAAAGATCATGTTTCACCACCTCATCCCATGTCTTCTTGGATCTACCTCTTCCACAGGTTCCCTTCACAGTTAAAGATTGGCACTTCTATTCACATCTGTCCTTGTTCATATGCATCACATGGCCACACCAGCACAGTCATCTCTCTTGCACAGTACATCTGATGGCTCTTATACCCAACTTTTCTCTCAAGACACTTACACACTGTTGTGAAGGCACACTGACATTGCACATCCAACGAAACATACTAGCTTCATTTCTTTTAAGCCTTTACATGCCCTTGGCAGTCGCAGCCAATGTTTCACTGCCATGTAACATAACTGTTCATACATAGTCATCATACAGTCTGCTTTCATTCTGAGGGAGCAGCCCTTCATTAACAACAGAGGTAGGAGCTCTCTGAACTTTGCCCAGCCAATTTTTATTCTCACAGTTACATTCCTGGAAGATCCACCCCCACTACTGACCTGGTCATCTAGATAACATTAGCTATCAGCTTACACCGGGCACATCTTATGAAGTTTTTCCCTACTCCTTTTCTACAGATCAAGCAGGCCATCTACTTGCAAAGAAGTGTGATTTGTCCTCTTTCCTACTTACTAAGGCTTTTGTTTTTGCTAGATTAACTCTAAGGCCTTTCAATTCTAGACCTTGCTTCCACACCTGAAATTTCTCTAGTTCTGGAAGTGATTTAGCTACCCCTTTATTATAATACAGAAGTAGAATTGAACAATGCATGTATTATTAATATCGGCATAATGACTCTCCCTGGACACAACAAAAGTTTTTTCAACACAAATTGGCATCAAGAATTTTGCAAACCAGATACAAAAACGAAGTATATATATATATATATATATTCTGCGCCATGAGGATGAAAGACTTGAGGTATTTCGTGTTGCACGACAGTGTGTGAAAGAGAATCGCGATGTGGTAGGAGAGAAATGTGTTCGCATGGATGATGGTTCACTTGCGCTAAATGAGGAAGCAAAGAGAGTGGTTTGGAGACGCCACTATGAAAGGTTGCTGAATAAAGAAAATGAATGGGATAAAGAGAGTCTGCCGAATGTCGACCCAACAGAGGGACCAGCTATCCATGTTGACAGTTCCTTGGTAGTCAAGGCAATTAGAAGCATGAAGACAGGGAAAGCTCCAGGCCCATCAGGAATTACTGCAGAGATGCTCAAAATATCTGGCAGTGTCGGATATAGCCTAGTCACCCGTATAGTCAACCAGGTGATACACGAAGGAGTCATACCCAATGACTGGTGTAGCAGCACCATAATCAAATGCTACAAAGGTAAAGGTGACGCCCTAGAGACAAATAATTACAGAGGTATCCAGCTGTTGGATCAGGTAATGAAGGTTACGGAGAGGGTCATAGCCCAACTGATTAGGGAGGGAGTCAACTTGGATGAGATGCAGTTTGGTTTCGTGCCAGGGAAAAGTACCACTGATGCCATATTTCTGGTAAGAAAGCTGCAGGAGAAATACCTAGCCAAAGATAAGCCCCTGTACCTGGCTTTCGTTAACATGGAGAAATCCTTTGGCAGGGTCCCCCGATCCCTTATCTGGTGGTCAATGAGGAAACTAGGGATAGATGAATGGTTAGTGAGAGCTGTGCAAGCCATGTACAGGGACGCTGTAAGTAAGGTAAGGGTTGGCAACGAGTACACTGAAGAATTCAAGGTAGAGGTTGGGGTCCACCAGGGTTCAGTCCTCAGCCCTCTCCTATTTATCATAGTCCTCCAGGCAATAACGGAGGAATTCGAGACAGGATGCCCCTGGGAGCTCCTCTATGCTGATGACCTTGCTCTAATTGCTGAGTCACTATCAGAACTAGAGGCAAAGTTTCAAGTGTGGAAACACGGATTAGAATCGAAGGGCCTTAGAATCAACCTAGCTAAAACCAAAGTCCTAATATGTAGGAATGCAGGCAAACCACAAATCCCTTCAGGTAGATGGCACTGCTCGATCTGTAGTAGAGGTGTAGGTAGAAACTCTATAAGATGTACCTAGTGTAAGCTATGGACACATAAGAGGTGCAGTAATATCAAAGGAAGGCTAACTGGGAAGATAGTTTTTGTATGTGGCAGATGCTCGGGAGCAATAAACACTGAAAATGCGCAGAGACCAACTTCCACCATATTCCAGGGAAAAAACTAGAAATAGTTGATAGCTTCCGTTATCTAGGTGACCAAATCAGTAGCGGAGGAGGGTGCACTGAAAATGTAGCTGCTAGAATAAGAATAGTTTGGGCAAAGTTCAGAGAGCTCTTACCTCTGCTAGTGACAAAGGGCCTCTCGCTCAGAGTAAAAGCTAGACTGTATGGCGCTTGTGTACGAACAGCCATGCTACATGGCAGTGAAACATGGGCTGTGACTGCTGAGGACATGCGTAAGCTCGCAAGGAATGAAACCAGTATGATCCGATGGATGTGTAATGTCAGTGTGCATACTCGACAGAGTGTAAGTACCTTGAGAGAAAAGTTTGACCTAAGAAGCATTAGATGTGGTGTGCAAGAGAGACGACTGCGCTGGTATGGTCATGTGGTGAGAATGGATGTGGATAGCTGTGTGAAAAAGTGCCACACCCTAGCCGTTGAGGGAACCTGTGGAAGAGGTAGACCCAGGAAGACCTGGGATGAAGTGGTGAAGCACGACCTTCGAACATTAGGCCTCACCAAGGAAATGATTAGACCAAGACCTTTGGAAATATGCTCTGCCCGAGAAGACCTGGCAAGCCAGATGAAACCATAACCCGTGGCCTATGCCAGGAGCGTAACCAGCCCGCTTATGCGTAGCTTTTCCTTCTTTGGTTACTAAACTTTGCTTGCAAAGACCTGTTGAGGCAAGTGAAATCAAAATCAAAATCATTTCGATGAATGGCATCCGTGCTAGCGGGGTGCAAAGAGCACCATACGAGTGTGATCATTGACAGAGCAGCTATTGGAGTATGATTGTTACCAGCGTCACCTTACTGGCACTTATGCCTGTACTAGTAGAGTGCCAAGAACACCATCCGAGCGTGATCATTGTGATCGTTGCCAAAGCAGCCAACTGGCTTCCATACCTGTGGCACGTAAAAGGGCACCATTCGAGCATGATCGTTACCAACGTCGCTTCACTGGCACCTGTGTCGGTGGCATGTGTAAAAAGATTTGAGCGAGGTCATTGCCAGTATCACCTGACTGGCCTCCGTGCAGGTGACACGTAAAAAGCACCCACTGCACTCTCGGAGTGGTTGGCGTAAGGAAGGGCATCCAACTGTAGAAACTCTGCCAGATCAAGACTGGAGCCTGGTGCAGCCATCTGGTTGCTAGCCCTCAGTCAAAACCGTCCAACCCATGCTAGCATGGAAAACGGACGTTAAATGATGATGATGATGATATATATATTATAATAAAGGGTAAAAATCATTAATGATTTTACCAGTGGGCTAGCATGGAAATAAAAACATCATAGGTGAATTTTACAAATATTTTAATAATTATATACATAATTATAACAAGGGATTGGCTATAAGTCTCTCCATGTGCTAGAAAAATAGACGCCTAAAAACACTATTTCCACTTTAAAAACTCTGTGTTTTATTTTTTTGAGTTTTTAAGGTGGGAATAGAGTCTTTAGGCATCTATTTTTCTAGCGCATGGAGAGACTTATAGCCAATCTCTTGTTATAATTATGTATATAATTATCAATATATATATATATATATATAAATCATAGTTGTGGCTGATGCCAGAGCCGCCTGTGTGGCACCCGTGCTGGTGGTACATAATAAGCACCATTCAAGTGTGGATCGATGCCAGTGTCACCTGATTGGCTCCCCGTGCTGGTGACAAGTAAAAAGCACCATCTGAACGTGGTCGAAGCAAGTGCCGCCTGACAGGTTCCCGTGCTGGTGGCATGTAAAAAGCACCCACTACACTCTTGGAGTGGTTGGCATTAGGAAGGGCATCCAGCTGTAGAAACATTGCTAGATCAGATTGGAGCCTGGTGCAGCCTACCAGCTTGCCAGTCCTCAGTCAAACCGTCCAACCCATGCCAGCAGGCAAAACAGACGTTAAACGGTATTGATGATGATGATGATGACATACATTGTCTTTAAAGTTGAGGGGGGAATTAATGATATTGCTTAGAAGAAGGAAAGAATGAGTAAAATCCAACAGGAAAGGTAATGGAGCTAATAGAATTAAGAGAAAAGAAAGGAAAAGGAGAAAGAAAGAGGGAGAGATATAGAGTGAGAGATATAGAGTGAGAGATAGAGAGAGAGTAAGAAAAGCATAGTGGTAACTGATGGAGAAGTATAAAAAACGCAAAGATAAAAAAGAAGAGAAAGAGAGGGGAAAAAAGAAGATAAAAATCGATGGAGGAAGAGAATTAAAAGAAGAGAGCTAAAGAGAGTGAAGAGTAAAGGGAGAGAGGGGCAAGGTGATTGAATGGAAGGAACACTGAAGATAGGGGAGAATTAAGATGGAGAGGTAGAGAGAGAAAATGGAGGAAGAGATGTAGAAAAAAGAGTAAGAGTGATATAAAGAGGCAGGGAAATAGCTGAGAAGACTCGGTTTAGAAGATGGGAATATATAGAAGAGAGAGAGAGAGACAGAAGAAAGGTGATAAAGGCGAGAAATAAGAACAGAAAAGTAAAAAAAAAATAAAGAGGAAGAATTGAAAAGAAACAGCGAGAAAGAAAAGTGAGAGAAAAAAGGGGAAAATAAAGGAGGGAAAGATAGACAGGAGAAATATAAGGGCAAATGAAAAGAGAGAAAAAGGGGGAGTGAAAGAAAGAGTTGTAAAATTATGCTGAGATTACCGGATTAAGTAGAAAGAAGAGGATGGGAAAGAAGAGAAAAAGGAAAAGAGTGAAAGTGATGAAGTAGTTTAGGTTGGTGAAGATGAGGGGAGAAGAAAAAGTGCGTTTTAATAACGATGGGAGAGAGAGAGAGAGAGAGAAATAGATTGTGTATCTACCGGGATAAAAAGAGAGAGTGAAAAAAATCGTATGTGAATAGACAGGGAGGGATACAGAGGTAGAGTAGATGTGAAAAGAACGAAAGTGGGGACAAAGAGCAATAGAATGCGTGTGAGTATGAAGAGAGCACATGAGAGAGATATAGTGTGTATGAATAAAGAGATAGAGATAGTGTGCAGGAATAGAGAGAGAAGGAGGGAGAGAAATAGAGAGTGTCAATACGGAGGGGGAGAACAAAGAGGGAAGAGAGAAATAGAGTATGTGTAAATACAGAGAGAGAGAGATAAAGAAAAATAGAGTATGTAAATAAGATGTGGAGGATGAGGAGAGAAGTAGAGCTTCTATGAATAGCGAAGGAGGGAAAGAAAGCGAGAAGGTGTGAGCGAGAGGGAGGTGGCGATCTGGTTAAATGTTTGACAGCGCCATCTGTTGGCAAGGAGCTGACACTATGGTGGCAATGAAAGCCAGTCGGATGGACTGGAGAGGACAGAGAAAGGACGAGCTGTTGGCCTGAAACTCGAGCTTTTATTATAGTATTATTATCTCTCCTTTAGTTTTATTCATTTTGACGAGTCTTGGAAGACTTTCGACGGCTGAGAAACAAAGAAACAACAAATATATACAATCAATAAAAAAGATAACAATGGCATCGCCGAACCGTTCGTCCGCCTCGACTTCCTCAATCTGTCGTATGAAATAAGGTGAACTTTATCCAAGAACTGTCGGCATATTTACAGTCATCTTCTGCTGGCAACCCTAATAGGAGACCGAGGATAAGAATAAGAAAGAAAGCGTCAAGCAGTAACAGCGAACATTTAATGGGCTTTGCTTAATATTGGCTTCTCTCGTTCTCAGAAAACAAGGTGACGTCAACCACAAAAGCTTCTTTTTCCATTATAATCATATTTCTGCATAAATACGCAAAAGCATCGACGTAGACTGGAACATATGTGTATGTACAATATATGTGTGTGTGTACGTATATATATGTGATTCTTGTTTTCTGTGCTTGTGTGTAAACACAGTCCTTGCTGCTGTGTGTGTGTGTAGGCAACCACTGACTCGATCCGCTCAAACAAACAACATCCACGAATGGTTCGAAGCAACATATGTGCCACACTGATGTCGTTTAGTCCGACTTGAAGACAGACGGAAGGAATTTTAAGGTTCAGCTTCCACAAGTATTGCTTGCTTTATTTAAAGGCAAGCGGCTGCTGTTCCATTCAGTTTGAAAAAGATAGGCTTGGACAGGATCATGACAGGACAGGGACCTTCTTACAGGTTTGCCGATTATTTTGTCATCTGTGGATTAGACGTGGACTCTGGTTTAGAACCTGATACGCTCTCGGGTAAGTGCTTCCCTTCTTTTATATTGCATATAAAACCTGATGTTGTTATCATTGTGATAACAACATCAGCATCGCCACATTTATACATACATGCATTAGGTGTATATACAGATACCTAGAACAATGATGGTTAATAATGGTTTCGAGTTAAAATACAAGGCCTGCATTTTTAAGGCAAAGGTAGATGTCATCGATTCCAATACTTATAATAATAATAATGCTTTCTTTACAATCAATAACAATTATTATTAATAAATGTTGGCCAAAAATGTTTAAGATATTGTTGAGAGCAGTACAAAAAAAAAAAAAAAAGAATGAGAAACTGTGGTGGATATTTCCATCGATTAAAATATTTGGGACGTGTTGAGGGGCAACAACCTCTTCATGTCGATGTCTCTCTCTCTCTCTTGCGCACACAGTAGTGTGTATATATATATATATATATATATATATATATAAAACACTCTTCGGTATATTAAAAACATTTTTTTTCTCTCAGGTTATTTCTTTTTCGCTTTTCCTGTCCAACTTCACTCTTTAATTATTACCAACTCTTCCGTTGATATTCACAGAAGAAAGCATTTCCCGGCCACTCCCATGTAAATTATTTCTGCTTAATACCCAGTTTTAGTAAAAGTAGCTGCTACCCACGGTTAGAAGTGGTTTCTTAACAGTTGGTTGGGTGAAAATCTCTTTCATAAGCGCTAATTTACTAATTAAACCAACATTTGTCAATTTAGCGCGTACCTGTCTTCGAGAAACAACAAACATTCCAATATAAACAGAGTTTAATTAAGTTTATTCATTACATTTATATGATGATAGGTGTTATGCCTCCAATTTCAATCAACACATTCTTGTAGTTTTTTTAGGTCTACCTTTTTTCTTTTTATTTCCTTATTTTCATTTGTTATTCTAGTGTATGTATATAACCTAGATACATACAACTTCCTCTGGCAAAAACATTCTTGTTATTTAATTCCATGCGTTAATTACTATGATGTATGCATGTGTCCGTTGATAACAGGTTCGTGCGTCGGACACGCTCCTCCTCTCGATTCTTTAAACAACCACTTTACATTCAAAGCTTAACAAGACCACTCACCAGCTGATGGCTGTTGTTGTGCTTGACTGTGGAGTTAATAGTTATTTATGTATTCTATTATTCGCAGTTTTAGAGTACATTTTAACCGAACATATTCTCTTACCCCATTCTCTATATATCTCTCTCCTTAATTTTTTTTTGTTTTACCACAATACAGACAAAATTTCCCACACAGATCTTGTATTTTAATCTTTTTTTAATGTTTTATTTTACCACTTCTAAAAGTTTTCTTGGTACTATTTGAGAACAGTGGTCCCGGTGCGCGCACTCGCGTAGTCGCGCATCCGTACTAGCTAGTCGTGACTAGTCAATCCTACAACGACTACCTAGCAAAGTAAATAAAACACAAAATAAATAATTTTAAAACAAAGTAAATAATACAAAAACACAAAGTAAGGATCGACTAGTCATGACTAGCTAGCCCGGATGCGCGAGTACGCGCACCGGGACCACTCTTCTCAAGTTGTACCGTTTTCTTTTGTGTTTTTAGATATTTGTTTTCTCAGTTTACATATTTCTAGAATGTCTGCTCAGATTTAATTAAGGTAGCGCAAATGGTCTCGGTCATTCTTTGTCAAAGCAAGTGATCTTGTCCGTATGTTGGTCTCGTATGTGTATATATACATACATACAGGTGTGCGTGTTTATGTATATATGTGTATGTATGTGTATACACACACACTTGTAGAATAGCATCGGCGACTGATTATGTGTGAATATATATATATCGTTTGTAGAAAACATAAATCCGAAGAAGCACACTCTATATATATATATATATATATATATATATATATATATATATATATATAATAAATATTAGGGAATAAATCCAAATTTACAGGGAAAAATCAGATTTAGGATTGAATCCAATTTTATAGTAAAATATTATATAATATTAATTAGAGACAAAACCACTATTTTCCTTGTTTGATTTGCAAAATAGTGGTTTTGTCTCTAATTAATATTATATATATATATATATGCCACAATGCAATTGCAAACAGAAACTGCTAGACTACATGTAACAATAGAGATAGGAAACATAAACAAATATTAAAAAATAACCCATACACGCATTAATCTGCGATCAACTGTTCTTTATAACAACCATCAGTTCCACTGTTCTCGTTGTCATTATTCAACAGACTGCAGTTATCATCGTCAGTACATCTGTTCTAATTAAAAGCTGTTTATATCATAATTACGTGTTAATGGAACCACTGTACAGATTCTTTGTCGAGTGGCATGATTCCCATTGTATTATTGTTATTGCTAGTTGAAGGTTGTAGAGGATTCTAGTGACGACGTTGGTTATCGTATCTACGGAGGGAAGGGTTTTAACTGTGAGGGAATTTACGAATTCCCTCAACTCACCGTCGTCATATAAATCGTAATAAAAATATTTGCAACTTAACCGAAAGTAATTTTCTGGTATCTATGTTAAAACTTCTTGTAAAAGAACAATGTTCATATCTTTAAAAATAAGATAACACTTGCCAAGTTATTTAGTTCCAGTGAGTCCTGAAAGCTAACATTATAATCTAAGTAAGGTTTTTTTCTGTATTTCCAATCATCCTATATCTTATTCAGACATGGTGTATGTAGGTCTAAAATATGAGGCTTGCTCGCTGTTTTGTCACCTGTACTCTTCGTACTTGAGGTGACACACCTTTCAAGCTGCTCTAGTCACATAACTAATTAATATCCATCAGCGTTGTGTGTGTGTGTGTGTGATTGAAATATCGTTTTAGTGTTTGGTTTGCAATGTTCTTAATGTGCACTCGTGTATTAATAATGATAAAAAGAACCAGTGCGTGTGTTTATTGTTTGTATAATGACTCCCGGTATACAATCATGCATGCATACACCACGCGACACACACGGACTACATTTCATCGTTACTTTTAATACGTTCTGGCATTACTTGCAATGTTTATATTGGAACTGTGATTTAGTGCTGAAAATAAGACTTTGCTCAATGATACCTGAATATACTTGATTTTTAGTTATTTTATTCAATGTGTGTAGAACACATGGTGTAGAAGAATGTTGTACTTAGAACTATAACTCTTTCAATACAATTGGCTTAACATTCCATTTTTTTTGTATACAATACCAGTAATGCAATAAGGTTAATGGTGAAATCTATCAAGAAATAATGTAAAAACTTCCCATCTCTTCCCCTGGCTAAAATTTTATGGTTAAAAGCTATTCTAACTCTTTGAATGTTTGTTCCAAAACAGTGGTAGGAGGAGTAAGAAGAATATTCTGTGCTACTTTGGCGTGTGATCTACAATTTAAAGGGCGATTACTTTAGGTTACTTTTTACTTTACTTTTCCATTTCTAAAAGCCCTTCAGATGTTGGCTAAAGATTTTTACATGTGTGATCAGCAAGAAGACACCAAACTTGTGTGATCTACTCACATTTCAATTATGTTGTTTATTCTTGGTTTCTTATTTACTAAGACATAAATGAAACCTGGTTTTATTATTATTAAAATAGTAAAAATTTTGAAAAAACACATTTACACTGCTAAGTATGTACAAAAGAATTTATAATAGATTTGAATGGCAATTTGATAATAAAGATGAAATACAAATTTGAATAATTAATGAACCAAGCAAACATCTGCTAGAAATGTAAGAACATTTTAAAGGAAGTTGTCTTCTTGAAAAAATTGAAACAATTTATTTTACCCATGTTAATTACAGTTTTTGAAATACTTGTGTATATATGTGTGTCTGTATATATTTTGTTGTGTTATTTTATTTGTGACTCTATCTTAAGCATTTAAAGGTTTTCAACAAAATTTTCATTAGACTAATGGCAGAATTTTAAGTTAAGGACAGGTATAACTGTGTAGTTGAGAAAACTGCTTCCTAACCATGTTGTTTTGAGTTCAGTCCCACTGTGTAGCACCTTGGGCAAGTGTCTTCTACCATAGCCCTGGGTTCACCAAAGCCTTATTTGTGGATTTGGTAGATGGAAACAGAAAGCAGCATGTCAAGTGTGTGTGACTCCTTGTATTGACATTGTGCAGAGTAGTTTTAACCCATAAAGTGCTGGGATTTGCACTTACATAGCATGGACTGCTGAGTACCTTTTATGAAAATGAGACTACCATGCACACATAAAAAACAAAATAATAGTTAAAATATCCTCATAGTATATAATGGTGGCAAGTTTTACATCATCTGAAAAGTCATTTAGTCCTCTTGCATTCTGGTTGGTATTGGAGTATTTGAGTGACATTAGACCCCAACAAACACCAGCCAATTCATCTGACCCATACAACATGGAAATGTAGATGTTAAAAAGTGGATTGGTAAAATTGCTGTCTTTTGTAACTGCTTATCAATGTTATTTTTTGAAGAGGTAACCCTTTTGATACCAACCTGAGACCTCCCTTGATTCTATGACACAATCTTCCTAGTTTAAAGGGATTTAAAAAAAAGCCTTCCATTAAGTATCCATGTTAATTTATGTTTCAAACCCTAGCTTAATAATGGCAGTTATTTTACTAAATTCTTCATTATTTTTTAAAATTAATTGAAACAGGCTGTGTATTTGAATACGAATATGGCAACAGAAGAGATTTTGAAGGCTGTGCAGAGATACAGTTGTTTTTCTTCACATTTTTTGTTATTTGGGAATCAAGAAATTTTTTTCCTTAGAATGATCTGAGAGAACTATTAGTATTTACAAAAAAAAAAAAATTCTTTTGCCAGATTAATGAGAGGTCGATACATTCTTTTCTGTATTGCATCTTTGAGCTGAGTATATTATTATTATTATTATTATTATTATCATTATTATTATTATTATTATTAAGGCAGTGAGCTGGCAGATTTGTTAGCATGCTGGGCAAAATGCTTGGTGGTATTTCGTCTGTCTTCATGTTCTGGGTTCAAGTTCCACCGAGGTTGGCTTTGCCTTTCATCTTCTTTGGGTCAATGAAGTCAAGTACTGGGGTTGATGTGATCAACTTACCCTCTCTCCACAAATTTCAGGCATTGTGCCTTTAGTAGAAAGGATTATTATTTGCTTCAGTTTACTCAACATGTTAGACAACATCATTGCTTCAATGTCAGTCATGTTTCCAAGTAAACAGGAACCTATTTGTAAAAATTTTATTTAAATTTCTGTCCAACTTCTTTCACTTACTCTTTGCCTAACCCATGCCAGCATAAAGATGAGGCATTAAATGATGATGTGTATATAATGCACATGTGTATGCAGGTGTATATGTATATATGCATTTCTGTATGTATACAGTATGTGTTTACATGTATGTCTTTATCTATATACATATGTATGTATGCCTATATGTGTGTGTGTAATTATTTTGCAAAAGGTACTTTGTTTAAGAAATTGTTTCATTGTCTAAGTTTGGAAAGGTTGTTAGAGGTTCCAGTTTTTTTACCTACAGGAGTTATTGACCTTGGATCCTTATTCAGTAGGAAATTTGGCCCTATATCTCTATATATATAAACGGCAAAATGTCTGCGTGTGTGTCCTTTATACAAATCCACAATTTTTCACTTAGAGGGCTCGCACTTTCTATGGTCATTCAAAACCGTCCAAGGGTGGTCGTGCACATCCTTACATTTCCCCAGTCATCAACAAAGCCATTAAAAAGTCAATAGAAGTGACTTTTTTGTGAATTTTCTATCCAAAACCCAATCAAAATGCTCGAAACTTGATACGCCAATTGAATACCAGCTAGCTGTATGTGATTAGCCATCTGGTTAGTTTTATGTATATTTAATTTGTAGGAGAAGTGGTTGTCTGAAAGTATAGCGGTTACTTCGCTATTATTTTTCAATAAACTTTTTATTGATAAAAGCACAGATAAAACACCTGTCTCATATTGTCACTGTCTACAATACAGATAAAACTATCTCAATCTTATTGATAAATATGTTGTGTAATAATTGTAGTTTTAAATTTAAATTTTTTGTTGTATGACCATACTGCTAACAAATTACTCTTCTCTGTTTTAATTAGTTTTGAACATAAAGAATTTGGAGGTATTTAGTGAAATTATAACTTTTACTTTTATTGTTATCATCAGTGTCCTTAGTGCTGGTAGCACAAAATAAAAAAGAGTACCCATTACACACTTATAAAGTGATTGGCGTATGGAAAAGCAGCCAGCCATTGAAACCAGGCCAAAGTAGATGTTGGAGCATGATGCTGTCTGTCCTTGGACATGTCAGACTGTCTAACCCATGCCAGCATGGAACAAGGATATTAAATGACGATATTGTGTTGTTGCTAGAAATATAACTAAACAAAAGGTTTTTATATAAAATTATGACAGTGGAGTATGGATAAGGAGTTTTTGATTTGAATCCTTAAAAATGCTTTTTTAATATTGAAAGCAGAGGTGGTCTCAGGAAAGTTGACATCAAAACGGTTAAAGTATTTTTAGATTTAGATTTTCTCTTTCAATTGAATAATTTGCATATGTTATTGGTAGCTGAGATGTTTTGTACATGACTGGTCTTGAACTAAGGCAATGGAATTGGTACCTATGTTTAAGAAATATCTTTCTTGGAAGTACACTACAATGCTAGTTTTACTGTACAATAAATATTGACTTGTTCTATTATCACTTTGATTGGTCTTGCAAGCATACTAAGTCATTTTGTGTTTAGCTTTTGTCTTTTATACTCTCGTCAGCATAACATACAGTTTTGTGACAGTAGTTCTATTAACATCATTGTTTTAACATTTACATTTTCATGCTTGCATGGACCAGGTAAGATTGTTGGGGCAGAGTTTACTGTGACCAGACATTCTTCCTAACACTATGGTGATCTTTGGTTTTAGGTACATTTAACTGTGGGACTGCTAATGGGACCAAAACAACCTGGGAAAATGTTGATCTACATTAGAAATTCTTATATTAATTTTTGCACAAAGCCAGCAATTTCTGGGGAGGGGTAAGTTGATTACATTGACCCCAGTGTTTAAGTGATACTTGACATCATCGGCAAATAGAAGGGTGTGTTGCGTGAGGTCGTCGGGCAAGTCATTTATGAAGACTAAAAACAATAAGGGCCCAAGCACTGAACCTTGAGGCACGCCACTGCTCGCACTGGAGACATCGGACAGCGAACCATTAACTTGGACTTGGAAGGAGCGATCTGAGAGGAAGGCACCAACCCATCGTACAATATCTGGATGACAAGTAATAGGTGGTGGTTTACCGAGTCAAAAGCTTTGGCAAAGTCCAATAAAATGATGTCAACAGCATCACCATCATCCAGGATACGCGTCACCAAGGATGGTTTTGAACATCTTACTGATTATTGATGTAAGGGAAACTGGTCGGTAGTTAAGCGGGTCTTCGTGGCTCCCTTTCTTGAAAATTGGGCAGATTATCGCTGTTCTCAAGTCCACAGGTATAACACCCGTCGTCAATGACATATTGAATAGATGTGTTAAGGGCTCGCATATGACCAGAGCCAACGCTTTGATAACTCGTGGGTGTATGCCGTCAGGGCCGTGACACTTGTTGACATCGAGGCCTTGAATAATGCGTTCGACTTCGTCCCGCGTGATGACCAATCGAAGCATTGGAGGTACCGATCTATCAAATGGAGGGTTTCATGACCATCATCTTGTTTGAAAATAGTTGAAAAAGCCTCGGAAATTATTGACTCTGTTGATAAGGGTCCTCAATCGATACACCTGTTGAGTCTACCAACGTTGCAATTTGGTTGTTCAAGTGGGAATTCCGTTGGACATGGGCAAAGAAGGTTTTTGGATTGCTACTGGCATTTGCCGCGATTTTGTATTCATATCTGAAGCGTTCTTCCTTTTCAATTTTCACGGCTCAGTCTCGTTGAGTTTTGTACACCTCAAAAGCTGCAGTTGAATCCAGATTTTTGAATTCAGCCCAAGCAATATCTCTGAGTCGAAGTTCTCGTTTAACCTTCTTCTTGGGAAGCCCAACGGGAACTGCCTGGTCAGTCAACCAGATTACATATGCTTTGAGGGACGACCATAGTTCGTCAACTGAGGACAACGTCATCAGGGATCGCCAGTCCAGAAGCGCGGAAGCCTCGGTTAGAATTTCAAGATTAATTGCAGAGAAGACTCTACATGGCAGCGAAGTAGTCGTGGGCGTAGAAAAAGTTGTGTGCATGACGAACTTCAGGACCGCATGATCACTCTTGGCAAGAGGGGCACACACCGATACGTCTGACACTGATCTTGGATAGTGGGAGAATACCAGATCCAGCATAGATGGCTGCTGCCCAGACCGATGCCTTATCGGATATTCAACATGTTGCAATAGAAAACAATCTTCAGCCACGTCAAGAAGGGCCTGGCTGAACCGGGAAGATGGTGTACAAATTGATGCGGGCCAATCGATCGTGGGAGCGTTGAAGTCTCCTAATATCAAACAGTCATGAGAAGCTGAAACAAATCTTATCGCTTCGAGTAAATGAGCATCGTCCTGGGGGTCGGCAAGAGGTGGCCTGTAGACAGCTAACACGGGCAGGCAAAACCCGAATAGGCTCAGCTTGCAATAGACGGCATCGAATTTTGTTGTAGTTTGAGCATTAGTGGGTAGAATACCGCTGGACGGTTTGTGCTCAGATTTAACATACACAGCAACACCTCCACCTCGCCTTTTTTCTCTGTCACATCTGAAGAGGGCGTAGCCCTGTAGGTGGATTTCTGAGTCCTTACTGCTGGAGTCAGCCAAGTCTCGGTGATAGCTATCACATCAGGGGAATCATGCATGGCCAGTGTAAATAGTTCGCTGAACTTTGGAAATAAGGAGCACGAGTTGGTATAGACGATGCTGAGATGTGAAGTTTGAGGGGCGGCAATTGGGGAACTAGCAGAATAAGGGGTATCAGAGATAGCATCGTTGACGGGGGTATCTACTTTACTTTGATTCGCCCTCAATTCACTTTCCCTGTCAGCACTACAGCATGCGACCAGAGGTAGGACTTGATTATTTGTCCATCTTGGATGCGTAAACCCTTCTCTCCCATCTGTTTTCTCATCTTCAGTTCGGATATTAGGTTTCTCCGGCGAATTCTCTCTCTCAGTGTGTATTCCTCGCGAAAACCCATATTGGGGTCCTCCCAGGCATGCATCTGAGCTCTGTTCAGAAAGGTTGAATCCTCTTGATCGGAAGAAAAGATTACTCTTATTGGGCATGGTCTAGTGTCTGAGGTTGAGTTCGCTTGGAATCTTCCTAGCTGAGCGACCTTATAGATACTGACATTTTCGTTGACAGAGAACAATTCTCCAACTAAAACGGAAACAAAATTTATGTCTTCTTTTAGGTGGTTTATGCCTGTATCACAGGTGGATTCAGCCTTACCATAAATGATTGCTGATCTTGAGTGGGCAAAAAGGTCTTTCTGTTCTCTACTATGAGCTGCAGCATTCGATTCTTCGTTGGATGATTTCGAAAGGGTGGTTTCATAGCCATCAGGCTTATGTCAGCCTTTGGGGTCGATCGGAATGGGTTTAGTGGTCATAACTTTCCCGCCTGGTTTGGAATTGCACTGCCTCTTCTTCGGTTTGGAGGAGCACCACTCCCCAGATGAACTCACATCAAGATCGTTCAGAATTGGTTGAGCAATGGCATTAATGGGAAGGACAAATGAGGGAGAATCCAAACAGATTTTATCGTGATCAGGTTTCGTAGCTAAATCTGCCCCACTGGAGTTTTGACTACGTTTCTTCTTTTTGGGAGAACAACGGTCTTCAGGCGGGTTTGAGTCTATGCTCTTCAAATTAGATTGGGGAACCTCTGGGACCGAAAAGGCAGATGAGGAAGAATCCGCACAGGAACGATCATGTGCGGAAACGACCGCCGGTTCCTTTGCCTTCCTTGGCCGCTTCGATTTTGTTCCCTTCGGTTTGGACGTCTTCAGGGAAGAAATCAAGGGTGGTTCTGCGTCAATAGGAGACTGTTTATTCAGTAAATGAGCAACAACAGACTTTAGGTGCTCTACCTCTTGTTTGAGCAACAGCAACTGCTCGTTGAGATGACTGTTGTAGGACCATCATCCTGATGAGAAGTCCTGAGTTCAGGGCCCCCATGTGAAAGCCTGATATCACCGATCGCCTCACCAACTGAATTCTCCAAAAAAAGGTCAGCAGAGCGAGCCCTTCTTGCAGATCTCAGTTTCGATATGTAGGTAGCTGACATGATAGATGGTTGCCAAAAACAATCTTCTATGGGCTCCAGGACAAATCTGAGTTAAAGCAGGAACAAAAACAGCTGCAATCCTTGTAGGAGTAGGCAACAGCAGACAAAAACTGAGAGAGTTTGGGCTGAGAATGTAACCATGGATGATGCCAGTGTTGCATAACTGGCTCATTTAAAAGTACCCTTTAATCATTGGGCAATATACTGTGCTTGAGAAGACCTGTTGAGTCAAATGAAATCATAGTCATGGCCAATGCCAGTGCCGCCTTACTGGCACCTATGCTGGTGGCACATAAAAAGGACCATCCGAGCATCCTCGATGTCAGTGCCACCTGACTGGCTCCCATGCTGGTGGCAAGTAAAAGGCATCATTGGAGAGTGGTTGATGCCAGTACTGCGTCATTGGCTCCTGTGCCGGTGACACATAAAATGCACCACTTGAATGGGGTCGTTGTCAGTGTCACCTGACTGGCTCCTGTGCCGGTGGCATGTAAAAAACACCATTCACGCATTGTTGATGCCAGTGCCGCCTGACTGGCTCCCATGTCAGTGGCACATAAAAGGCACCCACTTCACTTTTAGTGGTTGGTGTTAGGCAGGACATCCAGCTGTAGAAATCTTGCAAGATCAGGTTGGAACCTGGAGCAGCCTCCTGGCTTGCCAGTCCTAAGTCAAACCATCCAGCCCAGGCCAGCATGGTAAGTGAAAGTTAAACAATGATAATGATGATGATATGTATATTTGTGTACTCTCTCTCTCTCTCTCTCTCTCTCTCTCTCACACACACCACACACACACACACACACATAAATTTATATATAACTTATAAAATAAGGGCAAAAGAAAAATTCTAGTGCTAGATATGCCAAAAATAGACAAAATTGTCAATAACCATTATAATTTATGCGTCTCGAAACAAGCCAAAGAAATTTCTAAAAAATTCCGTTATTACCGAATTGGTCCTAATTCCAATGGAATTTTTTAGAAATTTCTTTCAGCTTGTTTCGAGACGCATACATTATAATGGTTATTGACAATTTTATCAATTTTCGGTAAATTTGGCATTAGAATTTTTCTTTTGCCCTTATTTTATAAGTTATTTATAAATTTAACCTTTAAAGGTATTTTTTAATATGCTGGCCATTGATAAAAAAATTTTTTCGAAAAAAATTTTGTCCTACATTAGATGTGTATATATATATATATATATATATATATATCTCCCTTCATCATTTGTGTAAAAAGTGTTACAGAAAGAATGGTTACTTTAACAAAGCAGGATACGAATGGTGTAATCAACAGGTAGATACTGGACAACTATTAGTGAATAAATTAGCAAATAAAGAATTCTAGTAAGAGAGGACATGGTTTGAGAAAACAGGATATGATTACACAATCAAGAAGTAGGGGCTTATGACTACTGACTTGTCAAATGGAAAGTGATATTCAGTTTTAGTAAAAACAATTTCCAGCAAACAGGATCTGAAAAATGATATACAGATAAACCAGAGTGAAGTTAGCAATGAAAAAATAGACGAAGCCAATAGAAATAATTACCACAGAGAAAAGAATGAACATGTTTCCAAGTATGTAAAAAAAAGTTCAAATAAGGATTGAAGTTAGTTCTTTTCTTGTAGCACAAGAATTTAGCTACATCCTTTTGCATTCTTGGTTCAAATCTTGTTATGGTTTACTTCACCTTTCTTCCATCCATCAAATAACCAGCTGGAGGAGGTGCCCTCCTGAGGTTAAAATGGTAGTAACATCAGTTGCTACTGTTTGTAGAAAAAGCATCAGTTTGTAGAAAAATTAGCCCCAACAAATGCAAGCATGAAAAAGTGAATGTTAAATGATAAGTATTGTCTAATTGACACTTGGAATTTAATTCATGCCATATTTATTAAGGTATATCTTGGATTTAAGGTTACAGAAATCACCTTTATCTGTTTTAAAAATTTTGTTAAAAAAATAGCTGCATGTAAAATGCTTCATCAGTGTTTTAACATCCACCTTTTCCTTGCTTTCATGAGTTGGATGGAGTTTATTGAGGCAGATTTTCTATAGCCAGATGTCCTTTCTGTCACCAACTCTCACCTGTTTCCAAGCAAGGTATAATTTATCCATAGCCAGATGTTTTCACAGAATATTGGAAATGAATTACACCACTTGAATGATGGCAAAACTCATTTGTAATTAACATGTGATTTCAAGTCAAGGTGATGTAAACACAGACATACACACATATGGTGAACTTCTAGTTTCTGTGTACCAAATTCACTCACAAAGCTTTGACCATCCAGGGCAATAGAAGACACTTGACCAAGATACCACACAATGGGACTGAACCCAAAATAATGTAGTTGGGTACCAAACTTCTTAACTACTCTATTACAAAGCAGGAAAGTTGGTGTCAAGAACAACAAACTGTTTCTTTCTTACAAAGAAAATGTGGATACTTGTCATTATTCATTTACAAAGCTCATACAAATACAAACAACTCACAGAAACAGTAGTTTTATTGACCCAAAGTTTGACAATATATTCCTATTATATGGCCATCCATCAGTTGATGTGTAAATGGATAGTTAATAAATAAAATACAATGATTAGAAAACGAAAGTGTAAGGTACAAAAGAATTACTTTAGTTATTTTCAAACTGTTATTCATTGTGCTATTCATATGTCTATTTCTGCTTTTGTATGTTTGTCCGGTTAAATTTCATATCCTAATGAGGACAGGTTGTGGTATTTTAAAATGTTAAACATCATTAACTTGTTCTTTTCGTTCATCATTTTAATTTGGTTAAACCACTTTATCCACTCATGTATAATGTGAGGTTACACTTCACTGTCTCCTTCTCAACCCTCCCCTCTGTGTTTGATTCTCTCTCACTAATGTCCTGACACTAGTTCTCACTTTCTTCCTATTCTTTCTTAAGCATCCCTATCCTTTCTCAGCAATAAACTGACTTGGACTCCAGCAAACCATCAACCCATGTTGGTATGGCTGTTGGACTAACTCATGCCATTACTGAGTCTACCTACTCAACTTACCTCATTACCATGATTACGTTGTCCCCTTTCCCTCTCCTTCACACTAACCTGACATTGTTCTTCCCTTCTCCTCAGTCTCTTATACTCCCATCTCAACATTGTTCCCTCTTTTATTCTCTCCATTATCATCCTTTCACAGTAATTTTTTTCCTTTCTGAGCTACAAAGAAACCCCATCAGTGCTGGTGCCACAAAAAGCTCCCAGTACACTCTAAGTGATTGGTAATCAATCCAAACAGCAGCAACACAGAGCTTGAGAGGGCATTTTAGTCTTGTTATTTGCAAGACAACTTCTAGTGTTGGTGCTGTGAAAAATGCATCCAGTATCATTTGTAATATGAATGGTGTCAGGAAGAACATCCAGTTGTGGAAACCAAGTCAAAACTGAGATCTTAAAAGAAGACTTGTTCCTCAGAATCATTTAATCTTGTCAAACTATGCCTACAAACAAGGCATTGGAGTAAAACATTTGGAATAAAACATGGTCCTCTGGTTTGTTGGATCCTGTCAAACCATCCAACCTATGCCAGTGTGGAAAGTGGACATAAAGTAATTATGATGATAAATAACAAATTTCTCTGGTTACTTGTAGTATTCTTTTTTGAAATATTTTAAAAATAGTTTTTAATGAATGAAAAGAAAATGAATGTGCTAATTTTGGAAACATTTTTCCTAAAATATCAACCTCCATTCTACACTATCCCCTGGAGAGACCTCAATAGTTTTATAGTTTTTTATTTATTCATTTTTCCATTACAATGAATTAATTGCTGAAATTGACCAGGTTAAGCTCAAACCTATAATGTTATTTAGATTGTAAATACCAGTAACATTCTCCAAATTTCTTGGGACCAACTTACAAGATATTATGCTGGTTGTTCATTCTTGAGTACAGCATTTTTTTTTTTGATACATTTGATTTGTATCTAGCTGGATTTTAAAAATAATCATTTATATAAATACCAACGAAATAGAACATCCATAAGCCCTCTTCTTGAGGCTTGTTGGAAATTAACACTGATAGCATCATTTATTTATTCATCCTTATAATATGTTTAACTCATTTGATACCAACCTGCCTGACATTTCCTCAGGTTCTATCTCACAGCTTCTTGTTTGAAAGGGATCTCAATTAAAACCTTCAAAATTTCACATTAATTTATGTTCCAAACACCAGCTTAAATAATGAGTCATTTTACTATATTCTTCATTATTTTTAAAATTGATACAAAAGCGAGGTATTTCAATAGAAAGATGTTAATGAAGCAGGTTAATAATAATGATTTTTATCTTTTGATATGGAAGAATGAAAGGGAAATTCTCATGACCCTTTACAGGGCTTTTGAAACCGGGTTGAGATGGGTGGGTGGAGAGAGAGTTACCCTCAAACACGAAACCTAACTTAAATGCTTGCAACAGAGTGGACTCTGCTGGAGACATCTATGGTGCCAAGATGGTGGTGTTAAACTCTACCACCCAAAGAGGTCATGGTGAAATTGAACTTAAAATGAAAACAGCTGGAACAAATACCACAAGACGTTTGGTCTGACATTCTTCCAGTTCCACCAATGCATCTCCTTGGATTGGTACTTTTCTATCAACTGTGGAAGAACAAAAGTCAAATTGTGCAGGGAATTGGAATGAGTATTGTGAAGCATTCTGTTTGTTGCTGTAGCAACTCTGTTATTTCACAGCCTCAATTCATCTAATTTTAGTAAGCCAAATATAACCAATATATTTATTCATTTAAAAGAGAATTAGTGTTATAGGGGACACTATCAGTAAATGGTAGAGTTTGAAGCGAGCAATAAGGTAGGGAGGACAACAATTGGTTTGGTAAGGTAGGAAGGACAACAATTGTGAGCAGTGTAAGAAATAAACAATGTTCCATTTTATTGCTTAACAAAGTACTATTAAGTTTAATTACTGTAGAACAAATGGTGCAATCATTCCATCTAATTATCATCATTAATATATTATTAACATAATTTAGCAACCATTCACAAGTGTTTGCTCTTCATTTTGTTACTAATTGCTTTAATTTCTCCTATCACTGTTTTAGGCCTTCAATTTCCTGTTTCTTAAGAGCAATCATTTCAGTTTTTACTACTGTTTCACAAGAAACTTGTGTAACAATTTCATCTTTCAGTTAGATCTTAGTAACTTAATTAAAACTATTTTAGATGTTGTTTTCAAAATTGTTAACCATTAATGATGTTCAGTTAGTCATACTATCAATGTTTATTAGTTGTATTTTATATGGATTTGTATAAATTAAACAGTTAATTGTAACCCATGCTATGTAATCCTATAATTTAGAGAGATTGGCTCTTTAATCCACAGTGGTTTGCTTGTTTTATTCATTTTATCACCTAATAAGTGTGTGTATGTGTGTGGATTTAAAAAAGGTCAGTGTTTATATTAACGTTTCAGCGTTTATTAATTTGGATAAAATATTTTTTGTGCAGGGTTTTCACTATTTATGTAGAAGTGTGAATAAATGTTCAGCATCTCTTAGAATCAAGATCACATGAATAAATATTTTTTTGTTAGGATTATTACACTGTATAAATGTACTGATTCTATTAATGAACTGTTGGTATAAAGACATATTAAACACTGAAGATGAAACAAAATTTTACAAATTAAATATTCTGTTTAAATGCCAGTATACGATACAATAATGTATCTATACATTTCAGTATGGGTTAGGGTTATCCATTGTTTTTTTTTTTGTTTTAGTGGGGTCAACAGTGAACACCTTCCTTTAGACAATGTCTTCATAACATTCACTGGTATAAAGAAACTTTGATACACTGCAGTGTTTCAACCTTGTTGTGATCTCGTCAGTCAAAGCTACTTTACTAGGCCAATAATTCTAATGAGTGGACAGAAAATATGTATTATATTTAGAGCTTGTGATTAAATACATGTTATGGTTTATACACAGACACACGCACACACATCACCATCCATTTTTTTCATACTTGCACGGATTTTATTGAAGCAGATTTTCAACTGCTGGGTGAACTCCCTGTCAGCAACCCTCATCTATTCCCAAGTAAGGTAATGTTTCTTCATGGCTAGACATGTTTTTACAGAATATTGAAAATGAATGACCCTGCTTGTATGACAGTGACATGGATTTACAACTATTCCATGATATCAAGACAAGATGACACAAAAACGCACACACACACACATGCATACATACATCTACACACATACATACATCTACAAACACACACACACATTGATCTTCTTTCAGTTTCCATCTACCAAATCCATTTACAAGCCTTTGATTAGATCAGAGCTATAGTAAAAGATACCTGATATGTCATGCAGTGGTACTGAACTTCAAACCATATGGTTGCAAAGCAAACTTCTAAGCCACACCTGTTCCTTGTGTACACACACACACACACACACATGCATATCACTGAAAGTAAGTTTGGGGTTTCTTTTTATGGATTCCAAGGTTCACATTCATTAGTCATGAAAGTATACTAAGCTTTATAGTTAAGTACTTACTGTTGTTTCACCATTCTCTTTACTCTATTTGGCTCTCTGCTTTTCTCTGACCACCTGATCTAGTGTAGTTGTGCTATTGGTTGCTAGTAGTACTACAAATTGAGTGGAAACAACTTCACTCAATTCTTTGTACCTGTAAAATATTTATGAATTATGATGATGTGCAAGCAAAGACAGTGACTCTTTGATGTTGTATCAACCAAGAAGCCAAGATGTAGCTTGTTGTGGGTACTCCAATTTGTTCTGTGACTGAAAATTGGTTTTGTACAGGTAGAAATAACTCAGTTGTTTTGCTTTATGGTAATACTGTAAAATCATGCTTGCAGAATGTATATAGCTTGGAGTTGGATGGGCTTTGCCAAGCACCTAATGTATATCATCAACATAATTACTTGCACTTTTCCATGCTTGCATGAGTCAAATGGAATTTATTGAGGCAGATTTTTTCAAGGAATAGTGGAAACCAATGACACTTATTTACAGTGGCACACTGTCAAGACAAGGAATCTCCTGCCCCTACACAATGGGCTGCTTTCAGTTTCTGTCTACCAAATTTACATTCAAGGTTTCAATCAGCACAAGGCTGTGGAAGATACTTGGTGCAAGGTGTGGGACATCATGTATTGGGACTGAGCATGAAACCACATGGTTACAAAGCACACTCCACATTGTTATGCCTCTGTGTGTATGTAGTGTGTTTGTGTGTGTACATGTTTGTGTATATGCTACATAAAAACACTCTTTAGTAACACCCCCTTATCTTAATAAATTAAGGGTCTCACCATCACACATCATGAAAATCACAAAAATAATTCAAAATTACTTAAAATTTTGTGAAATTTGATACTTTTTTCTGGTATATTTTGACAGTTCATGATGCAAATGAAAGCTAAAATTTTGGCCTTTAACACAATGCCATTTTTACCTATGTTAACTAAATAATGCAAACAGAAAATAATTAAATCTAAAAATAGGGCAAAAATGTACTCTTTTTAAAAGGGGAAAAATTTTACCCCCCTTTCCAAAATCCCCCAAATTTTTACACCTACTATTAAAGATAACCGCCTCTAGCCCCTGCAGCAACACAAAAGCCACCATTATTCAAACAGTGCAACCTGTCCATCCTATAAAACTCAATTTTTTCCATATTCCTCACCATGGCAACCAAACGGTAGCCCCAAGCGACTTGCAACCCTCCTCACACCATTGCCCACCCCATTTTACTCCCCAGTGTAAATCTTGGTGCCAATCTGTCCCCATCTACTGCCTCTTAAATCATTCCCATCCCAAAATGAGACAAATAACCAAGAAATCAAAGAACTTTTTCGCATTTCGGCTTTATAGATATTGATGATTATATATATATATATATATATGTATACACATTATATATATGTTTATATACACACACACACACACACATATATATATATATATATATATATATATATATATATATATATAATATATATATATATATATATATAAAAATTAATACAATATATCTGATTAATGATATCTGCTTTGATTGTGCAGTGGTGGTGGGCGATAATAAATCACCGTTTTAAAAGACCTGTGGCGGAAATATTTAAACATTTGCAGCTGTCAACGTTTTCTCTCTATAGATACAGACAGACGTACAATGAGAGAGGTGGTGGGAGAAAGAGTGACAGAGACACGGCGAAGGCGGAAAGGGAATGAGAGTGGAAGCTGTTAAATGTCGTTATAGAGAGAAAGTGGAAGGAAGGAAGGAAATAGAGAGATCAAGGAAGACAGGGTGATATCCAAAAGAGAGAAACGACAAACACTTGTCAAAGTCTGGGTTTTGTTGCCCTAGTAACCACAGCTTTTGAGATAGGGGTTTCTAACCTAGTCCAGTCGCTTCCTTGCCTCTTTTTACATGTCCCTGTAAATTTTGGCGCCAATCCAACCCCATCTACCGTTCCCATCCCAATATGAGACAAACAAATTTTTTGTATTTCAGCTTTATAGATATTGATAAATGAAAAATGAAGGCAGAATTATGGCGGATCAATTATTGAAATGTGTTAAAATTCATAAATCTTTTGCTGACACTATTTTGATTAAAAATAACTTGGTAAAAAGTATGACCAGTTTATTTCAATCCTGTATTAGAGAACGTATGACAACTTCATGTCACCTGTCTTTTATTGGGGAGGGGTCATGAAAGTTTTTTTTCTAGCTTTGACACAACTATTTCATTAAAAAAAATATAAAAAAACATAGGCGCAGGAGTGGCTGTGTGGTAAGTAGCTTGCTAACCAACCACATGGTTCCGGGTTCAGTCCCACTGCATGGCATCTTGGGCAAGTGTCTTCTGCTATAGCCCCGGGCCGACCAATGCCTTGTGAGTGGATTTGGTAGACGGAAACTGAAAAGAAGCCTGTCTTATATATGTATATATATATTATAAGTGTGTGTATGTTTGTGTGTCTGTGTTTGTCCCCCTAGCATTGCTTGACAACCGATGCTGGTGTGTTTACGTCCCCGTCACTTAGCGGTTCGGCAAAAGAGACCGATAGAATAAGTACTGGGCTTCCAAAGAATAAGTCCCGGGGTCGATTTGCTCGACTAAAGGCGGTGCTCCAGCATGGCCGCAGTCAACTGACTGAAACAAGTAAAAGAGTATTGATAGATTTTTTATTTTAACTAATGTTTCAGGTTTATTTATAGAATGCTTCACTAGTTTCTCTCTTTCTGTTTTTTCTTTTTACTAGATTCAGTTAAAGGACTATGCAGAGAGATTTTAGTTAATTACATCAAACTCATAGAATGTCAATGTGGCTGAGTGGTTAAGCTTGCTTCCCAACCACATCATTTCAGCTTCAGTTCCACTGTGTAGCCCCTTGGGCAAGTGTCTATTACTATATCCCCCAAAGCTTTGTGAGTGGATTGGGTTGGCAGAAACTGAAAGAAGCTCATCATGTGTGTGTGTTGTGTGATAGTTGTAAATGCATGCCACTATCCTACAAGCAGTATCATTCATTTCCAATATTCTGTGAAACCATGTCAGGACATGGGGAAATATTACTTTGCTTGAAAATAGAAGGTTGGCAACAAAAAGGGCATCCAACATAGAAAATCTGCCTCAGATTCATGCAAGCATAGTATGATGGACATTAAAACAATGATAGTGATTATGATAGCTTTTTAAGTAGATTGCCTTAATTGATATTTATGTGCACCATGCTGTGAATCTGGAGGATAGTTCAGAAAATGGAAATTAGAAGTGTATTCTCTCTCTCTCTCTCTCTCTCTCCTCTCTCTCTCTCTCTCTCTCTCTCTCTCTCTCTTGAAAGAAAATCTAAGGATAATGTATGAGGCTAGAAGGTGGAGTGTTGTGAAGTTACATCAGTTGGTAATCAGCTTGGAATGAAAAAAACTCTCAATCAGAAAGTGTGTGAGAGAAAGAGAGAGAGAGATGGGATTAGCTTGAAATCAATATGAAACTATATTATATTTTAAGTTTAGATTTCCTATAAATTTTATTTGATTGGATATTTACCAGCAGAAATATTATTGTTGGATTAGCTTGTCTTCTATCAAGTGGGGTTTCTCCAACAATGTCTTTCATGCGAAACTTCAGATCTGAATTGGCAAGGAACAGGATTTAAGGCTCAATTGGAGAAGTCTTCAAAAAAATAATAACTTCAGAACATTTCTATGATAATTTAAATTATTCCACTTATGGAAAATGGGTATTAAGTGATGTTGATGATGATATAAATACACACACACACAGTGTATGTTTGTGTACTTTTGAAACCCTGTTTTAGCTGCTTATTCTGTGCTTTGGTGAATTTAGTTATAGTGACACTATATATGTGTATTTGTTTATTTTTTTTTTGTCAAAGCACTAGAATTCATATGGCTGGTTGCCTGGTTTCCATGGTAGAGATTACAACTTGCATTTCAAACAGGATGCTGATCCTTTGCAAGGTCCAAAACCAGCATTTTTTTCTTTTTTTTTTGAGGAGAAGAGGCAAGCTGATTGCATTAACCCCAGTACTTGACTGATTTCAAAAGCAATTAAGGATATGAAGACAAGGAAAGCTTCCAGCCTATCAGGAATCACCACTGTGATGCTTGAAATATCTGGTGGTGTGGGTTATGGTCTAGTCACCTGTATTGTAAAAGAGCCCTACCCAATGACTGGTGTAGCAGCATCACAGTCAACTGCTACAAAGGTAAAGGTGATGCCTTAGATTGAAATAATTACAGAGGTATCAAATTGTTAGATCAGGTGATGAAAGTCATGAAGAGGGTCATAGCCTAACTAATCAGGGAGAGAGTTAGTCTAGACGAGATATTATATTTCTGCTAAGGCAACTGTAGGAGAAATACCTAGCCAAAGATAAACCTCTATACTTGGCTTTTGTTTACTTGGAGAAAGCTTTTGACTGTCTCCTAGTCCATTATCTGGTCATCAATGCAGAAACTAGGGATAGTTGAGTGGTTGGTAAGAGCTGTACAAGCCTTGTACAGGGACGCTACCAGTAAGGTGAGGGTGGGCAGTGAGTACAGCAAAGAATTCAGAGTACACATAGGCGTTCACTAAGGATCAGTGCTCAGTCCCCTCTTGTTCAGCATAGTCTTCTAGGCAATAACAAAGGAATTTAAGACAGGATGCTTCTGGGAGCTCCTCTATGCTGATGACCTTGCTCTTATAGCTGAATCACTACCTGAGTTAGAGAAGTTCCAGGTATGGAAACAAAGTCTAGAATTAAAGGGCCTTAGAGTTAACCTAGCAAAAACCAAAGCCATAGTAAGTAAGAAGGCAGACAAATCACAAATCTCCTCAGGTAGATGGTCCTGCTCAATCTGTAGAATAGGGGTAGGTAGAAACTCCATAAGATTACCCTGTGTAAGCTTTGGACACACACGGTGCAGCAACATCAAAAGAAGGTTAACAAAGAAACTAACTTTTGTATGTAGAAGGTACACAAGCTTAATAAATGCTGAATATGTGCAGAAAATAGACTCCATCAACTGCAAGGGGCCAAGCTAGAGGTAGTAGATAGCTTCCAGTATCAAGGCAACCAGATTAATAATGGAGGTGGTTGTTCTGAGAGTGTAGCTGTGAGAATAAGATTAGGCTGGTCAAAATTCAGAGAGCTCCTACCCCTGCTGGTAACAAAGGTCCTCTCTCTCTCTCTTGTGAAAGACAGATTGTTTGATGCTTGGGTGCAAACAGATATGCTGCATGGCAGTGAAACATGGGCTATAACAGCCGAGGACACGTGTAGAGAAATGAAGCCAGTATGCTTTGTTGGATGTGCAATGTCAGTGTGCATGTTTGACAGTGTAAGCATCTTGAGAGAAAAGTTAGGCATAAGAGGAATTAGATGTGGTGTGCAAGAGAGACGACAGTGCTGGTATGGTCATGTGATGCATATGCACGAGGATAGTTATGTAAAGAAGTGCCAGTCTCTAACTGTGGATGGAACCTGTGGTAAAGGTAGACCCAGGAAGACATGGGACGAGGTGGTGAAGCATGACATTCGAACTTTGAACCTCACAGATGCGATGTGCTCTGCTTAAGAGGAGCTGTCAAGTCAAGTACACCCATGCTGGTGGCATGTAAAAAAAATCAACCTTTGAATGTTGGGCCTAAGTGACTGAGTACCTTTCAAGCATTGGGCCTCATGGAGGCAAAGTGGCTGAGTTCCTTTCAAGTGTTGGGCCTCTAATAATGCATATGTGGCGGCCGTCTACACCTTCTTGCAGCCATTGGCACGCTGCTGGTAACACATGTCCTCTCTCACTAGCAGCCACCCTGCACCTTATTGTGGCCATTGGCATGCTGCTGATTGCACACTTCGTCACTTGCTAGATATACGAGGGACGTTCAATAAGTAATGCCTCTGACCCACTTGCTGTAGTTTGATCTAGCTGAAATTTTGCATGTGCAATCATTTATATCTCTATAGAGTAAGTGGCAAATTACAGCTCTGAATTATTTGTGGTTTCTGATTTACAGGTGTTTGAACCGAGTCAAGTGTGAAATGGAGCCTGTTGAGTGTCGAGCAGTGATCCGGTTTTTGTATTTGAAAGGACGCACACCACAGGAGACTTTTGATGAAATGAAAGTAACTTATGGTGATGATGTCCCATCATATGACCTTGTAAAACGCTGGCATTGTGAATTCAAACATAGTCAGAACTCTGTGGAAACAGCTCCCAGATCTGGTCAACCCCCTTCTGTCATTGATGAGGCATCTGTCCGTCAAGTTGAGGCTGCCATTTTGGAAGATCGACGCATAATTATTCGCCAAATAGCCCATGAGGTCAAGATTAGTACCGGGTCTGTGGAAACTATCATTCATGACCATTTGCATATGCAAAAGGTGTCTGCCAGATGGATTCCCTGGTTGCTCACGCCTTTCCAGAAGCAAGAACACGTCGAGTGCTCGAGGGTGAATTTGGAGATGTGCCAAGAAGATGAGTCAAAATTTTTCAAATGACTGATTACACAGGATGAAACCTGGGTCCATCACGATGATCCAGAGACCAAAGCCCAGTCAATGCAGTGGAAGCACCGTGACTCACTCCCCTCCTAAGAAGGCAAGGGTGCAGCCCTCCGCTGACAAGGTCATGCTCACAGTCTTCTGGGACCAGGACGGAGTAGTGATGACAGATTTCCTGGCAAAGGGTACCACAATTGCAGGAGCCTATTATGCTTCACTTTTGAGGAAATTAAGAGAAGTTATCAAAATCAAGAGGCGGGCAAGATCAGCAAAGGCATCCTCCTCCTGCAGGACAACGCTCCAGTCCACAACTCGCTTGTCGCCAGATCAGAAGCACAGGCGTATGGCTACGAACTCCTCCCCATCCCCCCTACTTTCCTGACCTTGCACCCTCTGATTTTCACCTCTTCCCAATCATGAAGTTGTTTTTGAAAGGAAAGCGTTTCCCAGATGATGCAGCCTTGATTTCTGAAGTCACGTTGAGGTTGGAGGACCAAGCTGGGTTCTTCTACAAAAACGGTCTCCAGAGCCGCATCAAACGATGGGAGAAATGCGTAACTCTGGGTGGTTCCTATGTAGAAAAAGACTAATAACTGTGCCAAGTTTCGTTGCTCTACTGCTATGGGAATGGGTCAGGGGCATTACTTATTGAACGCCCCTCGTATATATATATATATATATATATATATATATATATATATATAATAGTGTGGGTGGGTGTTTTTGTATAGAATCTTCACTCAATAAGATCTACGATTCTACTCTAGTGTTTACAATGTAGAATTCCTGTACTACTATTTTCTACAGCACAGCATGAACCTTTCCTTAGATTATGTACTTTGTGAAGAACACAATGATGCTAATTAGTAGTTAATATCCCGTATTAATTATTCTAGCTTTTTAATCTTTATTTCCAGTTGAATTTGGTGGAGAGAATTTGTAATGTTACACAAGCCAGGCTATACAAATAATAATAATAATAATAATAATAATCAGCCCAATAACTTATTTAGAGAGTGAAATTTTACTTTTGTATGCTTATTTTTTAGAGAAATATCACTTCACCCTTGATCTCCTCCACCTCTGCTTCATTTGTACCTGTCTGAGTTGACTGATTAGAGTGTTTTATTTGTAATTATAGGATATAGTCTTATTAGTGAAGCATGCTACTTGGAAACTGATTTCTGTTTTGATGTTATTTATTTTTTTAATTGAAATGTTAATCTAATCGAATAGGGAGAACTTGCCACTGCCAACTTGCTGCCGACTCAATGTCAGTACAACTCAACACCAGGAAAATTGCTTAATAGATAATTTATTCCTTTTGTAACTTTAATTCATTTTATAATATTATCAGAAATTTATAAGATACCTATATTGGGAGACCAAATCGACGTGGAAATAGTAGAAGACTGGACAAATAACCATGCTGAAGCAGCAAGTAGAAGACTCCAAACAGAGCTGGGAATGGAGCACCCCACAATATGCAGATTTATAAATGGGCTACATAAGGTGCAAATAAACAAATGCATTTTATGAGCAACTGATTGGAAGTCATCGCTCTCCTCCTAAACTGAAGAAGTATTCCTGTGATCATTTGGTAACAGACGTCATAATAGTTGTTCTTGCTGTTAACCTACCGTCATTCAAACATGTTAGAACTGTTAAGGTTCTTGCCTCTACGGGGTCGGGGGTGGGGAGTGAGGAAGTATTGTATATGAAAGTGTTTGGGGTGTTGTAAATATAAGTGTTATGAGCATTGTGGGTGTAAGCATTACTGATGCTGCAGATATAAATGTAAAAAAAAAAATGAAAGAAAAAAAGAGGGTAAGTGGGCTGCTATCTGGTTTAGTTACTCCAGAGATGGTGGGGGGGAGAGAAAGGAGAGAGCAGCAAGAGTACCAATAGAAGAGGAGAGAGGGGAAGGGCAACTGGATGTCCGGTAAGAGAAAGAAATTTCTAGTATTGGTGGTGGGGTTGGGAAAGGGTGGGCGCAACCACTGACATGTAAAGTCATTTTAAGGGGTAGAGCAAACAAGAAAGAATTATTTTAGAGAAAAGTATGAAATATGTATTTACATGTAGCCGAGAAACAAGGTTAGTCACGGTAGGGTTCGAACAAACAAGAAAGAATTATTTTAGAGAATAGGTGAGTTTGAATGAATGAGGCAATTAAAAACGAGGAATTCTTAGCTGTGCTTGTTTTCAAGTGTCGTCAAACGGCCAAACACATGGAATAAACTAACGAAAGTCTGAGAGGGAGGGGGGAACAGATGTGGAGGCAAATTTTTCTCATTAAATATTTGCCAAGAAATTTGTCTTTTTTTTTTATTTATAGCTGTCTTTTTTTTGTTAAGTTTGTCAATTTTAACCCTATCAGCCATGAGGGTGGGGAGATAACTAGTGTCTTAGATTTGAGCTCTCCCACCAGAACACACACAACACAAAAACACACATGTCAGAAACACTTAAACAGGAATTAGCAATCTGTGAATCTAAAATACCAAATATTGCTTTACCATTCTCATCAGGCTGACTGAGAACAACACCACCGTCCTCATTTTTGTGAGAGACCATCATTACTTTCCACTTGCAAGCTTTCATCTTTAAGAGGAGATGGGTTTAATTGAAATTTCATTGATCTTCATGAGAATCTTCTATAGTTTCTTGTATCTCCTCTGCTGTAAACACTCTATCCCTTGGAACTGTCAAGGTATGGTGAGCTTCATGGTTGAAAAAAATCATAAAGAAATTACTTGAAATAATACCTAAAATAGTCGTGAACAGCCATTTGCAAGCAACTGCTTAATTCTGCACTGACAACCTACTTTTATTCTGATTGAATGATCTTTCAGTTGCTCTTGCACAAAGTCTTTTCTGTTTCTCTAAATTCATTTGCTGTCTTTACATTTTTATTGTTCTCTTACCAGCAGTTGTTTAACCAACTCCAGTATTGAAGTCCTCTGTTATATCTCTCAATCCTCTCAAGTTATCATCTTGACAGACTTTAATGCATGCAAATCTTGGCTCTTGCATTCCTCTCACCTCAAAACTAGCGGCACAGTCTGAATCAATCTCTTTTCTGAACTGTCTGCTGTGGCTAGTCTCCTCCCTACACATATATATCTAAACAAAAATCAGAGAGTATATGTTTTTTATGGGGTGGGGGGAGGTTATGGCCTTTTGTAAACTCTAATTAGTAAATATAATTTGAGAAAATGTGCTGCAAAGTGTTAGAGTCAAAACTTGAGACAGTTGTGAAATTAGAAAGTTGAGTCATGTAGAAGTCTCTCTATCAAACATTTCTCTTTCTTTCTCGAATCCTCCAAACAATAAAGGGTTTGGGAATCTGCAACTGTTGTTTGGGAGACTAGAAACAGTTTTTAAAGAAAATTGTTTAGCATAATTTATAGAAAATTTCTTATAAGCATACTTATGATGTGACTTCTGATATTACGATGAATAAAGAGATTCCAACCTAAACTAGTATGGAAAAAATTGTTGGTTAAAATATTTTAAAATTTTAATCCATTTTTATTTTTAAAGAAAAAGCAGAAAACAAAAAAAAAAAACGTTTTGTTTGCAGAAAAATTATTTGAAAATTTTCTATCAACAATCAAATTATTTATAAATGAAATCATTAATAAATATTGAAAATCTACTAACAAATTGTTGATAAATATTGAAAGTCTGTTCTTTAGTTTTCCAATAACATCAGTGTAGAAAACTAAATAACAATATCTATAATTGTCATCATCATCATCATCATGTCTATTTTCCATTCTGACATTGGTTGGATGGTTTGAGAAAGGCTTGTGAACCAGAGAACTGGTTTCTATCACTAGATGCCTTTCTTATAGCACCCACCTTTTTACAGAGTGCACTGGGTGCTTTTTATTTGGCACCAGCACCACTGTAGTCACCAGGTAATTTGTACAACAAGACCTTTCTCAAATGAAGGAGAACTAGTATTCAGGGAGGTGTTTTATGTCAGGTGACGAGAGATTAAAGTATGATAGAAGGTCAGAAACAAGTGTCTTGTGGTGGGAGATGATTCATGGCTACCCCAGTTGGAAGAGAAAGATGGTAGTGAAGATGTTCCGGGGTATGCCCTCAAGTTATAGGAAGGTGAGCAACAGAGAAATGGTGTGAATGGATGAGTTCTTGGAAGTGTGAAAGGTTCATGACAGAGATAATATCAATATAGAAAACTAAATATTTGCAGAGTTGAATGGTTACTCTCAGGTTATGATTTTTTTAAAAGCAACTTTTTCCTTATCTTTTAAAAGTATAGCATTTTATTTTGTTGTTTCTAATTTATAGGAACTTATCATAATAATGGTTTTAAATTTTGGCACAAAGTCAGTAATTTCGGGGAAGGAGATAAGTTGAATACATCGACCCCAGGACTGATCAACCCTGAAAGGATACGTCGACCTTGGCGGAATTTAATCTCATGTAAAGACAGACTAAATGCCACTAAGCATTTTGTCTGGTGTGTTAATGACTGTCAGTTCACTGCCTTGGAAATTATTACAATAATAATGAGATTTCATTATAACTCTAACGCATACTCCTTTGTAAATATGAATTTCACAATGCATTAAAAAAAATTACACATTTGATTTCCTACAAAGTGAACTCTCTCAGAAGTACAATTCAATATAGAATGGAGATTGGTTTGTCCTTCATAGAACAGTTGAACATGTTTGATAATATGAAAACCATGTTGTCTCAAAAGTAAAAGTGGAACAGCTTATCGATCCTTTATCAACATTTGTTTTATTAACAATTGTATGTATTGATTATTGTGATTTTCCTTCATTTGCTAACTGGGAAAACCAGATGTATATTATTAGCATATGTTTTTTTTTTTGCTTTTAAAGTTGCTAGCCATTATGTAAGGCTTTCAGGAGTCACTTGGAATTAATATTTCCCTGCAGGGGAGGAAGGTGGGTTAGGTTTTTCAGCTACACATTGATAACAAGAATAATGTGTAGTATTTATATAAATAAATAAAATTCTTTTCATTAGTTTGAGTGTGTTTTTACCTTAATAAGGCTATACTTTCAGATTGCACTCTCATCTGGAATCAATGAATGTCAGTTCAATTTTTCTTTGTGTGCAAGAGAGACGATTGCGCTGGTATGGTCATGTGGCGAGAATGGATGAAGATAGGTGTGTGAGAAAGTGCCAATCCCTAGCAGTTGAGGGAACCCGTGGAAGAGGTAGACCCAGGAAAACCTGGGACGAAGTGGTGAAGCACGACCTTCGGACGTTAGGTCTCACCATGGAAATGACTAGAGACCGAGACCTATGGAAGTATGCTGTGCGTGAGAAGACCCGGCAAGACTAGTGAAGCCATAATCCATGGCCCCTACCTGGGACGTAGTCAGTCCACCTGTGCATACCTTCCTTCTTGTGACACTTGTGAAGACCTGTTGAGGCAAGTGAGAATCGAATCGAATCGAATCGAATCAAATCAAATCAAATCGAACCAAATCAAAATAGATAAACATCAATGGAATTTGTATCCTTGTGGTACCAGTGCCGGTGGCACATAAGAAAACCATCCGAACGTGATCGTAGCCAGTACCGCAACGACTGGCCTCCGTGCTGAGGGCACGTAACAAACACCATCCGAGCGTGGCCGTCCGCCAGCCCCGTCTGGCACCTGTGTCGGTGACACATAAGAAAACACCATCCGAGCGTGGCCGTCAGCCAGCCTCGTCTGGCACCTGTGTCGGTGGCACATAAAAAACACCATCCGAGCGTGGCCGTCTGCCAGCCTCGTCTGGCACCTGTGTCGGTGGCACATAAAATCACCCACTACACTCTCGGAGTGGTTGGCGTTAGGAAGGGCATCCAGCTGTAGAAACACTGCCAGATCTGACTGGCCTGGTGCAGCCTTCGGGCTTGCCAGACCCCAGTTGAACCGTCCAACCCATGCTAGCATGGAAAGCGGACGTTAAACGATGATGATGATGATGATGATGAGTCTGGAGGATGGGGCAGTGCCCATGAGTTCTGCAGGTTCTCTGAGACGGGTGGGATTGATGCTTTTAAATGTTCCATTTAAACTGTTGCAGGTCCTGCAGGAAAGACATGAGCAGGAAGATTCTTGATGGGAAAGAGGCTGGCTACAGCAAAGGCAATGAGAGATGGAGAGAGATGTAGGTTGGGGGTGACTGAGTAATGGTGGTATGAGATCACCTAACTCCAATGAGCAGAGACCACTGTTGCAATGATAGAAAAGACAGGGAGAGAAAGAAGACAGCACTCTTGTTGGCCAGAAGATGGAATGTGTTTATTAGCTTTGAAGATGTGAACCACTGCTTCACAAATAATGCAGCATTCATCCATAATGTTAAGGTGACACCAGCAATTTTCTCAGACCATGACATAATAGAACAATTATAGTAGTGTCTGCAGAAAACTAGACATGCAGGCTACTATAAAAGGGACCAGGACACTATGCTGGTTCTATGAAGGGCATTTGTACTCAGCTCCTCTTCAGCCTGAACCTTCCCAAAGCTGATTGGAAGGATATTGAGAAAGAGGTCATGAAACAAAACTGGCCAACCAGTCTCTCTATGCAAGATATTGACATAAAGCTGCAGCAGTATGATAATCATGCATGACATATGCAGTAAGTTGTGCTTCAGAGAGAATGCCAAACCAACAGAAAAATATAATTCCCTGGATCAGGATGATTCTAATGAGACGACAAGCAAAACTCTGAAACCATCTAAATGGGCCACAAAAGGATAACAAACAATCCTATCTCAAACATTGCTTGAGATAGAAAATGAACTCAAACACTCCCATGAAAAAGAAAGGGCTGAAGAAGCCAGAACTGTCAAAAATATTAAGATGAACCATGCAAAAGAGTCTGCTTCAGTACAATACAAGATAGGGCCACTGTTTGAAGAAAATGGCTTGACAACTGCAGACCCCCAGAGGATCAGTGAAATACAGAATGTGCAATACAAGAGCTTTCAATGGGGCACCTGCAAGTAGCTATGCCTGATGTGTTCTTTGGCACCACAGCTCTACACAAAGAAACGGCGATTATTGATAGCATCAAAATAGAGGAAACATGTAATATCAGCCATTGATGAAATGAGCTCAAACTCAGCTATAGGCCCTGATGGATTCTCAGCAACTGTCCTAAAAAAATGCAAAAAGGTTCTCGTCCAGAGCTCCCCTGCAACTGTGAGACTTTCCAAAAAGTTAAAGAATAGCATAATATGTCAGAGCAGATGCTAAAAATTATGGACTTATCTCTCTAACCTTCCATGTCAGCAAAGTCATGGAATAGATTGTCAGGACGAAACTGGTTGCATTCCTTGAAGATAATGACTTGCTCCCTGACACTCAGCATGGTTTCCACTCAGGAAGAAGCACTGCCTTACACAGCATTTGCAGCATTATGACTGGGTGTTAAAACAACAAATGAATCATTCAAATATGGATGTAATATATCTCAATTTTGCAAAGGCCTTTAAGGTGGATCATAGAAGATGTCACAAGTCATGGAAACTTGGCATAGCTGGGAAACTGGAAAACTGGTTGCATGACTTAAAAGACAGAAGCCAGGTTGTGGAAGCAATGGGGCCCTCTCCAAGGAGACAGTAATAGAGAGTGGAGTGCCTTAGGTAAATGTATTGGGGCTACTGTTGTTCATGGTGGCTCTTTCAGATGTACCATCAGTTTGACAGCTACACTAACTAGCTATGCTGATGATACAAAAGTAGTACAAGCAGTCAAAGGACCTTCTGGTGTTAATCTTCTACAGATAGACCCAGATGCCATATATAAATGGGGTGAAGAAAACAACATGCAATTTAATGTAGGTAAACTCCAAGTCCTCCACTACCAGCTAATAGGTGCTCACAAGCTGCAACAATCATACTTTGGACCAAAAGTAGTGGCAATCCCAGAGTCATATACAGTGTGTTATCTGGGGATTGATATGAACAATGATGCCTCATTTCATGTGCCGCCAAGATGTTGACAGTATGCAGGCAAACGGCCAGGTAAATTCTGAGAACCTTCAGAATAAGGGACCAGGACACTATGCTGGTTCTATGAAGGACATTTGTACTCAGCTATCTGGATTACTGCTCTCAACTGTGGTCACCCTACAGAACTTGAAATAGTTCAGCAGTGTTACACCAGGAAGATTGCATTGCTACTGGGAGATACTGAAAGAACTACTATTCAACTCCCTGGAACAAAGATGGGAGAGGTATGCAGTGATGTATGTATGGAAGATCCTGGAAGAGTTGTCGCCAAACTTTGCTATCAAGAGCTATACCAGACTCTGAACTGGACATTACTGCACTGTCCAAATGTCTCAGCTATCCATGTGAAGCCCATGTACTGCAATAGCTTGGGATTCAAGGACCCACTACTATTTAATGCTTTCCAAAACATTTGAGTGATCTTTATAGGGATAGATGTTTTCAAGAAACAGCTTGACTTTCTGCTATCCAAGGTCACAGATGAACCTATATCAAGGCAAGAGACTCAAAAATGGGCAGCAGTGTCAAACTCCCTCCTTCACCAAAAGCCAATCAAATAAAATTGGCCATTGAAAAGTGATTACACTGGTGGTGCTCCAGCATGGCCACAGTCTTAGAGCTGAAACGTATAAAAGAATATATATCTTCATCATTTAACATCTGCATCTATGCTGGCATGGGTTAGATGGTTTGACTGGAATTTGTAAGCCAGAGAGCTGCACCAGGTTCCAGTCTGATTTGGCATGGTTTCTATGGCTGGACACCCTTCTTAATGGCAACCACTCCAAGTGTGTAATGGGTGCTTTTTACATGCCACCAGCATGGCTGCCGTTTACAGGGCACTGGCAATGGCCATGACTACGGTTTCACAGGTGCCATTTACATAACATTGTCAATAGCCACAATGACAATTTCACTTGGCTTGATGAAGATATATATATATATATATATATATATATATATATATATAATATATATATATTGTTCCAAGTTTTGGAGTTCTTTCTCTATTCCATATCAACTTGAGCTTCAGTGAATGAATCACGACAAAATCTTAAGGACTAGATGTTTATTGTTGACAGCTGCACCAAAGAACTTCTTTTTCCATGCTATCATTATTCCCTATCATTTTAAGGTTGCCATTCCCTATCACATGAAGGTTGTTGCTATTCTCTATCACTTTGAAGTTTATTAGAAACTCTGAAAATAACACATGAAACTGTTAAAATGATTTTCCTGTATCATTTGCAGGAAAACCTATTTGGTGTGGTGGGTTCATGTTTATTTCAAATATTTTTATATCTCACAATCTTGTTTCATAGCTACAGTTCCTTCTTTATGTAGATAAAATATCTTGTTTATTCTCATCAGATATGATTAGATTGGTTGTTATCTTTATGACTAAATAGCATGTTTCTGGAACACGCATAAAATTCAAGTGAAACTATTTGTTTTTTTCTTCTTTTATATTTTTCTTTCTATAAAACCTATTATGAAATCTATGTCTGTTTATGCAACCAGCCATCTCTTTTGTCATTCAGCCATAAATACAGATATTTATAACAGTCATCATCATGTGAGGGATCTCCAACATACAACCTATTTTGTACTCATACTCTCTGTGTCTCTTTCACACAAACATGCAAGCTTGTATTCATTCATGTACTCATGCTCATACACTTGCTTTAG
>NC_042999.1:12861690-12981690 GCF_006345805.1 Octopus sinensis | reverse complement strand
ATCATACTCTCAATTTTGGTCAACTTGCGCCGCAGGGTCTTGGAGGAGATAGTGTTAGTTGAAAGCTACCAAACCTGTCACACACACACAGACAAATTCAGCTTTATATATAAAAAAATATATATATATGGAGATATATATATATATATAATATATATATATATATATAATATATATATATATATATATAGGAAAAAAGCAACAAGAATGGATTAAAATCTCGGTACGATCGTTTCGTACGAGGACATCTTTAATAAGCTACAAAAAATGCAGTGAATACAGATGGCTCGTACTCGTCAGCCGAAAAAAATATCAGAGAATTCCCAAACATCAAAAGGGGTAGATATAAAAGAGGTTGTAGGATTAACTGCGTTGAAGAAAGTTCGATTCATGGAGATCTGATGAAAGGTTTTAAACCTATAGAATTTATGCATGTCTACATATAGTTCATATTGGATATTTGATCAAGTTGTATGAAGAAAATTTTCGGATACAGTCATGCAAAATTTCTGAAAATCCGAGTAAGAGGCAGAGTGACTGTCACATCATGTAGAGGAAAGTCTGAGTAAAAACATAGTGACTGTCATGTCATGTAGAAGAATAACAAATTGTTATTGAAATTAACAAGAATCGCAGATAAGTTCGATTTTTTTTGGAGATCTGATGAAAAAGTCTTGAACTTACAAAATTTGTGTATGTCCTTATAGTTCGTAATCCAGTTCTGTGGAGGGATTTAAGGTACAATCATGCGAAAATATCAGGGAGTCCGAATGAGAAGCAAAAATGACAGCCTTATATTGCAGTGGTTCAGATAGTTAAAGAAATATTCAAGAATCACAGAAAGAGGAGGAAGGGGGTAGGAATTTAATCAGTTACTACTATTTAAGCTGTCAAAGAGAAAGGAAAGGGGAAGCTAAGGGGATGGGCACAGTTTGATACTAACAAAAAAGTCTAAGTTTGTTTGGAACAAAATCGAACTGAGGTCAACCATTTATTTCTTTATTCATAAATGTTACTATTAATAGATGTTACTACATGACTGTATCCGAAAATTTTCTTCATACAACTTGATCAAATATCCAATATGAACTATATGTAGACATGCATAAATTCTATAGGTTTAAAACCTTTCATCAGATCTCCATGAATCGAACTTTCTTCAACGCAGTTAATCCTACAACCTCTTTTATATCTACCCCTTTTGATGTTTGGGAATTCTCTATTTTTTTCGGCTGACGAGTACGAGCCATCTGTATTCACTGCATTTTTTGTAGCTTATTAAAGATGTCCTCGTACGAAACGATCGTACTGAGATTTTAATCCATTCTTGTTGCTTTTTTCCTATTTATAATCACCCCACTTGTCATATGGCTAACACCATATAGATATCCGGTGCATCCTGGTTAAGGACCATATTCATGTGAATTCTTTAGAATTCACTAGAATCTCAATTACTTAACTATATATATATATATATATATATATATGAATAAAAAATGGAGTTAACGCAGGTTTAAACAAGTATATATATATATATATATATATATATATATATATATATATATACTAGCAGTATCGCCGGTGTTGCTCGGGTTTGTAAGGGAAATAACTATATAAGCATTTTTAGAGAGTTACTTCCCTTATAGATGCCAATTCGGGCTTTCTTAGCCATTTCCGTTTTGGTGTCTTCAAGCCATGAAGTCGTTGTTCTAAAAGAACGCTGGTCTCCTTGACAACGCATTACGACGTTGATTTCCTTAAACTCCCTTCCCCACAGCTTCACGAGGGAGGGAAGAAGGGGGAGAAGCAAACACAGGTGCAGGTGTTTGAGCGTGGACGCCAACTCCGCCGCCATTGACACACGAAAAATTATGCATTAAAATGGAATAAAAAATGTTGTTAAATTATTTTTAAAATCGTAGATTCATCGTAGACGCGCGCTAATAGCCAGACGGGCTTGATATTAATTACGACTATAAGATACCCGAATTTAGTTAAACTGCACCGCAAAATGTGGGAGGAGTTAGGAATCTAAATCGTAGGAGACAGACACTCACACAACTACAGTTTTATATATATAGATATGGGTATATGTATATATGTATATATATGGGTATATGTATATATGTATATATATGGGTATATGTATATATGTATATATATGGGTATATGTATATATGTATATATATGGGTATATGTATATATGTATATATATGGGTATATGTATATATCTATATATATGGGTATATGTATATATGTATATATATGGGTATATGTATATATATGGGTATATGTATATATGTATGGGTATATGTGTGTGTATGTATGTATGTATGTATGTATGTATGTATGTATATATATCCAAGCTCATACAAGGCTCACATTAGACTTCTCACTCATTTCATTATCAAACTAAGAGTTTAACCACAGTCTATCTATAGCACTTACTTAACATTACCCAACACTCTTTGGATCTTCTAGACATCAATACTCCTTCTGGGAGATAACCTTGCTTGATATATAAGAAGGGTTTGGTAGAAACTCCATGTGTTGTACCCAGTGCAAGCTTTGGACACACAAGAGGTGTAGCAGTATCACAGGAAGGTTAACAGAGAATATTGCCTTTGTGTGTGGCAAATCTGCAGGTACAACAAACACTAAAAGTGTGGAAACAACAGTCTCCCTCATTTGCTTGGTAGTGGTGTTGTGTGTGTGTGTGTGGGGGGGGAATCACTAGAAGTAGTAAATAGTTTTTGTTACCTAGAAGATCAAGTTAGCAGTGGTGGAAGAAGTTCTTAAAGTATAGTTGCTAGGATAAGAACAGGCTGGGCAAAGTTCAGAGAGCTTTTATTTTTGTTGGTAACTAAGGGCCTCTCTCTCAAAGTGAAAGGCAGATCGTATGATGTCTGTGTATGTACAGCTATGCCACATGGCAGTGAAATGTGAGCTTTGACTATAGAGGACTTGCAAAAGATTGAAAGAAATGAAGCCAGTAAGCACTGCTGGATGGGTAATGTCAGTGTGTATGTGCAACAGTATGTAAATGATTCAAGAGGAAAATTGGGTATAACAGGCATCAGATGTTGTGTGCAAGAGAGAAGACTGTGCTGGTTTGGTCATGTGATGTGTATGGATGAGGACAGCTGAATAAAGAAGTGCTGAGCTCTAATTGTGGAGGGTACCTGTGGAAGAGGAAGACCCAGGAAGTTGTGGGACAAAGAGGTGAGAAAGGATCTTCAGATGCTGGGCCTCACTGAGGTAATGATGAGGGACTGGGAGATGTAGTAATTTGATGTATTTGATAAGATGCATCAAGCTAAGTAAAGTTGATATCTTCCTCACATACAGGCTTGTCCTTTCAGGTGCTGGTGGCATGTGAAAAGCTCCCAGCACACTCTGTTGAGTGGTTGGCATTAGGAGGGGCATTCAGCCAGGGAAACTATGCCACAACAGACAGCTGGAGTCTGGGCAGATCCCTGCTAACCAGCTCTGTCAAATTGTTCAACCCATGGAAAGTGGATGTTGATGATGATGATTTCTCTGTTGTAATTAAATTAGTAAGATGAGTAATTAACAAATGATTGTTTCATTAGCAAAGAATATGAAAAGATGGTATTTTATCTAAGGTTAACTCTTTAACTGTCTCTTATGCAAATGAAAGCTCAACATAGGAAAAGCATTCTTTATCACTATCTTAATGTTCAATTTTCCATACTTGTATTGATTGAACAGAATTTGTTGAGGTGAATTTTTCACTGCTGGATGCCCTCCTTATCACCAACCCTCAACTGTTACCAAATAACATAATATTTCCCCATGATCAGACACCACTTGCATGATGCTGCCACTCCTTCACAATCAGGATATCAAAGCAAGAAGACAATAACACATTCACATGACAGGTTTTGTCCTGTTTCCGTTGACCAGATTCGTTCACATGACTTTGGTTGGCACAAGGATAGAGTAGAAAACATTTGCCTAATGTGCCATGAATGGGATTGCACCTGAGGCCATGTGGTTGGGAAGCAAACTTCTTACCACACAGCCATACTTGCGCCAATGTATGCCTGCTCCTTCAGTGAGGAAATTTTCATTTCAGTTATCCATGCAGTTATATATATAGCCTCGAGTAGAGTAGAAAGGAGGGAGCAAAGATGCAGTGTGTTTATCAGAAAATGGCTTGGTCTGCCGAAACCACTGAATACAACTGCACTATATGGAAAACCTGTGCTGCAACTACCAATAACATCAATCGCTGAAGAATATAAGGCAGGAAAGGCAAGGACAGTAATGATGCTACGGTATTCAAAAGATCAGAGCATCCGGGAAAACCCTCCAAAGGTATGAACAGGAAGGAAATGGAAGGCGGAAGAGGCAGTAAACAGGGCGATCGGAAAACTAAGGCACGCAGATATAGTCGGAGCGACGCAAGAAGCTAGAACCGGCCTAGGGTCGCAAAAGTTCAGGCCATTTTGTAAGAGCTGTATAAAAGAGATGAAAGAGGCAGTGGTACATGAAGTGAGAAAGGAGGAAGAAGAAATGTACATTTGGTGCAATGCAGTCAACAGGGACAGTGCCTGAGATGGGAGGAATATGTGATCAACCGCAGAATATCATGGAAGGAACTTTGGGCTTGGAAACAAGCAAGGACATCCTTCCTGATCAAGTCTACCTTCGACGTTCTACCCTCACCGGCGAAATTAGTCCGGTGGAACATAAAAACAACCGATGAGTGTAGATGCGGAGAGAAAGTGACGGTTAGACATGTTCTGTCAGGTTGCAGACTAGCACTTGAAAGATATACATGGAGGCATAATCAAGTCCTCGGCGTCATAAGCGCAGCACTCAAGGAGAAGATCGAAAGGTATGATAGGGGAGAGTACCCAAAAATAGAAAAGCGCAGGAAAGTATACTTCCACAAGGAGGGAAAAGGTTATAAAACCAGGCCTACAAGTAAAGTATACAAGATAGACGAAAGATGGAAGGGATACTGGGAGGTGGCCACGGACTTGGAAAGACAAGTAGTATTTCCACTAATAAAAACAACAAAAAGACCGGATTTAGTTCTATGGAACAGAGACCGGAGAATGGGAATTTTACTACAACTGACAGTACCTTGGGAAGAAAACATCGGCAATGCAGAGGAACAAAAGGAGAAGAGGTATGAAAAGCTAATCGAAGAATGCAGAGAACAGGGATGGAATGTCGAATATTATCACCTGGCAGTGGGGGCTAGGGGCTTCATTGAAAAGAAAATGACAACGCTTTTCAAAAGAAGATTTGTTTTTTCTAGCCCCGAGCTGCGTAAACTAATAAGGAGAGTACAGGAGGCAGTCGTAAAAGCCAGCTTCTATATATGGCTGAAGCGGGAACACCGAAAATGGCTTGAAAGTCATAAACACGCCGACAGGAAATAACATCATTAGGTGAGACAAGATGACTGAATCAGCTTCGCTGACTGACAGGTGACGGTCATTTAGAAAAAGCGCGGGCTAAAACTACGTGCCTTCACTAATCAGTTAAGGTGAGACAGTGTCACGTGACAACTTGCTGGGGCTGCCTGCTGGAGCCTATGCGGCAGGTATTTAAAGGGAGAAATTTGACAAGACAGTCAGTCACTGGCTGACACTCGCTGACGATACATCGAAGAAGCCAGGGAACAGAAGAAAGAAGAAGAAAGAAGACATGCACCCAACACCAGAGCTGAAGACACCTCCGAAAGGGGGGGCCCCGCCACATCAAAACAGTAGAGGAGTAGGGGCAGAAACCGGACGTGGTTCCTCCTGATGATGTCTTGAGCTAACTGGATCCTATAAAGGAGCTGTTGCGGTAGCAGACCACGAAACACGGTTGTAATTCCTCCATGGAATCTAGCCATGGTATTATCATATTATTATAATGGTGACTTGTATCTGAACAGACCTGTTTGATCTATGGAAACTTAGAGAAAGAAAGAAGGAAAATGAAGGCATGAAATGTTGATGGCATTGCCAAATATGAGGATTGCATCACAATTGACAGAAACACTACAACTAAGCTTATATTTCAACAAATTTCCCTAATACTGCCAACCTGCTAAATTACAAATTGAAATCCGTGCTTAAGCTTTTGTCCCTCCAGTATTTTCAGGTTGTAAGTTAAACCCTAATATAATTAGTAAATTTGTAGAAATCAATTCAGGCTACCCATAATTCAATGCATCAACTATTTACCTTCATCGTTACTGGCTCTGATTCCTGTTTTGATTTTCTTAGACATAATTATCATTGTTTTATTATCCACTTTTCCTCACTTGCAAGGGTCAGGTAGAATTTATTAAGACAGATTTTCTACAGTTGGATGTCCTTCATGTCACCAATCCATTTTTGTTTCCAAACAATAGAATATTTCCCATTATTGGACAAGTTTTCATGGAAAGTTGGAAACAAATGACACTGCTCTTATGACAGTGGCATTCATAATTATCATATGATGTCAAGACAATGTCTGAGTGTGTGTGTGTGTGTGTGTGTGTGTGTGTGCGTGCGTGCGTATACTCACACTCACAGACACACATACACATGATGGACTTATTTCGATATCTCACAAGATTTTGGTCATCCTAAGATGTCATGTACTGGGATACTAAATAATAATTTTGAAACAGATTTCATATAAAAGATCCTGTCAGAGTTTTCTTTTACAATTTTAAACCAAAGAATATTCCTGGTTACAGTAGGGTTACTTTCCAAATGGTAATGTACTGGTGTTAGTTATGCTATTTTGCTAAGATTCTATGAGAAATTGTTCACATTTGTCTCACAATCTCCAGTCACAATTGTTTAAAACTTTCTATAGAATTAGCTTCAGCAGAATAACTTGTCACTCAAGCTTGTCTTATTCTATTACAAAAGTTTTTTTTTCTTCTTTATATACAATGTTAAGTTGTTTCTAAAGAATCAGTATAAGTTGGGCAGATTGATACAAAAAGATAATGAATTTTCTTGTGGTGGAATGTTGTCTCTAAAAATCTTGTATTTAATAAAATTCTGAGTTGCTGGAATTGAAGATGTAATATTAACAATGCATTCCTGAAATTTATAGGATCTCCCATTCATTCCTAGATGATATGTCAACTCTTTCATGAGAACATTAGATTGTTTACGCCTCATCAATACTCCAGGCTGTACGTCAGCCAGCTTGCAGCTATTCTCCTTGGTAACAGGCTTTGTATTGTTATGATAACAACAGTTGTAATATTCCTTTCTTTCTCTTTCGCTCAGTCTACTTGATGAACCATTCTTATTTGAGTGTCATGTAAAATGCACTGCGCTGCAATTTGCATCTGTTTCTCCACCTTTGTTTGTTTTTGTTTTTCTTCTTCAGTTGTCACAGTTTCCTCAGCTGCAGAGACAGTGTTACATATTATATATCTTGTCTAACAGGCAGTTATTGGTAATCATCAAACTCTGCTGGATATGTTTAACCTTATTGAGAATAAAAAAAATAGCTTCCTTCAAAAATACTGTTGTCTTCTCTATACAATCACATTTTCTATTATTTACTTTTGTGTGTGTATCCGTCTGTCCGTCCGTCCGTCCATCCATCTATTTATCTATCACCAGATATAGTTTGTTTATAGAATAATTTTTTGATAAATATATATAATCACAAGTGCAGGTATGGATTTGTGATTAAGAAGCTCATTTTGCAACCACATTGCTTCAGGTTCAGTCCCTCTGTGCAGCACCTTGAACAAGAGTCTTCTACTACAGAGACTGATAAAATAAGTACCAGACTTTAAAATAAGTACTGCCTTAACTAAAGTCCTTCAAGGCACTACCTCAACATGGTTGCTGTCTAATGACTGAAACACACACACACACACACACACACAATTAGTCCTGGTCATTTAACATCTTCTATCCATGTTAGCATGAGTTGCACTGTTTGACAGGTTCCAACAGGCCTGAGAACTATGTCACAGTCTGTGATTGGATACCTTTCTTAATGCCAATCATTTTACAGTGTGTACTGGGTGCATATTTTTCTCTTTTGGAGGCACCAGTACAACTTAGGTTGCCAAGTAACTCACAAGACAGGACCCACCTTTTCAACTGAGTGGGGATGCAGTTTTAAGGGAGGTGGCTTTATGTCTGGCATTGAGAAGCTAAAGTACAATAGAGGAACAGGTATCTTGCCATAGGGGAGACACATGGCCACCCTGCATTATATAAGATCAGATGAGAATAGCTGAAAAGAGACAATGAATGTGGTGAAGAGGTATCACACACACACTCACACATTATTTGAAGTCGTGCAGAGATTTTATATATTCAGAAAAAGGAGGCAGTCAGAATTTGGTATTTAATTTTGGGGCTGTGTAGTTAAGTTTGCTTTCCAACCACAGGTTTTAAGGGTCAGTTCTACTATGTGGCAGCTTGAGCAGGTATCTTCTATAGCCCCTGATTGACCAAAGCCTCATAAATAGATTTTGTAGATGGAACTGAAAGAAACTCATATATATATATATATAATATATATATATATATATATATGACAAGGGACTGGGGATTGTGGTAATTTGCTATACTTGAAGAAACACATCAAACAAAGAAAAATCACTGCCATCCATACATACAGGCTTGTCCTTTGCAGGTGCCAGTGCCACAGTTGTAGAAGCCACAACAGACAGTTGAAGCCTGGACAGCTTCCCAGTTGGCCAGCTCCATGTCAAACCATTCAACCTATGCCAGCAGTTAGTTTGACTGGAACTGGTAATCCAGAGAGTTGTACTAGGTTCCAGTCTGATTTGGCATGGTTTCTGCAGTTGGATGCCCTTCCTAATGCCAACCACTCAGAGTGTAATGGGTGCTTTTTACGTGCCACCAGCACAAGTGCCATTTACATGACTCTGGCTACAGCCATGACTATGATTTCATTTGGCTTGACGAGTCTTCTCAAGCACTGCATATCGCCACGGTCTCGGTCACTTGTCATCACTTCTGTGAAGCCCAACATTCAAAGATCATGCTTCACCACCTCGTCCCTTGCATCCGTGACGCTCAACATTTGAAGATCATGCTACTGGTAACAGCCAGGATTACAATTTCAAGGGGGCTGTTTACATGACACCAGCAATGGCTACAACTATTATTTCACTTGGCTTGATGGGTTTTTTCAAGCACAACATTTTGCCAAATGTCTCAGTGTCTTATTGTTACCTCTGTGAGGCCCAAACATTCAAAGATTATGCATCACCACCTCATCCCATGTCTTCCTGGGTCTTGATTGTGTGTTCATATTTGTGCATATATGCATGCATGTGTGTGTTTGTGTCTCCTTATCTTGACAAGAGCAAAAAGATGGACCAGTCATATCTAGATTGTCTCAAATTATAGATCTCCTTCAACAGGTCTCGCATTTAAGGAGAGGAGTTTTTTTTCTTTTGTTTCACTTTCTTTTTTTATACTATTGTGGCTGTAATAAACACTGTTATCCTATAACGTATTTGACCATATATGGGCATTTGAAATAAACATAAAAGATATTGCTCTAAACAGAAACTGCAGGAACCTTTTTAAAAATGCTGCAAGGTCTTTCTCTTGGTGGTTTGTGAAAGTTGTAATGGAAATAGGTGTGACTGTGCTGTTAAGAAGTCTGCTTTGCAACAACATGGTTTGAGGTTCAGTCTCACTACATGGCACCTTGTAGTGAGACTCCAGGTTGAGCAAGGCTTTGTGAGCAGATTTGATTGACAGAGACTGAAAGAAGCCCATGTGTGTGTGTGTGTGTGTGTGTGTGTGTTATTCTTTCCTTGTGTTGACAATGCATGATAAGTGTAAATGATTGTAACTGTCATACACTGTCATTCATTTTTAATATTCTATGAAAACATGTTTAGCCATGGTGAAATATTACCTTCTTTGGAATCAGCTGAAGGTTGGTAACAGCAAGTGTATCCAGCTGCAGATGTTCTGCCTTAATAATCTGTTTATTCAATTCTTCAGTATCTCAGGATAACAAGTGATTTGTGCCTTAGTTTGTATGCTTTACCTGAGTGGGAACAGTGATGGGTCAGTTAACCGTTCCCTGCAGAAATCTTCTATATGAGGTCTCTTGGCAACCATAACTGCCTTTAGCTACTGTCAGCTGCCATGGCTGTTTCTAGCTGTGCTGTATATTAAGTAGTTTTATTCTTTTGATTTCTCATTGGAGCCCTCTGATTGGCTGTACAAATGTGAAAATGAGGTTAGCTAAACGAAAATAGAATACATTCATTTGGCTATCAAATTTGCATCAGAAACGTATTCTCATTATTTAAGAAAAAAGCTATGTTGAGCTTGCTGCAGTACTGTATTGCAGGATTTCTGATCTATTCATGAGCAATTGATAATTTCCTGTTACTTTAGTTATCAAGCTATCAGTATGTGTCTTCAATTAGTTGGTTTGAATATTTGTGAAAGAGAGAAACTGGGATGCTATTATGAGTTTTTCATATCTCGTCCTTTCTGTAGACTTCAGCTAAACAATATAAAATGTTACTTGTTATTGTGTTGTTGCGAAGAGGGAATTTCTCAGTTTTGTTCTCTACTGCAAAAACCGTGGGTATACCTCACCTCTATCTCTCTCTCTCCCTCCCCTCTCTCTGTCCTGCTCTCCCCTTTCTCTCCATTCCTCTCTCTCTTCTAATTGCGTTAATGTTTAGCTAGTCTGAGAATTTCTGCATTCAAAGTTAAAGGCATGGTTGTATAGTTAAGAAGTTTGCTTCTCAACTACATGGTTTTGGGTTCAGTCCCATTGCATGGCTCACTGGGCAAGTGTCTTCTACTATGGCTTCAGGCGCCAAAGTCTTCTGAGTGAATTTGATAGATGGAAACTGAAAAATCCTATTGTGTGCGCATGCATATGTATACTTGACATCATGTGATGGATGTAAACAAGCATCATTGTCACACAAGCGATGATGTTCATGTCCAGTCTTCTCTCTGGTCATGGGAAAATACCACCTTGCTTGATCACAGGAGGTTGGCAACAGTAAGGGTGTCTGGCCATAGAAAATCTGACTCATACAAACATGTAAAAGTGGACATTATATGAGATGGTATCAAAAAGCTTCCAGACTATTCCTGTTGCAGAGCTACAGATGGCTGCATACAGTTGCATGCATAGTGAGAGCTAGCAGTGACCTTCATGAGGCAATCTGCTGAGTGATATAGCTGTGTTTACTTCGCAAGTTGTGAAATTTGTTTTTGTGATCACATGTATGTTGTAGTTTGTGATTTTGTCATGGACAGAAACAAAGAGTCAACATGAAATTTTGCATTAAACTTGGCAAGTCTGCTATGGAGACATTGAGCATGCCTTGGAAAGCTTACAGTGGCTAGGCAGTGGGTTGTTCGCAATGTTTCAATTGGCACAGGTGCTTCTAAAAGTGGATGAATGACCCTGGAAGATGATGAGCGATCTGGAAGACCTGCCACGAGCTTTACCCCCAGAAATATGGTATTGTGCATTGAGAATTTGTTCCCCAGGGCCATCAATTGAGAGTTCTATTGTGACGTTTTGAAGTGTTTGTGGAAGGACATTCAGCTAAAGTGACTGGATCTTTGGAGCGTAAAGAATTTGATTCTTCACAACAATGTACTCTGCACCGAGTTTGCCCTACTTGTGAGTTTCTTGCCAAAAATAACATGATGTTGCTTCCACACTTGCCATATTTACCAGATCTTCCCCAAGATGAAAATGCAGCTCAAAAGTCTCCATTTTAACACCATTGTTGAGACCCAGAGCAAATCGCAGAAAGTCCTCAACTCACAGAAAATGACTTCCAGGCTAGATTCCAAAAATGGCAGGAAAACTGGGACGAGTGCAAGGTGACTATTTCGAAGGAGATGATGTTAATACTTTGGTAAATAGGTTGTATTTTGTTAAACATAACTAGTCTGGAAACCTTTTGATACCACCTTGTAAGTGTTTATGAAAATGATGATGTTGATGAAATTTAGAGGAAGCTGAACACTTTGCCGCTATTTTACAGAACTGTTTCCTGAGTGGAAATGGGAATGTTGTTAAAAAAATTTCTTTTATTAATTCATTTTGATGATCTGATGACTAAGAACATTCATGTAGAGAGATCTAATATATATATATATATATGTGTGTGTGTGTATGTATATATATATATATATATATAATTACTCTACTAGGTATTTAGTTGTATCCTGTTGCAATTCCATATTTATATATGCCAGGAAACTTGCCTTATTCTATTAGAATAAGATTTTCCTTTTTTATTCATCTGTGAAATTTAAGCTATTTCCTTTGTTTTAAATTACAAATGATTAGAACAATTATTCTCTCACATTACTGTCTTTGATTTATAGATCATCAACAGTAGTGTTTTGGGCATTTTACTATATCTTTTATCTTTAATTGGATTCAATCATTGGACTGGGGCACCACCTTTAAGGGTTTAGTTGCACAGATTGACCTCAGTATTTAAATCTTGTGCTTACTCTATTGATCCCTCTTGCTAAGCTGCTGAGTTATGGTAACCCAAACAAACCAGCACTGGATGTCAAGTGGCAATGGGCGATAAATACACACACACACAGTTTCCACCTACTAAATCTACTCACAAGGCATTGGTCTGCCTAGAGCTACAACAATTTACATTTTGGCTTAGACTTAACCTTTGAAAGGATTTGTTTCCATAGAAATTAACTCATTTCTTATTATTAAAAGTGTACTTCATAAAACTAAAAATTAGTTGCACACCAAAGCTTGTTACACTGAAAAATAAATTTAGAATGTTTATATTATGCTTCGTTTTCCCCTATCATTTTCTTTGTTTGTAGCTTTTCAATTTAATTTTATTTCAACATGGTGGCTACTATTTTGAGCTAATAAACAGCTATCTTCTGTATTCTATATGTATTCTGCACAGACTTTCTTTTATGTCTACAACAAATGATCAATAAAACTAATTTCTCTTTACATTGCTAAATAATATAGTCTTTTCTGTCATCCATGAATAATATTGAAAGTTGGCTTTTCTACTGGAGAAATTAAAATTTTTTTGTCTGTGAAAAATATTTGTATTCTTTTGTTAGCTCTGTAACAACAATCAAATTTTTGTGAAATTGTACTCAAAATAGAAAAAAAAATCATTAACTTCGCACAGATGATAAATCTAAAACTTATCATTTGTGCTAACTGTATATAACAACAACAACAATAATAATAGGGTTATTATTATTAATAATAATAAAGTTACTGTCAGGAGGAATTGCAGAAGAACTGTATAAATTTCTTGATGAGAACAATATATTACTGCCCAAACAAAAAGGCCGTAGAAGGAAATGCAGAGGTACCAAAAGTCAACTGTTGTAGATAAAATGGTAATGCAAGATTGTAAACAAAGGAAAGCAAATCTGAGAATGGCCTGGATTGACCATCACAAAACTTATGATTCCACATTCAGGGATCATCGAGTGCTTAGACCTGTTTGCAATTGCAAGGAATGTAACATGTTTCCTGAAGAGAAGTATTGTGGAATGGAAAACTGAACTGATATCTTACGGAAAAAAACTTGGGTACCCTTGGTATCAGAAGAGGGATTTTGCAAGGTGATAGCCTATCTCCATTGCTTTTTGTTCTCTGCATGATACTCCTGACCTTGATATTTAGGAAAATGAACATAGGGTACCAACTAAAGGAAAAATCTCAGTCAACCAACCACCTCCTCGACATGAATGATTTGAAACTGTATGGCAAAGATGAGACAGAAGTGCAGAATCTACTTAAAAAGAGGCAAGGTATAGTCCTTAGCTAGGATAGAACTACCGAACAGAGCCTTGATTAAGCAAGATTGAAACAGAAAGCTACAAATACCTTGGTGTACTAGAGTTCAATGAGATAAAGGAAAAGGAAATGAAAGAGCAACTGGGGATGGAATATTTCTGAAGACTGAGGCTGGTGTTGCACTCAAAATTGACTGGATGGAATAAGATGCGAGCAATTAATATGTGGGCGATAGCATCACTTCAGTGTGGAGCAGGAATTATAAAATGGTAAAAGAGAGAGTTGAAGGAAATGGATACCAAAACCAGAAAAATGTTGACAGTACATGGAGCCTTCCACCCTAAAAGTGACACTGATGGGCAGTACTTGTCCAGAAGAAAGGGTGGGGAGGTTTAATCAGTTGCCAGAACTGTGTTGAAGCAGAGAAAAACAGCTTAGGGTGGTATATAAAAAATGTGGTGGAGCCACTGTTGAAACACACGAAGAAGGCTGGCGTTATCAACACTGAAAATTGTGTTACTAAAGAAAAAATTAAAAAAACAAATGAAAAAAAAAACATGAAAGGAAAAGAAAATGTACAATCAGTTTTTAAGAGATGTTAACATCGAGATACAGAGGGCCGGTGGCTATGGATGAGGAGAAGTGACCTGAAGATAGACAGAAGCACTCATATGCGCAGCTCAGGAACAAGTGTTAAGGACCAGTTATATGAAGTGCAGAATAGACAACACTACTGACAGCGACAAATGCAGAATGTGTGGTGAAAGGGATGAAACAGTATGGCACTTCATTAGCGAATGCCCCAAATTGACACTACACGAATACAAAAGACGCCATGACAATGTGGCAAGAATGATCCATTGGGAGCTCTGTGGGAATCACGGCCTACAAAGAGCAAAGACGTGGTATGAGAAAACTCCAGGAGTAACCGAAAATGAGAATTGCAAAATCTTGTGGGATGCAATGATCCCATGTGATCACCCAACCAGACATTGGAAACCGGACATTGTTGTGGCGAATAAAAATTAAAGAACATATATGATAATTCACAACAGGATCATTGTGAAAGAAGAAGAAAAAATAAACAACTATGATGATTTAAAATGGGAAATACGATGGTTGTGGTCAATGAAGAGAGTTGATGTGATATCAATAGTAATTGATGCACTGGGAAGTATCAGCACTCACCTACCAACATTGTTGAAAAAGATTGGTGCAAGTGTGAAGGTAGAACACCTTCAAAAATCAGCATTGCTTGAAACTACAAGAATTCTTCACAGGGTTCTTGAAGCATGACCAGTAAACAAGTGTCACCTCAGTCTGCTGGCTGTGGACACTTGACACTTTCCATCATACTCAGCAAAATAAGCTGTGAGTTTTCAAATAATAATAGGGTTTATCATAGCAGCCCAAGATCAATGCCCACCTACAAGAAGCTACCAAGCCAACATCTTAAAGAACAGCAGTAGCCCAACATGTGTATGTAAACAGAAAAATGAAACCATCAATCATGCTGTCTCCATTTTCAGTCTTCTTGTACCTAGAGTGTCTCAACAGGCATGGTAGAGCAGCATAGTATACTCACTGGGTAATTTGCAAAGACCTGCTGCTCCATGATAAAAACTGGTGGGAACACAAACCACTGTCAGTGCTTGAAAATGACTACATCTCACTCCTTTGACAGAAAAATAGATGCAAATAGGCCAGATATTATATGGAAGGATTTCAGACAAAAATCATGCCTCCTTACCAATATGACTGCCCCAATCCATATAGATGTGTCTGTCAAGACCTACCAAAAACTGAGCAAGTAAGATCTTGAAATAGAAATTGGCAAATTAAGCAACCTCAAGACTAAAACAATACCTGTTGTCATAGGTGCTCCTAGGAATGATAGCAAAAGAGGTTGATTGCTACCTAGCTCAGATACTAGGAAATCCAAAAATGGAAGAAGTTCGAAAAATAGTGCTCATAGGAACTGCCTATATCCTATGTAAATTATTGTCTATGTAATCCCCAAAATATTTTGATCCATAAACATTGTCAAAATACTTTTAAACGTCCAAAACAGCAAACACCGTTTCCTGACAGCTTAACATCAGACGATCGTCTTAGAATCAAATTACTTTTAAAACAAACTTCTAATTTACTTATATTTTGACTGACATTCTCTAGAACAATATTCTGTGCAAAACCAATTATATGGCATCCTAGTCATAACACCAACTTAAACCTCTACCTTGTTGCATCTTGAGGTCTCTGAGTGAGATTGGAGTCAACTTGTATAAATTCAAAGCAAAAGCCAAACATAATAATGGTTGCAAATTCTGGCACAAGACCAATTTCAGGGGAGAGGGTAAGTTGATTACATTGATTCTGAAAGGATGAAAAGCAAAGTCAACCTTTGTGGAATTTGAACTCAGAACGTAAAGATAGATGAAATACCTTGCCACCTTAATAATAATAATAATAATAATTATAATAATGATGATGAAGAAAAATATGGAGCATGAGAACATTAAAGGTCACACCTATGATAATTTATGCATTGGGAACAATAAGCAAAGATATTGGCAAATGGCTGAAGGAGATTGGAATAGAATGCTCGGTGGCGCTGTTACAGAAAGTTTGCTTCTTAGAAACAGCAAGGATTATCAGAAGAGTTCTAAGCACTTGAAAGACTGCTACAGTAATTACCCACTACTCACATAAATCCTTCCAGGAATAAGACTGAACCTGAACCAAACCAAAATAATAATAATAATAATTCTTTCTACTATAGGCATAGTGGAGGTGCAATGGCCCAGTGGTTAGGGCAGCGGACTTGCGGTTGGAGGATCACAGTTTCGATTCCCAGACCAGGCATTGTGTGTGTTTATTGAGCGAAAACACCCAAAAGCCCCACAAGGCTTCGGCAGGGGGTGGTGGCAACCCCTGTTGTACTCTTTCACCCCAACTTTCTCTCACTCTTGCTTCCTGTTTCTTGAGTAATGCTGCCATAGACTGGTGTTCCATCCAGCTAGGGGGGGGACACATACGCCACAGAAACCAGGAAACCAGGCCCATGAGCCTGGATAGGCTTGAAAAGGGCGCATAAATAAATAAATAAACTATAGGCATAAGGCTTGAAACAGTCAGTAGTTGAACTGTGAATACCTACGTTCAAGTAGTATGGAATGCATTTCTGTATTAACATATATTTCTGTGGTAGGTTATTTTTAGATAAGCACAACCATTTATTTGTGTAATACCATTTTACACCAAATGTGTATACTAATGTCATAACAGAGACCATAAGCCATATATAGTTTTCCAATTCTTTCAGCAAAAATAAGGAATGTTTATAAGAGAAGTATCAGGAAAATAATTCTTGACATCGATTTGTTTAGGTGACAACAATTTTGTTGATTTGACATGCTCAATATTTTTAAAGTTATAAGCCATCTCTTTCTTTCTTCCTATTTGAAATTTCAGCTGAAAGTTTGTCTTAACCTTTTAGCATTCAAATTATTCTGTCAAATGTACTGCTTGTTTCAAATTGGTTTGAGTTAATCATACATTATCTCACTGCTTCTAGATTTCAGTGATGTGATAGTATATTTTTAGAATGACATTGTATGGTAGGTGTGAAAAACAGAATTTGCTCAGTTTAAACATAGAACTTGTTGAATTTTTGGACCTAATATGGCCAGTTTAAATGCTAAAGGGTTAAATGGAATGTTTTCTTCAAATAAATGTATGACTTGATCTTTACCATTTGATTAGCTACCCATATGTTGAGGAAACACCTACACTGGTGGTTATATATCACTGTCATTCAAACAATTGAATTATTCCAAAAAGCCTGTGAGAATGTAGAGCACAAATATTTTGATCAGGCTTCATTCAAGCATCAAAAAATTATCAATTAATTCTGTCAGTGCCGAGTTATTTTAAGATTATTGATTACAAATTATCAACTGTTAGCATCTGCTGCAGAATTATTATCCCTTAAAGTTATCGCTTGTGTCAGCTTTAGTTATTATTTGAATTCAACTTGAAATTAAGATTTAGTTAAAAATATCTGTTTGATATTCATAGCAAACCAAGTCATCTTTTGTATGGTAGAAATTTTTTCTTTATTTTTTTTCATTTATGTAAGCTGATCTGTGTGTATTAAGATTGACAACCATAAATGTTTTATCTTAAGAAAACCTGTGTTTCATATAAATTTTTATTTTCACATTACAGGAGATAATCTTCATTGTGCTCCATTGAGAAGACCATACAAATCCAAAGTTTTAGCACATTACCCAGAAACTGTGCCATGGAATCCATTCGACAAAGAAGCTGTTGGAATGGTAAGTTAATAAACTTCATTACAAATGTGTTTTTCTGATATATTTCAATATTGAAAATAGTATTAATTTTTGTTAATAAATATAATTAAAACCATTTGTGATTAACGATTTTGCTGAAGTTTGGTCATCTCATGCCAGAAACTTTAAATACTAATAGATTTATTGAATGTAAATACATTCCTATAGACTGATATTTGAGGGATGTGTTTTCTGAAAGTTATTTCCCAAAAGAATCAATTTTGTTTTATATTGCTTAGAAAAAAAAAAAGGTATGTACCTATTATACTAAGAATATATAAAAATAACTAAATACTGGTGAAATAGTTCTATTCATGTATGCATCAAAGCCCAAGTGAATAAATGATTTAGTGCATTTATTCCGTGTCATCATTTAACTTTTGCCTTCTGTGCAGGCATAGGCTGAACAATTCAACAGGATCCAACAAGTCAGGGGACGGCATCATGCTCCAGTGTCTGCTTTAACTTGGTTTCTTTCATTTGATGCCGTTCCTAATACCAGCTGCTTTACAGGGTGTATTGCCTACTTTTTTCATGGTACCAGCACTAGAGGGGTTGCTTTATGACTTGTTTTCATGTAAATTTTTATTTTCCCTGTAAATGATGATAAAGGAGAATAAATGAAAGACAGAGAGAAAATGCCTAAAAAGGCAAAGTGATGAAAGATGATGAAATAAAATGAGATGAACAGATTTATAGTTGTGAGAGGTTGGTAGTGGAGAGAGAGAGAGAGAGTAATGGAGTAGATGCTGTTGGGAGAGAATATTAAAGAAGTTGGTGAAATTACCATCACCAGCATGCCTCCACAACCATCTCAGTGATTAACTTTTGCCCTTCAGATTAATACCTTACATTGGAAATGAGAATTCTAATTTTGTTTGAAACACATTTGAAAGGTTTTAGAGGCTTATATTTCTGAATCCAACATGCAACAGCAGTTTTATGGGTTTGCACCAAGCTGTGCTGATATAACATAGGTTAAATGTTGTTGTAGTAGTAGTAGTAGTAGTAGTAATAGTAGTAATAATAATAATAGTTCAAGAATGGAATTTTTGAATATTTTAACATTAAAATATTTATGACTTCCATCCTTGGATTATTATTATTATTATTATTACTATATGTATATAAAATCTTTCCGATTACTTCTACCCTGTCTTCTAAAATGTTAATAGTCATGAGGTTTCACTACTACAAGAAACAGGTTCTGTTATGACATGTCTGATGCTTTAACTCCTCATTTCTCAGCATAAAGCCCCACTTCCCTTGAAATTTATAGTCTTGCAAGCAACATGATGACCTCACTATTACTGGTGGTATGAAAAATGCACCAAGTACACACTGTAAAATGATTGTTATAAGGAATAGCATCCAGCTATAGAAACAATGCCGAAACTGAGACATTGGAGCAGAACACTATCATCTGATGTGTCAGATCCTGTTGAACTGTCCAAGCCATGCCAGCATGGAAAGTAGATATAAAATGATGATGGTGATGATGATGATGATATATATATATACAGACATAAATGTGTGTAGACATCAACAACTGTTGCAATTAGATTTAAGTCTATGAGGTAAGTCATATAAGGTAGGGATTAAAAGGCTTAATCCCTTTTTTAACAGCAGTGAGTCCTATACTAAAGAGCGATTACTAAATGGCTTACAACAGACTGCTCAAAATATAGGCTATACATTATTATGTAGGTTAGTATTATACTTTATAATGTTAGCTTCCAAAAGTGGGTTCCAAGGAAACACCTGATTCTACTAGAAAAGTTACGAAGTTTTGCAAGATAAGGTGTCTTTTAATAAAGTTTAATATAAATTTATTTAATAGAAAAATTGTAATCCACCATTCTCCAAAATAAATTCTTTATTTAATGACTTTGTTTTTATTATTAATTGCTGAGGATGTCCGTAGGCTTGAAAGAAATGAAGCTAGTATGCTCCACTGGATGTGTAATGTCAGTGTGCATACACAACAGTGTAAGCAGCCTCTGGAAAAAGTTAGATATAAGATGTATCAGATGTGATGTGCGAGAGCAACGACTGTGCTGGTATGGTCTTGTGTTGCATATAGATGACAGCTGTGTGAAGAAGTGTAACACCCTAACAGTGGGGGAACCTGTAGAAGAGGTAGACCTAGGAAGACCCCAGGATGAGATGGTGAAGCACGACCTTCAAATGTTGGGCCCCAGATAGGCAATGACAAGTGACTGAGTTCTTTGGAGATATTCTGTGATTGAGAAGACCTGCCAAGCCAAATGAGATTGTAGCTGTGGCTGATGCCAGTATCGCGTAACCAGCCCATTGAAAAGTGCCCTTCAATTGTCAGACAAGATGCTGTGTTTGAGAAGACCTGTTGAGTCACGTGAAATTGTTGTCATGTCTGTTGCCAGTGCTGCCTGACTGGTACTGGTAGCACATAAAAAGCACCATTCAAGTGTGTCCCATGCCAGTGCTGGTGGCACTTAAAAAGCACCATTTGAGCATGGTTAATGCCAGTGCTTCATGACTGGCCCCTGTGTGGGGGGCATGCAAAAAGCACCCACTACACTCTCAGAGTGGTTGACATTAGGAAGAACATCCAGCAGTAGAAACCTTGCCAGAACAGATTGGAGCCTGGCGCAGCCTCCTGCTTTGCCAGTCTTCAGTCAAACTGTCCAACCCATGCCAGCATGGAAAGCAGACGTTAAACGATGTTGATGCTGATGATGATATTCTGCCAGAAGGCAGCAGCTGGCAGAAGCATTAACATACCAGGCAAAATGCTTAGAAACATTTTATCCACCTTCACATTCTGTGTTCAAATTCTGTCATGATTGAGCACTGGCACTAATGTAATTGATTTACCCCTCACCCTCGAAATTGCTGGCCTTGTGCTAAAATTTGAAACCAATATATTCTGCCAAGTTTGAGAGTGCTCTGTTTTATCATAGAACAACTTTTCATACATCACATCCAATTCATTAGCATAAGGAGATTCAGTGACACCTGGTGTTTCAATATCGTATCTCCTCAAAGACTAATGAATTTAATGAGTTTGTGGTTCTTATTTCTAATGTCAATAAACAAATTATTTGCTGATATCTGCCAACTGATAATAATACATTATATGGCGTTAGGAAGGGCATCCAGCAGTAGAAATCTTGCCAGATGTGATTGGAGCCTGGTGCAGCCTACTGGCTTGCCAGTCTTCAGTCAGACCGTCCAACCCATGCCAGCATGGAAAGCAGACGATGATGAGGATGAGGCACAGTGAACAGTGAGAATCAAAATGATGACTTGGATATTTACTCTATATATAATTTCTTCTGTCAGGTTTGAATGTGAAAATGCTAATTGCTGTTTCATTGCAGAACAACTTCTCTTTGCAGATGAACGTGTGTCCATCATCAACTCGGTTCATTAGTGTAAAGGGACTTTGGCACATCTGCTGTTTCAATGTCATTTTGTTTGTTATTCTTGCATGAATAAATACTTTCTCGAAAACAATTTTAGTTTCTCATTTTAGTGACTTATTAAATTGGTAGGATTGTCTATGAAATATAAGCATGGTTTCTGCTGTTTTTGAAAACTCCTGAGGGTTCTGGGGCAAGCTAAGTTTGAGAAACACCAAAGAAACAATGATGAACAATTTTAATTAATTATGGGAGAGTGGAATTCTTTTGTTAAAAATATGTCACACTTGATCTAGACTTTGCTAAAGAATTACTTTATGAATAAAATATAACTTTTTGACACTTTCTTGATATCGTTATAAAAAGGGAGCAGGTTTCTTTTTAATCTTAGTTTAACTAAATCAATCCCTTTTATTTTACTTTAAATCAACTAATTCCAATAACATGGCTGCAGACTCCTCGCCACCATCATCATCTTCTTCATTGTTTTATGTGTCTTCCAGGCTGACGTCAGTTAGATGGTTCAACAAGATATGACAAGTTGGAAAACTATTATGCTCCAGTGTCTTTTTTGGTATGATTTCGATGGTTGGATGTTCTACCTAACACAAATCACTTTAGAGAGTGTACTGGCTGCTTTTTATGTGGCACCTGCTCTATTGATGCTGCCCTATAGCTCACAAGACTAAGTTCCTCATCGACTGTGTGGGACTACAGTAGAGAAGGAGGCAACTTTGTACGAGGATAGAAGAGGTTAAAATGTGAAAGAAGGGACTGGAACAAGCTTTTTGTTGTGAAAGGAAGAATTATTTTAAAACAAAACACATTGATGCAAGGCTTATTATGAATGACAGTTTTTACAATATACATTTATCGATGGTGTTAAGAAAAAGACAAAACTGAACATTTGAACTTGTATTACTGTAGCAAATCTATCTATAGCTACTTACCTACCAACCTATCTCGATATATATTTTCCATTTGAGTTATTAGCTTCCTTGATGACTGAAGTGTGGAAAAGACCTTGAAATAAGCAGAATAATCTTATAGTGACTTAATAAATTCATAGGACCTAAGAAAATTATCTTTACATTTATGTTAGTAACTAGAAAGCATGTAACAGCAAGGAATAAATGTAGAACAAATAGACACTTGCTCAATGTGCCATGTGGTGAAACTGAACCCAAAGTTGTGTGGTTGTGAAGTAAACTTCTTAACCATACAGCCAAGCCTGTGCCTGTAAAAAAGAAGGTGCATGTTGAAGTTATCCTGTCGGATCATTTTTATATATGTTCTCAGTGTGATATAAGAGATCTAACAATCTTCTTGGAGTGTGCCAGCTTGTGATTTAGAGCATTACCTGAAGTTGTTTGTGTAATTTCATACATCTAACCCTATTCTTCTATTAACTCGTACCCTCTAATAGAGGAGAATGTAGCCATTTTCTCTGACTTTGTTGGCAAACACTCTCCATGGTTATTGTCACTTAATTCTCTCTCCTCCTCACTCCTCCTTGGACTCTTATTTCCATGGAACAAACACCTTACCTACTCTGCTCAAATATTGATCTCGTTAGTTGCTTCTTAATTCTAGTCTGTTCATTTCCTCATCATCATCGTTTAACATCCGCTTTCCATGCTGGCATGGGTGGATGTATGCAAGCAAGTATTTTTACAGAGTTTCACTTTGATATAAAATAGATTGCATTAACATAAATGAAACAGAGTTGTGGAGTCAATTGAATAGTTACAACTTGTGACTCATGACACTAACTCTTGAATAAGCATGCAAAAAGCAAAAAAAAAAAAATGTATTTGGGGATTAAGCAAGATGTTAAACCTTATGGAAGAGAAGATGAAGATGATTTGTAACTTACTATGATTGAGAAGATCCTTCCATTTCAGTAAAACTGAGGTCCTAAAAACACACCTTTCATATCTGCCTTCGCTCACTCATATCCACCTTTGTCACTCAGTGTATCCACCTTTAATCCCTAATCTGCCCCAGTTCAAACCTTCCCCACACCTCATCTTCTTAATACTCATCATTCCGTCACTGTTCTTTGGTACTTTTACTTAACTGCTGTAATTATGAAAGCAGAACTACATGCATTCATCCCTCTTCTCTCCTACCAGTTCTCTCTCTTTGTCATCTGTCGCACATTCTCAGTTCATCTCTTACTCTTCTATTTTCCACTGGATACCATCTTCCCTTGAACACCCTCTCATATCTGCCATTATTCACTCATCTCCATCTTATATCCTACTGTCATAACTCTGTTTCTGTCAGTCTGCATCCCTCTCACCTCCCTACTCTTCCCACATCGTTTCCCTATTCTTCATCTATGTACGGGGGTGGGGCTTATTGTTGCTATTTGTCAACCTCCTCTCTGATCAATTCTTATTTTCCTTCACCTTACCTGCCAAACTGAAACTCGCCATTACCCACACATCCACCCCCTACATGTTTTCCATTCACTGCATTCCCCTCTATCCCCATCTCTAACCATCTACCATTCTGTCTTCACACTCTTGCAAACCTACCCATTCATCCTTCCTAATTCCCTCTTCTTTTTCTCACTGCTTTCTTATGCCCTGAGTGTATTTCCTGATGGTGCCTCATTTCCACCATACTTTCTCTCTTTCCTGTTCTATAATGCTTTAACCTCTGATCATAAAGTCATCTCACAGTTGAAGAGTTTCATCTTGTTGAGCCGCCTGCTCACCTCACGAGTTCTGGTAGCCTAAAAAAGGCGCCCCTAGTATGCTCTGTAAAGCAGTTGGTGTTAGGAAAGGCATTTGAATACAACAAACAAACAACTACAATCCTTGTTTAGATTCATTGATCCATAGATTTGACTGAAGATTCACAACCAAGTCTCAAAGCCCACTTATCTCAATTAATTGTGTTGTGAATAAAAATTGTTTGAAAGGAAAAGATGTTCTCCAAAGACAAGATACAACAGTGATTAGCATATTTTAAGAGTTCAGAGATTTATAAACAAGTTGAAAATCTGTGAGAAAATTAGTGTTTGTTGGGATATCGATGTTAGTCTGCCTAATTATGAGTGAAGCAGGTTCAAACTTGAAGAAAGACAGAATTTATTTTGTACTTTTATATTAATTATGTGAAAGAGTATGGCTGTTTTTTTCTCTTTTTGAAGCTTATAATCTTAAATTTTGCCTTGCTCTGTAGTCACTGCTACATTTTATCTTTTGATTACATTTACTAATTATATTTTTATAAGTCCATTAATTGATTTTGCTTTTGGATTATGTCTGTGAAGTAACAATAAGGCAATTATTTTTGTACTGACTTAATCATCCAATAGAATGGGTTATTTCATGTTGGTTCATCTGTATTCTGCGTATCGTGCAATTTTCATCCATTTTCCAACATGTAAAATGTAGTTAATTGGTATATTTATGTATGTATAAGAATGACTATTAAGATTTACAGGGATGTGTATGTGTGTATGTGTGTATCCATCCATATAAATAAAAAGGTGATGATTGGGGAGGGAACCTATTGAAAACATCAGGAAATTATTGGATTATTTTTATATCTTGTTCAATGAAAAGAAATTATAAGTGAGTCTATATATTTATATTTGTTTAAATCTATTCAAACCTAGTTTTTATAATCTGAATAGATTTTTCCCAAAGTAAACTGAATATGTTGTGGAAATTATTAGATAAATCCAATTTTAGCCATAATTATGTTCAGTAGTTGAACAAAAAAACAAACTTGCACTGAAAGTTTATATTCAAATCTCTACTACCTATTTCCCCTTCCTCATTAAATCTGTAATTGTGTGTGTGTGTGTGTATTTATTATAATAACACTCTTGTATTTTTCTCCGTCACAGCATATGAATGAGAAAGGAAGGGGTGATGGGAAACTGGTGGGGATGATGAACATTAAACGGTGAAAAGTCAAACAGAATTTCAACTGTGTGTGTGTTGTACAAGGGAATATGTGAATGTATGTGAACATTGACAAGTGTATTGATTTGATTGACCATCCATATATATAAAACACTACAATTGGCTGTCATTTTTGATGGCACAGGGCCGCCAGCTAGTTAGTTAGTTATATTATAGGTATCTTTCCTCACCTGTGTATTTATCGAATACATTTATCAACAGAAGTTCAATGTAGTCTTTGTTGAAAATATTATTGAAGTTTATAAAAATAGAAGGTGCAAGCATGGCTGTGTGGTTAAGAAACTTCCCAACAATGTAGACTTGGGTTCAGTCCCATTGCATGGCACCTTGAACAAGTGTCTTCAACTGTAGCCCTGGGCTGACCAAAACCTTGCAAGTGCATTTGGTAGAAATTGAAAGAAGCACATTGTTTGTGTATGTGCATTGGGTACACGGTATTGACAAGTCACAAATATGAAACATCGATGTCTATGACTCCTGCATGGGATCTGATGTGAGTTATGTCACTTGTCTATGACTTCCAGGTATTTTAATACCAGGTGCATTGAATAGAATATTATCTCTTATGCCTGCATGTGCAGCCTACCCATGAACTAGCAAAACACATTACTTTTGTATATGTGTTTGATATTTCCATTGTTTTTGAGCATCAAACAAATACACTTACTTGTTGTTCTCTCTCCTGTCTTCGTCTTTTGTCTTCTGTACATTTGAACCATATGTAACATACACTCACCCCAGTTTGATCCTGCCTGAGTGTATTTCCTCCTCTCTTGGACCCTCATCTCTCCCTCCCTTATCAGACCTTCAGTAACTCTCCTTATTCACCTTATCATTACTCCACCCGGATTACCATTGAAACTTTACACTTTTCAGGCTCTACCATCAGGGGTTTACTGTACACTTTCTCTATATATATATATATATATATATATATATATATATATGAGAGAGAGAGAGAGTGTGTTTAGTAGGTGCAGTGTACAAGTTTTAGTTAATGCTATATATCTAGCTGGTTGTTGTTGAACTCTTTCCCTGTGTATGTTCAAAATCAAAATCAGTTGAGAAACTACTTCTGATGAAAATCATTGCAAACTCTGTTGGCTGCTTATTGGGAATGTTTACAATCTCCTAATTTGTTGTATCCCTGCAGTTCACCCCTGATTCAGAACCATCATATATATCTATCTATATATATATATATATATATATATAAACTTAGATATGTTTCGACCAAAGATTGGTCCAGGCCATGTCTAACTTAATAGCACCACCTGATAGGATTATTCAAATCCTGTTTAAGTCAAGTTTTGTTTATGGTCCATTCAAGTAGTAAGTTTTTGTTGGGTGAGTTGTATCCAATTATGGGTGGCTTATCTGGTATTCTTTGAAGGAATCTATCCAGACTCCGTTTAAAGTTGATGGGATCCTTTTCCTCTTTGATCTCTTTCAGGACAATGTTAAATAGGGCAGGGCCTGTTGAGGAAAAGAAATTATGTTGCAGTGTACATGTATGCTGTGATCTTGAATTGGGCAGGGGACGTATGGCCCGTGGTCCCAGTCTTTGATGAACCTTGAAGCTAATGTTCAGGTCGTTTGGGCAAAGTTGGTGGTATATTCTCCACATGGTACAAATGATGTACCGCTCATGGCAACGCTGGAGAGAGTAGAGTTTCAAGGCTTTAAGGCGATCCCAATAATCGAGAGCAGCCATGCCTTCAATTCATTTAGTGAGTGCCCTCTGGGGTGATTCAATCCTCGAGATGTTTTGTCTTGTATGGGGAGACCACAGTGGGCAGCAGTATTCGAGGTGTGGCCATACAAAAGAGGAGAAAAGTGGTATGATGACACCTTGTTCTCTGGACCGGAAAGTTCTTAAGATCCAGGAACTCATCTTACGAGCTATATCGACCTTCTTTTTCATGTGTGCACTCCAACTGAGATCGTCATCAACAATTACACCCAGGTATCTGATATTGTTAGAGGCTGTGAGCAGTTCCCCTGAAGGAAGAGAGTATGGCTGTTTTAGTGAGGAATTTCTTCCAAAATGCATCAGCTCAAATTTTCCCTCGTTCAGTTGCATTTTGTTTCTCTCTGCCCATTGACTCACAGCATACAGATCAGACTGGAGTTGAGTTCGGTCTGCTTCTTCATTGACGATTTGCTGGAGCTTAGTGTCATCAGCAAATATTTTCACTTTGCAGTAATGTACGACACTGGAAAGGTCATTTATGTAAATTATGTAGAGTAGCAGACCCAAGACAGTCCCCTGGGAGACACCGCTGGTGACTTTTGCTGGGCTTGAGAGGACTCCATCAACTACAACATGTTGTGTTCTATTTGCCAGGAAATACTTAATCCAGTGTAGAACTTTTCCACGGATTCCAACATTTGCCAATTTTGAGAGTAGGATATTATGGTCTACCCTGTCGAACGCTTTACTGAAGTCAAGATATATGACATCAGAGTTCGAACCTGTTCCTAAGGCTTTGAGTACATCTTCAATGTGGTGTAAGAGCTGTGTTAGACAGTCCCTGCCACAGCAAAAGCCATGCTGATTTGCATTTAGGAGTTTGTGGGTCTCCAGGAAGTCAGCTATCCTTGATCTTAACACTCTTTCAAACACTTTAATGATGTGGAAGGTGAGTGAGATTGGGCGATAGTTGAGTGCGGGGGATCTGTTTCCCTGTTTGAAAACCAGGATGACTGACTGGGATAGAAACTGTTTCGGTATATAACCTGCGTCTAACGAATTTCTCCAGAGGTTGGTCAGAGGGACTACAAGTTGGTGTCTACATTCCTTCAGGAGACTAGCGGGGAATCTATCAGGGCCTACAGCAGAGTAGTATTTGACCTCATTTATTGCTGCTATGATGTCAGTGGCAGTGAAGGTTATGCCTGAGATTTTATGTTGGGAGTCAACTTCGTTCGCTTCTCTTACGTCAATATTAGTGGGAACACTAAAGACAGAGCAGTATTGTTTTTGCTGTATTTCTGCCATTTCTTCAGCATCGTGTTGGGGAATGCCGTTATCATCAATCAATGGCCCAATGGGTGAGACAGTGGTTCTATGCTTATTTGCATAAGAATATAACACTTTTGGGTTCTGTTTGATGTTTTTGATTACCCACTGTTCCTCCACAGCTCTTTGATTTTCAATGAAGGTTTTCATGTCAGTCTGCAGATGAAGTTTTTCCAGTTCTAGCCTTTTCATTGTTGTTCAATGTGGATGTTGTGTGAGGGAATATTTTAATTGGTTGATTTTTTTGTTGAGTCTTTTGATGCGCCTGATGAGTGTTTTTTTTCTTTTTAGGGAGCCGGTTTCTGTTTGTGTTAGTAGATTTCGTGGGAGCGTGTTTAGAGCATGTGTTGGTGACAATGTTTTCAAAGTGCTGCCATACAGTCTCAATATGGGTGGAATTGAGAGTAAAGAACCAGTCGATGAAAGACAGATCCTTTCTGATTGCTCCCCAGTCTGCTTTGTGGAAGTTTATGTTGTCAAATGAGTGCCATGGAGTGGGATTGGCTGGTTTGGTTTTTATATGTCGGGAATTAAAATTGCAGAGTACCATGTCGTGGTCTGAGAGGAGAGTTTTTCAACTGAAATACTGTGAACGAAGCAAGAGTGATTGGTCAATACCAGATCCAAGATCGTTTTATTCTGTCTCGTTGGTTCGAGCACTAGCTGTGTCAGGAAATATTCATCCATTAGATTAAAGAGCAGTTCTGCTGCTGCTCTATCTGATGTAGAGCATTTGCCTAACTTCAGAGTATTTGTGGGCCAGTTCACATGAGGGAGGTTAAAATCACCCATCACTAGTATGTTTCCGGAGTGGTACTTCTGAAGGAAAGACTTGACTTTGCTAAGGCACTCTTCAAAGCACTTTAGAGGTGCTTGGGGAGGCCTGTAAAGACCAACAATGATTATGTCCTTGGCCTTGCTGAATAGTGATACAGATTCACAATAGCCATTGGAAAATATATTCTTGGCATCAAGTGAAAAGGAGTCATAGATGGATAAAGATGGCTGTCCCTCCCTTATTTCGGTCTGTGCGATCCACACGAACAATGGTGAAATCTTTTATTTTCACCTCGGCGTCCATATGGGTGTTGTTCAGGTGAGTCTCAGTAAGGATAAAGAAAGGGAAGCAATGTGCCGTTTCGGCAAGCCAACTCTCTATCTATGGGATCTTCCATTTTTGGGCAATAATTGATGGGTTGATGCCACGTACATTTAACAGGAATGTCGAGGTAAGGGGAGTTTGATGTTTGCCTTGCTCTAAGTTTTGTTTTATGTTGTTCAGTGGTAACAATGTGGGTAGTTCTTGTATGGAGCTGTGTGTGTATGATTTTCTTGTTAGTAGTGGGTGTGATTTGCATAGGTGGTTGCTGATAGCTCGTTGGATCTCCTGGCTTAGGTCGGCCTTCATATTTTCTAGGTAAGTCAGTAAAAAAGAGTTACCTCTTTGGTTTGCCACTTGGTCAGAGGATACATATTTCATGTTGGTGTTATTTGGTGTTATGGTTTTTTCATGGTTCTGTCTATGTTGTTTGATTGTAGGAGGGGAAACGTGGTTGTGTTTTGTTTTTGTTGTTGTCGTAGATCTCTTCTGTTGCTGTTTATATTTATTTTGCAATCGTTTTGTGCCCTTCAGATGGTGGTGGTTGCATTCTGGGTTCAGGCACATCCTTAGTGACTCAGAAGTTTGGCACAGTTTAGGATGGAAGAAGGTGCATCCATTGCCTTTTGTGCATCCATATTTGGGATCAGGACCATAGACTCTGTATTTAGGACAGTATTTGGGGTGGAGGTGAGGGCAGTTTTTTCTCGTTATACCATATGGACAGGTGCCCTTAACAAGTCTACGACATAAGGTAGGATGGAAAAAAGCACAGCGTCCATTGTTGTTGGTGCTGCTGGGGCCAAATCTACAGTTGCCTTAAGAATAGTAATGGCAGGGTGTTTTATGTGGGTGTAGTAGTGGTTTTTCTATATTGGCAGGCTCGTTCGTTGGTCAGTGGTCCTATTGTAGTAGCAGTAGCAGTGTTGTTGTTGTTGTAGCAGCAGTGAAACGTGACTTGCAACAGTAGGGTTGTGTGGAATCGGGTCAGGTACTGGTTCCAATGTAGTAGCAGAAGCAGGCTGTTGTTGTTTTTGTGATAGTGAGTTCTGGCTTGCCAGAGTAGTGTTGGGTGGAATTAGGTCAGATGTTTGTTGCTGGCTATGGGGTCGTTGAAGTGACCCCTGACCTGTTGGAGTTGGGTCATTTGGTGCACTACATTCATTGACAAGGATGGCTTCTAGTGTTGCCATGTGCGTGTGGAAAATAGGAAATATTCTTATAATCTCTTTTATTTTATTTTCGATCTGTGAAAGGATTGTTTTGCTGATTTTTCAGCTATTTTACTGTAAACATTAGCTTCGTTGTGGTGGGTGTACCAAGCATTTATCAGTGCAGTGATTTCATTTTCAACCCAGTGGCGTTTTTGAATATTATTGGCCATATTCAGTGGGACAGTATTATACACTGTACGTGTATATTGATGGCTTGATGTATAATAGTGAATACACCGTTGAAAAGTTTGTGTCGATATATTCGGAAATGCGTGGCTTGTGTGCGGGAGAGTTCAGTGTATTTAGTACAAATCAGGATGAGCGGTGTGTTTAATACAGATCAAGAAAAAAGAATTGTACTCACGGGACTAGTTTTAGAACTAGTGTTGGGTTTAGTTTTGGTTTATATTTCTTTCTCCAGGTTGTATATAGATTTGTATAAATTTATCCTCCGATGGTAGTAAAAGAGTAGAATAGTAGAATTGTAGAATTCAAAAGTTCTGGGACTAAAAACAAGGATAGTTTCTGCTGGCTTGAGTTGAAATATGCTTCTTTGGCTACTGACCGGAGCTATGAAAAGTGTCTTGTCATGACGAATGCCTGCATATATATATATATATCATCATCATCATCATCGTTTAACGTCCGCTTTCCGCGCTAGCACGGGTTGGACGGTTTGACCGGGTCTGGGAAGCCAGGGGCCGCACCAGGCTCCAGTCTGAATCTGGCAGAGTTTCTACGGCTGGATGCCCTTCCTAACGCCAACCACTCCGTGAGTGGATTGGGTGATTTTTACGTGCCACCTGCACAGGGGCCGGAGGGTCCGGCATCGTCTCGATCGGTTCGAGCATTTTAACGTGTCAGCGGCACAGGGGCAACGAGGTCCGGGGTACTTTGGGGATCGGGGTACTTTGGGGATCCAGGGTACTTTGGGGATCCGGGGTACTTAGAATGGGTAGGGGGTATGTGGAATTGCTGCAGAAAGCAGCCCGGGTCTTTGTAGTCACAGCATATCTCCAGAGATCTCGGTCCTTCGCCATTGCCTCAGTGAGGCCCAATGCTCTGAGGTCATGCTTGACCACCTCATCCCATGTCTTCCTGGGTCTACCTCTCCCCCTGATACCTTCAACTGTTTGGGAGTGGCACTTCTTCACACATCTCTCTTCATCCATCCGCAGCACATGACCATACCATCGCAAGCGTCGCTCTTGCACACCACATCTGATGCTTCTTATATCCAGCATTTCTCTCAGGATACTTACACTCTGTTTTGCGTGCACACTGACACTACACATCCAGCGGATCATGCTAGCTTCATTTCTTTCAAGTCTACGCATGTCTTCTGCAGTCACAGCCCATGTTTCATTACCGTGAAGCATGGCAGTTCGCACACATGCATCATACAATCTACCTTTTGCTCTGAGGGAGAGACCTTTTGTTGCCAGTAGGGGTAGGAGCTTTCTGAACTTTGCCCAGGCTATTCGTATTCTAGTGGTGATACTCTCTGTGCATCCACCTCCGCTACTAACTTGGTCTCCCAGGTAGCGGAAACTATCAACTACTTCTAGTTTCTCTCCCTGGAGTGTGATGGAATCTGTTTTCTGAGTGTCTGTTGTGTCTATTGTCCCTGTGCATCTGCCGCACATGAAAGCTATCTTATCTGTTAATTTCCCTTTAATGTTGCTGCACCTCTTATGTGTCCATAACTTACATTGGGTGCATCTTATGGAGTTTCTACCTGTACCTTTCCTACAGGTTGAGCAGGGCCACCTACCCGAGGGGATGTGTGCTGAGTACCTCTTGCTGCTTACTAATACTTTGGTCTTTGCTACATTTATTCTAAGGCCCTTTGATTCCAACCCTTGCTTCCACACCCGAAATTTCTCTTCTAGTTCCGGTAGTGATTCTGCTATGAGAGCTAGGTCATCGGCATAGAGGAGCTCCCAGGGGCATCCCGTTTTGAATTCCTCTGTTATTGCCCGAAGGACTATGATGAATAAAAGGGGACTGAGGGCTGAGCCCTGGTGCACACCTACTTCTACCCGGAATTCTTCACTATATTCGTTGCCAATCCTAACCTTGCTGACAGCCTCTCTGTATAGAGCCTGTACAGCCCTTATTAGCCATTCTTCAATCTCCAGTTTCCGCATCGACCACCAGATAAGGGAACGGGGAACCCTGTCAAAGGCTTTCTCCAAGTCTACAAAAGCTATGTAGAGGGGTTTATCTTTAGCTAGGTACTTCTCCTGCAGTTGTCGGACCAGGAATATAGCATCAGTGGTGCTTCTACCTGGTACAAAACCGAACTGCATTTCATCTAAACAAATTCTCTCCCTAATGAGATTGGTTATGACCTTCTCTGAGACCTTCATCACCTGGTCCAACAGTTTGATACCTCTGTAGTTATTTCTATCTAGAGCATCACCCTTACCCTTGTAGCAGTTGACTATGGTGCTGCTGCACCAGTCATTGGGTATGACTCCATTGTGAACTACCTGGTTTACAATGCGGGTGACTATGGCATAGCCCACATAGCCAGCTGTTTTAAGCATCTCAGCAGTGATTCCTGATAGGCCAGGGACTTTGCCTGGTTTCATATCCTTAATTGCCTTATCTACAAGGGAGCTGTCTATTCGGGTAGCTGGTCCCTCTACTGGGTCAACATTTGGCAGGCTCTCCTCCTCCCATTCATTCTCCTCATTCAGCAGTCTTTCATAATGGCTTCTCCAAGCCTCTTTCTTTTCACTAGTAGTAAAAGCAAGTGCCCCATCATCCATGCGGACACATTTCTCTCCTATAACATCGCTATTTTCTCTGACACACTGTCTGGCAATCCAAAATACTTCAGCTCTTTGATCCTCGCGACGCTGGACATTGGCAAACTTCTTCTTTTCTGCTACATCTTTGGCAATGTATACCTGCCGCCCAGCCTCCCTTTTGGCTATCTGGTACAGTTCCCTGCTGCCCCCATCCTTCCAGGCTTTCCAGGCCCGTCTCTTTTCACAGATGGCTTTATCTACTGCACTATTCCACCACCACGTAATTCTAGGTCTGGAAGGGACTTTGCACCATCCACAGACTTGGTCTGTGGCACTCAACAAGCTGTCCCGTAGGAATTCCCAGCTACCTTCTATGTCTGACGTCTGAAGCTCCTCCTCCCTCTCATCAAATTTCTTGATGAGTATGTCCCTAAATTTCTGACCATGCGAAGGGTTCTTTAGCCTCCAAATCCTTCTTTTCTGGATTGGTTGTTTCTTGGAGTCCTTCTGGCCTCAAGCTTAAAGTCACTGATGATTAGTCTATTCTGAGGGATACATTCTTCACCCGGGAGGGTCTTTGTATTCAAGAGCACCCTGCATCCCGTTGTCTGGTGAGGATGAAGTCTATTTGGCTAGCGGAGTCTCCTGACTGATAAGTTATAAGGTGGCAGACTGGCTTCTTGAAGTTAGTGTTGCAGATTGAAAGGTTGCATGCATCACAGAATTCCAGCAGTCTAGTTCCCTCATCATTTCTGGTGCCAATACCATAGCCACCATGTACCCCAGTGAAGATACCCGATTCCCGCCCAACATGCCCATTAAAATCTCCACCTACAAAGATGAGGTCCTTGTTACTAGTCTTTGAAGTAGCCTGCAGAAGGGTATCATAAAAGTTGTCCTTCTGATCATTTGGTAGTCCCGCTTGTGGGGCATAGGCTGAGATAATCATAGCTGTGCCACTCTGTAGGACCAACCTGAGCTTAAGCACTCTATCACAAACCCTGACAACCTCTATGACCTTATCCACCCATTCCTCCGCAAGGAGAATGCCTACACCCCCTACACTTTCCACGTTACCTTGCCAGTAGAGTTTGTACCTAAGTGCCTTGCCCGTGAGGACCCTAGCCGAAGCATCTCTCCATCTTACCTCTTGTATGCAGCATACATCAACCTGTCTTCTCTCTAGCATCTCTACAATCTCACTAGACTTGCCTGTCAATGTACCAACATTGATAGTGCCAACTCTGAAAACTGGGAAGGAGATGTGGGGGGGACGGGGGGGATTCGGCGCCTGAGAGAGGAGGGTTGTTGTGGTGGTGATAGTTTTCGTGGTATTTTCTTTTGATCTCTCTTCCAACCTGACCACGCCGTGGGCAGGAGCTGGTGTTAGCAGTGGACATTCGTTATCGTCACTGAGTAACGTAATTAGGTAGAGGAAAGAAATACAGATATTCTAGAGTTGAGTTGGGGAGGGGGGGGGGTGGGTCAGTTGAGGCGGGGTAATATAGGGGAGCAACCAGTGGGGAAGGTTGGGGTAAGGAGGAACGATGGCAGGAAGGGTTGGTGTAGGTTCGTAAGAAATAAAAACGTAGGATATTACGAGGCGGGAGGGTACTAAAAGGGGATGGTCGGATTGAGGCAGTGTCAGGAGGAAACGTAAGATCGGTGGGCAGTTGATGAGCTATGGCGCTAGCAGCTTGTCTTTTCACAGTGAAAGCATATGAGGAGAAGGGGTAGTGGGGGGAGGAGTATATATATATATATATATATATATATATAATATATATATATACACACACACACACGCAATTGACAGGTAGTCGAGGTGAGACCCATAAATCTATTGTTGAAGGTATATATATATATATACCTAGCTGTTGACCATACTGCATAATGCAATATTCATTCGTTAGTTATACATGGTGTAGACTTTGCAGTCTAGACATGTTTTATAAAGTTCATTCTGTTTTGTGTATGTCTGTAGATTCTGGTGTCAGCTGCAGTGAAGGAGGCAGGCAAAATGGACTGAACCACAGTAGTACAGTTGCTGTTATTTCTCTGTAGTTGTCATTGATGGTTTGTATCCCAGTATAGGGGTTTAGGGTTAATGATACTTTGCCATCAGTAGTACACAGATCTTAGGAATGTGTAGAACTTCAGTGATTGAGAAACTTACTCCCTAATGATGTGATCTCAGGTTCAGTCCCACTGTGCAGCCTTGTGAGTGAATTTGGTAAATGGAGACTAAAATTTTTCTGTGTGTTTGCATGCACCCTTGTCTTGACATCGTGTGATGATTGTAAATGAGCATCACTGTTATACAAGCAACATTTATTTTCAGTCTTCCATGAAAAGCCTGTTTGGCCATGAGGAAACATTACTTTTCTTGAAGACAGGTTGGCAACAGGATGAGTATCTGGCTGTAGAAAATGAACTTCAGTTCTGTCTAAGCCATGCATGCCCGGAAAAGTTGACATTAAATAACCAGGAGAATATAGGAAGCATTCATCTGAACAATTACATCTCCACCAAATCTATATTTATCTCATCCTAGTTCTTAATCATAAAGTCGTATGGATGTGAAATGTCACCTCTTGGTCTTTGAAATCAAGTTTTTGGGTTTGTAGTACAAAAATCATGAGGTTATGATATAAAGAGCTTTGTTTTGACAAATCTATCATTTGTGATGGGGATTAGGAACCTAAGTAAAACTAGCTTTGTGATGATTGACTTAGTTTTTTTCTTCTAAATTGATACCATATTTAAAAAAAAATTATTTTGGTTAAATTATTATTCCAGTGTATGTTTGAAGTTGTTTTGTTCATGTATGTGATAAGATTACTCTCTGGCTTGTGTCTAAATATTACTTATGTAATACCAAGAATTTGATTTTAGATATAGTGTTATTTAGTTCTGCTTATGTGAAGTAAAGTGGTAAGATTAAGCTGTTTTGTTGGAGACTAGTGTATGTGAAGTATAGATGTATTTATTGTGTTATAAGATAATGTGATTATGATATGATCAGTGTTAACCTGCTGTAGTGTGTGTGTGAAGGGTGAACAGCAAGACAGATGCTTGTGGGTTTCTGTTTGGAAAGGGAAATTATTTGGAGTTTTACATTACAGCTGACTTGTCAGTGCATTGATTCCTGGATTTCAAAAATGTTCATTTGGTAAGTAGCTTGCAGGAAATGGTATAATACTTTTACAGGTGTCACTTGTGATTGGAGTAATGTTTGATTTTGTGTGTGTGTGTGTGTGTGTGTGTTTGCATGTCAAAGTCATCTAATATTTATTGTAGAGAAGTAAAATGATTAGCTTAGAATTCAGAAAATATCATCATTATCATAAAACGTCTGCCTCCCATGCTGGCATGGGTTGGACTGTTTGACAGGAGTTGGCCAGGCAAAAGACTATACCAGACTATTGTGTTAGTTTTGGCACAGTTTTTGCGGTTGCCTTTCTTAACATCAACCACCTCGTAGAGTGGACTGAGTGCTTTTTGTGTAGCACCAGCGCAGGTGAGGTCAGTTTTAGCATGGTTTTTACAGATGGATGCCCATCCAAATGCCAAGCACTTTACAGTGTTGACTGAATACTTTTTATGTGACACCAACAATGGCAAAGAATCTTTGTGAAGGGAGGGGGTCATTGGAGGAGGTGATCTTGTGTCAGAGTGTGACAGACACACACAAACAGGTGTGAGGTGGAATTCAGTAGAGGAAAAGAGTAATATGAATTAGTCTTTTAAGTATCTTTTCATAAAGGAAGAGAAGTATACGTCTCAGAATTTGATGTCTTGATAGAATTTCTGGTTTGATTTTTATTACCTTTAGTTTTGGAGGAATTCTTTAAAAAGCAGCAAAAAGTACAAGGGTTCCTTGAAATATAATTTATTAAATCCTATTTAAGAAACAAATTAACATATAAAATACTGTTTAGAAAAAAAAGATCTACCCTAATAAGGTAGTTCCATTTGTTCCAAAGAATCTTGATTATTTTCATTTCTTCCTCTTGTGTTTATATATTCCGTCCAGAAGGAACTTTTCTGTGAGTGCAGAGCATCTTTTATAACAAACTTTGCAATATAAAATGTATTAGTTATTGTATTTAGCATCTCTCTTTGAATTCCCTGTGTAATATTCTTTCTGTGCCAGTTTTATATCAATTGTTGTTTTAATGGTTTTATAATTGAGAGTATTGTCAGAACAATAGGAAATAGATTCATAATGGCCTCAATTCAAGATAAGCATTCCCAATGATTATCTCTTTTACTTTCCTATTGAAACAACTATTCAAGAGGAGAACAATGTTATTCTCTCTCTATAAATAATTTTATTCATCATTATAGTAAATGTGACATTATAATAAAAGTAGCCTTCAATCGTCAGGCAATATGCTGTGCTTGAGAAGGCTTGTTGAGTCAAGCGAAATTGTAGTTGTGGCCGATGTCAGTGCCGTCTGACTGGCACCTCTGCCGGTGACACATAAAAAGCACCATTCAAGCAGGGTCAGTGCCGGTGCTGCTTGTCTGGTTCCCATGCTGGTGGCACATAAAGAGCACTATTCAAGCAAGGTTGATGCCAGTGCCACCTGACTAGCCCCTGTGTCAGTGGTATGTAAAGAGCACCCACTACACTCTCAGAGTGGTTGGTGTTAGGAAGGGCATCGAGCAGTAGAAACTTTGCCAGATCTGATTGGAGCCTGGTGCAGCCTCCTGGCTTGCCAGTCCTCAGTCAAACCATCCAACCCATGCCAGCATGGAAAGCACTTGTTAAATGATGATGATGTGACACTACTTTGAATTTAATGTAATTTCTGCTCTCAATGTCTGCAATGTAATTCTAATATTGATGGAAAAATTTATTTTGTGTTGTTAACTTTATCTTTTTTGTTGTGTGTGTGTGTACATACATATACTTATGTACATAGGTGATAGTTGTAGGCATGGCTGCGTGGCTAAGAAGTTTGCTTTGCAACTACATGCTTTTGGGCTCATTCTCATTGCATGGCACCAATGCCTTGTGAGTGAATTTGGTTGACAGAAACTGTGGAAGTCCATTGTGTGTGTGTTGTTGCTCTCTTACCATTGCTTGACTAGTGTTGGTTTGTTTATGTCCCTGTAACATAACAGTTCAGCAAAAGAAACAGGGTATATACCAGACGTAATATGTTAGCAGTGGGGTCAATCTGTTTGCCTAAACCATTCAAGTCAATGTCCCAATGTGGCCACAGTCCAGTGACTGAAATCAGTAAAAGATAGAGATGTATTTTTTTTCCTGTAACCACAATGTTGTGCTTTGTTTAGCCTCTGGTGCCATATAAGTTTGTGCATATTTTAGGGCTGGGATCAGACTTTTGAATGTTATACAGATACATGATAAATGAATCCCTGACAATGGACAGACTAAAACTGTTCCAAATATTTGGTGCAAAAACCAACAAACAAACAAACCAAAGAGGAAAAAGATGGAGTTAACAGTCTGAGCATTTTTTCCCATCGTCTCAGACAATTTGGCTATATAACTGTGACTCTTTCCTCACAAACTACAGAAGAAAATAAAGCACTAAAACAAGTTCCTCATGTAGTGATGTTGAGGTTTCCAGAATTTGACACTCCTGCAATTACTGACATAAATATTGCTGTGCAAAAAGACAAAAACCATAAGGTAATGTAAAAATATAAGAAGAAACAATCATGTACTAGAAATAACCAATCTTGTAAAAACCAGAGATGATCTCAAAACTCTATGCACCAAAATAACACACAGCTGAAATATAATTCAGCATTAGCCAACTAAAGGAAGAAACAACAAAAATAAACACACACTCCAACCACCCAGAAATCTGACACAAATAGGGTACAACACAATTCATAGGCTAATTAACAGTAGTAGTAGTAGTAGTAGTAGTAGCACCATCTTCATACAGCAACATCAAACAAATGCTCTATGAGATATTTTTCTAAAATCAACTATTGGAAACTGTACAAAGAAAACAAGGGAACAAAGTGAAAAATAAGAACCTAGAAATATCTCAGAATCGTCTGGGATATATAAAAATTCAAAGGACTTGGTGCCAAATAGAATCACCAACACCTAAGGCCTGAGGGAACACTTCAATCACCAACATCTACAGCTAATACCAATACTACTGTTGAATTTCCATACACTGGGAACTGAACAAAATTATAACAATTCTAAAGTGAAGTAATATTATTCATATCCATCATTCTCCTATACACATCCTCAAAAATTCTTGGAAGGCTAATCCTTGACATTATTAATCCATCCATCCCTCTTTCTAAATCATATCACAGATTCAAACCACTGCATTAAACCAGCCCACTGCTCACAGACCTAATACAGATAATGTACATGATGACTTAACAAGAATCTTCCTACACACACCATTCTAACAGCAAAACTTTCAACTTTAACTTCTGTCAAATTTCCAAGCTTATGTAGTAGAAGTCGAGCTAGTGATGAATGATATGAAGAGAAATGTGATGAAATCACTGGTTCATGTGCTTGAAACCGGATGAAGGTAACTGGATGAAAGGAGTTTGGGATATGAACGTAGAAGGAAGTAGAGGAAGATTCAGAAGACATGATTAAAGTTAGTGGAAGAGGAAATTAAGGCAATGGGAGAACACAGCAATCAGGGGAAATCTAAAAACCCTTTAGCATTTAGATTACTCTGTCAAATGTAATGTTTATATATTCACATTGTTTTGAATTAATCCTGCAGTATTTCATAGAGATTTGGAGGATGTCACTGTTTGTCCTTAACCCTTTAGTATTTAGTATATCCGGCCAAAATATTTAATCTATTTTATGTTCATACTGACCAGATCCAGGCTCTCACACCTACCCTACAATGTTATTCTACATTAGGTAATTACACCATCAAGATCTTGAAGATATGAGATAATGCATGATTAATTCAAATCAATGTGAATCAGTAAGCATTATGTTTGATACAATAATCAGAACACTAAAGGGTTAAAATGATATTGTAGGGTAGGTGTGAGAAGTGTCAGTTTGAACATAAAAAGGGTAGAATATTCAGTCCAGTTATGGCTGGTTTAAATGCCGAAGAGTTAAGGAATTTGGAAGATTTATAACCTTAAAATGCTTTCTGTTGAAAAGAGATAAAAGTAATGATTTGAGAGCATAGAAGTCTAGACTTAGGATATTAGGTTTTGATAAAATAATATAATTAGAATATTCTGTTTCCTTCATGTTGAGAAAGAATTCAGTGGTAGAAATTGAAGAATGCTGTATCTTGTGTACGAACCCATTCCAGGCCCATTTGACAGTACACCCATCTCTCCTGTTTGTGTCAACCTTTTGACTCATGCACTAAGACCACACCCTGGAATTCTATCCCTGCAAGCAGAATGTAAACATATTAGACAAGTCTCACCAGTTTGCAAATTCAGGATGCTGCCTCTTTTCTGGTTTAATCCAGGAAAGAAGGTTCAAAATGCTAATTCAATGGAAATTGTGATGAAAAGATTAAATTAATATGAGCAGTATCTTTCACATATGATATAATCTTGTAACTAGAAATCTGGTGGGTGTGATGTGAATAGGATACCAACAAAGCAAAAATTACATTTTTGCTGAAGGAAAAGAAATAAGTGGGGAATGATTACTAAAATACATAAAAGGAGTAACACATGTTATGAAATGATTTGTATTACAGTAGTGTGTCTAACTAGATTATTTTCAGATTATTAACATTAGAAAGAACTCTGGAAATAACCTTATTGAGAATCATCATCATCATCGTTTAACGTCTGCTTTCCATGCTAGCATGAGTTGGTTAGTGGTTTTTATTTTTTTCGTTCCCCAACTGGGATGTGTGTTGTTTTCTTGAGCAAGACACTTTAGTTCACATTGCTCCAGTTCACTCATCTGTAGAAATGAGTTGCAATGTCAGTGGTGCCAAGCTGTATCGGCCCCTTTGCCTTTCCCTTGGATAACATTGGTGGCATGGGGAGGGGAGGCTGGTATGCATGGGCGACTGCAGGTCTTCTATAAACAACCTTACTTGGACTCGTGCCTCGGAGGGTAACTTTCTAGATGCAATCCCATGGTCATTCATGACTGAACGGGGTCTTTACCCTTTACTGATGTGTACATGGCACTCTTGTGTCTATTTTATTTGCAATGACCTTGTTTCTTAGTGACTTGGAAGATAGCAGACTATTTGGTGATGTGATAGAAGGAATATTTCCTTTTCAAATAAAGAATTAAGGGTAAATCCTGTAAGTATATGTATGTAAATGTGTACTTTGGATTATTGCCCAGAAATTTCTAGTGACTGATCGTATTAGAGTATCTGCTTGCTTTTTTTTTTTTTTTAAGTCTTTAAACACTCTCTAGAGGGATTTTTGTACTTGTGCTGAGATAGTCTCTTGGCTCATCTCAGCTGAGTTGCTCAACTCCCTAAAGTATGTAAGTGAGACCTAACTACATGTATATTTAGTATGCCAAACACTCTTCCCTGAGGTATTTTCCATCAGATACATTAATTTCAAGGGAGGAAGTCAATTACACCGACCCCAATGGTCAACTGTTACTTATTTTATCGACCCTGAATGTCACTAAGTATTTTCTATTGCATGCTAATGATTCTGCCTGCTCACTGCCATAGCCACATTCTTAATATTAATTAGCTTCATCTCTTAATAAAAATTTTCTATTTCAAATTCTGCACTCTTTTTTTGCATTAAGTGATGATAAAAATCTAAAATATTTCAATGCAGTTTTCATTTGCCAGCTTGTGAAATTCCCAGTTGAATCTTAGCATATTTCAAATTTTAATAGTAAATATCTACATTTTTTGTATGAACATTAATATGGAGTTTGCCAACATATTAGATGATGATGCATAAAATACAAAGAAAAGCTTATTTGTGATTTGCAAAAATAATAATATGAATGATATAAAAGATTTTAGTTTTTGCTTCTAGCTTTGAAAAAAGGTAAGAAAATTATACATGGTTATATATATACACACACACAAAATATATTTGTATCAACCTTATTTTTTTCTGGTCTGCAACTAAACTTTTTAGTTATTCCACCTAAAATTGAAGAAAATATAAAAAATTTTTTTCTTTCTCCTGTTTAATGTTTCCTAAGCATAAATAATTGATAAATTTATGTTTTAAATATCTCCCTACTCAAGATCTCCCCTGGTTCTAAGATACAAATTTCTTGTTTTTAAAGTGACCTAAATACAAATGTTCAATCAAAATTTCTCATGTTCCGGCTTAATACTGACAATGTTATTTTAGTAAATTCTTCATTATTTTAAACAGTGAGACAGAGGTAGAGTATTTCAATAGAAATCTGATAACGAGGACGTTAATTAATAAATGAGATTTAAGAATAAAGTAATCTTGATGTTTATTGCTCTTTCTTCAAAAGGAAATTGATTTGAAACAAGCCTTCAACATCATTATTTTAATATCCACTCTTTAGATGAAGTTTGAGGCAGACTTTCTGTGGCTAGATACCGTTTCTGTCACTAACCCTCACCTGTATCCAAGTAAGGTTATATTTCCACATGGCTGGACATAGCTTCATGGAAGGTTGGAAACAAAAGATACATGTTGTATGACAGTGACACAAGGAGACACCAACTCTCTCTCTCTCGCTCTCACACTCACACACACAAAGTTTCTTTCAGGTTCTGTTGACTAAATCCACTCACAAGGACTGGGGCTTTAGTTGAAGACACTTGCCCAAGGTACAACACATTGGGACTGAACCTGGAACTGAGTGGTTGGGAAGCAAGTTTCTTAACCATTCTTCCATTCTTTCACTTATCTCTCTCTTCTTCTCTCTATACATGTTATAAACATTTTCTTAAAATGATATAATTGGTTTTTGTTCTTGTAATTATAATTTACTTTGGTACCTGCAAGAGTCCTGTGCCAGTGCAACATAAAAAGCGCTTGTGGTGGTGCCATGTAACAGCACCCATACAGTGCCAGGTAAAAGCACCCATGTGACTCCATGTAAAAGCATCCATGCAACATAACTTAAAAGCATCTGTGCAATGTCACATAAAACACCCAGTACATGCTATAAAGTGGTTGGTGTTAAGAAGGGCATCCAGCCATAGAAACCATGTTAAATCAAACTGGAGTCTGGTGCAGCTTTCCAGTTTGCCAGCTTTGGTCACACCATGCATGGACAATGGGTGTTTAATGATGATGATTTGATGGCATTTTTGTGAATTTGTGTTTTTTTTTAGCTCTGCTTATAAGATATTTCATTTCTTTCAGCTTTGCCTTCCCAAGGGTTTATCATTCCGGACTCAAAGTCAACTGAAATCTCCTCACTTTCATTCTTTTATGATCACTAAAGAGGATGGTTCACGAACATATGGAGCTGTGTATGTGTTTTACGAAGAGGTTGAGAATGAACAGATATGTGCTGCAATGCAAACATTGCAGGCAATGCATCATGCCGAGTTGAGTAACGACCAGTCACGTACACTTTATCCTGAACTGGAATCTGCTTTTGATCAAAGTCCCATGACAATGCGAAAGTCTCGGCCTCGACCACACACCATCTATGATATAAACAATGACAAACTTTATGTCACTAAAGGAATTGCATTAATATCACAGCTTCCATTTGTCTCAGCCACCCGCCAATTTCTCAAACAACTACATGATGCTGTGAGTAACCAAAAGGAAAGGAAACTACCTCTGGAATGTTATGTCTATAATGTTCTGTATGAAGTACCATTACCACCACCTGGCCGGAGTATGAAATTTTTTGGCACCTCATTACCAATCTTTTGTCAAAGACCTGGTAAGTTATTAGATATTGCTTTTGTTTCACGTGTGCATACATATACACACACATATATGTATATATGCGTGTAATGTATGCTTGTATGTGTATATACATATATATATATATATATATATATAACTTTTATTTTTCATCTTTTACTTGTTTCAATCATTAGACTATGGCCATGCTGGTGCACTGCCTTGAGGAATCTTAGTTGGGTCAATCGACACCAGTACTTATATTTTTTAAAGCCTACTACATATTCTATCAGTTTCTTTTGTCAAATTACTAGGTTACAGAGATGTAAATATACCAGCACAAGTTGTCTAGCAGTGGTGGGGGACAGAAACAGAAACACACACACATGACAGGCTTCTTTCAGTTTCCATATACCAAATCTGTTCACAATGCTTTGGTTAACCCAAAGTTATAGTAGAAGACATTTGCCCAAGGTGTTATACAGTAGGACTGAACTGAGAACCATGTGGTGGGGAAGAAAACTTATCACACACCTACTCCTGCACCTATGAAAAAGTAGGTAATGAGTGTATATGCATATTTCAAGAATTATTACTGTTTCATCAGCACCACATCCATATATATATGTATACATATATATATGTATACACATGTATATGTGTATACATACACACTCGTTTATTTGAAACTGTGGCTTCCCTTTGAATGAATAAATAAACTCTATTATATTGAGTACTATTTCCTTGTTTGTTAATCAAAATGTGCATGTGTGTTTATTATTGTTTTATGTCTACTTTTCCATGCTGGCATGGGTTGCATGGGATTTTCTTTTTATGACCGTGTTTTACAAATTGATGTTGAAGATCTTAATACTGTGACTCTTCCATTGTTTCAGGCATGAATGAATTACCATTATTTGACTTTTCTCTCTGGGAAATCTTTCAATTATTGGATTCTCGAAATATTTTGAGGATATTCCGCAGTATCTTACTTGAACATCAAGTCCTCTTTTATTCTTCAGGTATGTATATTTATTTATTATTCCAAAAAATCCTGATAGTTTCATTGAACTTAATACTAATATAAATAATTGGTATGTGCGTGTGTGTCATTCATTCATTTGGTTCTCGTTGTGCCTTATGGCACTTGAGGTGACAGCAAGATCATTCCACTTTCTAACACTGAAAGCATCCTTGACAGCTTGTTTCATTGTTAACCATCTGCTTTGAAGATCTTTTGTTATTGCTCTCCACCACGTTTCCTTTCGTCAGCTACCATCTTCTTTTGCCCTGTGGAACCCATTGCAAAGCGATCCTGACAATTGAGTTTGGTTTATAGCGACAAACTCAACCCAGCTATTTCCATCTTGCTTCAATATTTTTTCTTATTGGTTTCACATTAGCCTTGGTGTGTAGTTGGCCATTCAAGATCATATTCGGCCAGTAGACCGTCAACATTTTTTGTAAACATCTATTTTGAAACACTTCCAATTTCTTTTCAATACTTTTCATTGTTTTCCAGCATCCACATCCATAGAGGAGGATGTGAAGTATGTTACTTTTGTAAAATCGTATTTTGGTGCTCTTGCTGAGTATTGATGATTTCTATTTTGAGTTTAAAATACCAAATGATTGGTTGGCTTTGGATTCTTGTATTTATTTCATGAAGGCAGTCTCCATCCATTGTTATTTTGGTGCCTAGATAGTTAAATTCATCAACATTTGTGATTGGTTTCTTGTTCAAAGTCACATGGTCAGCATCTGTTATATTTTTACAAAGAGAGTACATTTTCTTCTCTCTGATTTTGAGACCTATGCTTTTGGCTATTTGACAAAGTCTTTTAGATTTGTCTTGTAAATTTTGAGGCTTGTATGAGAACAACCAAATGTCATCTCCATAATCTAAATCTTCTACTTGAGGCTTGTATGAGAACAACCAAATGTCATCTCCATAATCTAAATCTTCTACTTGTGTTGTGTTTCATTCTATACCTTGTTTATATTCTTCTACCATTCTTTGCATTAAACCAATTCACTGCCAATGAAAATAAGATTAGTGATAATGTGCATCCTTGTTTGACTCTGGTTTTGATTTTGAATATATCTGTTAGTTTGTTGTAGTGTATAACTTGACATTCAAAGTTTTCATACAATAAATGAGTCATCATCATCATCATCGTTTAACGTCCGTTCTCCATGCTAGCATGAGTTGGACGGTTCGACCGGGGATCTGGGAAGCCAGAAGGCTGCACCAGGCTCCAGTCTGATCTGGCAGTGTTTCTACAGCTGGATGCCCTTCCTAACGCCAACCACTCCGTTAGTGTAGTGGGTGCTTTTTACGTGCCACCTGCACAGGTGCCATGTTGACTAATTTGATGGGAAACCATAGTGTCTCAGAATCTTTCAAAGTGTATCTCAGTGAAAGCTATCGAAAGCTTCTTCAAAATCAACAAACAGAAGGCACAAAGATGAGTTCCATTCACTGCATTATTCGATGCCCTTGCTAACACCAACCACTCTAAGAGTGTAGTGGGTACTTTTTACATGCCAGTTCTGTAACACCAGCATCGGCCATGACTACAGTTTCACTTGGATGGACAAGTCTTCTCAAGCATGGTATACCACCAAAGGTCTCGGTCACTTGTCACTGCCTCCATGAGGCCCAACGTTCAAAAGGTGCTTTTTACATGCCAGTTACACAACACTGAGATTGGCCACAACTATGATTTCACTTGGCTTCATGGGTCTTCATATGCACAGCATATCACCCAACATTTGTAGGGTGTATTTTGCATGCCACCAGCACAGATGCTAGCTATGTGACACTAGCATCAGCCACAACTACAATCTCACTTGGCTTGATGTGTCTTCTCAAGCATGGCATATTGCCAAAGGTCTCGGTCACTAGACATTGCTTCTGTGAGGCCCAACTTTTGAAGACATGCTTCACTACCTCATCCCATGATTTCCTGGGTCTACCACTTCCACAGGTTCCCTTCGCTATTAGAGATCAGCACTTCATCATACAGCTGTTCTTATCCATACATATCACGTGACCATACCAGTGCAGCCATCTCTCTTCCACACCACATTTGATGCCTCTTATGCCCAACTTTTCTCTCAAGACACTGACATGACTACACTGACATTGAACATCCAGTGAAGCATACTGGTTTTATTTCTTTCAAGCCTACGCATGTCCTCGGCAGTCAAGGCCCATGTTTCACTGCTGTGTGTCATGACTGTTTGCACACAGGCATCCTACAATTTGCCTTTCACTCTGAGGAAGAGACCTTTGTTACCAACACAGGTAGGAGCTCTCTGAACTTTGCCCAACCTATTCTTATTCTAGTAGCATCCACTTCTGCTACTGCTTTGGTCACCTAGGTAATGGAAGCTATCAACTACTTCTATGTTTTCCTCACTGGCATTTGATGGAGTCTATTTTCTGTACATTCTTAGTGTTAACTGTGCTTGTATTTAGCCACCAGATGAGATCCAGAGATTTTCGTTATAGAAAACACTTAGTACCACACAAATGATTCAAAGTTAGACTCTGGAGTCTTTACAAGGGACCACTTCCATGGAATAAAGAATGATCATAAAAGGAATCCAGGTGAGCAGATACGGAGGCAATTATGTGGATTAATAAATTATACATAAAGCTTGGGTTTGATATACAAAATATATATACAAACGTGTATACATGCAAACAGAAAGAAAGCAAAGACTGTGGATTTTCAGATGATGAATATTTAAGTACAGTAGCATAGCTAGTGGAAGTCTGCTTTGGGTGGCACTTTTCATCATGTTGGAGGCTATTACTGTAAGCAATATGTGTGTTTTAGTGGGATCCAGAAGGGCTGCCCTGGGTGGCACACACTCTCACTACACTAATGTTTAAGTATAAGTATATAGATATCAGAGAGTGTTACCACTAGAATAAGAATAACCTGGGCAAAGTTCAGAAAGCTTCTACCCCTACTGGTGACAAAGGGCCTCTCACTCAGAGTGAAAGGTAGATTGTACAATGGATGTGTGCGAACTGCCATGCTTCACAGCAGTGACTGCTGAAGACATGCTTAGGCTCGAAAGAAATGAAGCTAGTGTGATCCACTGGATGTGTAATGTCAGTGTACACACATGACAGGGTGTAAGCGCCCCGAGAGAAATGTTGGATATAAGAAGCATAGGATGTGGCATGCAAGAGAGACGTTTGCATTGGTATGATCATGTACTATGGATGGATGAGGACAGCTGTGTGAAGAAGTGCCACTCCCAAACAGTGGAAGAAATCCAGGGTAGAGCGAGATCTACAAAGACATGGGATGTGGTGGTGAATGCTGGGCCTCACAGAGGCAATGACGAAAGACCGAGAACTCTGGAGATATACTGTGACTGAAAAGATGCAGCAAATAAAGTGAGTCCACAGATGTAACCTACACCAGTGTCGCATAACCAATCCACTCAAAAGTACCTTGGATCGTAGGGTGTCATGCCTTGCTTGAGGAGACCTACTGAGTCAAGTACATCAAAATCAAATGGAAATTGTAGTTGTGATCCCCATGCCAGTGGCACATACATAGTACCATCCGAACATGGCTGATGCCAGTGCCACCTTGACTGGCTTCCGTGCCGGTGGCATGTAAAAAGCACCAACCGATCGTGGTCATTGCCAGCCCCCTCTGGCCCCTATGCCGGTGGCACGTAAAAATCACCCACTACACTCTTGAAGTGGTTGGTGTTAGAAAGGGCATTCATCTGTAGAAACAGTGCCAGATCAGACTGGAGCATGGTGCAGCCTCCTGGCTTCCCAGACCCCAGTCAAACTGTCCAACCCATGCCAGCATGGAAAATGGACGTTAAACGATGAAGATGATGATGATGATCATATATATCACTAGATGAAATTTACACACTGTACAAACAGCTGAAAAAATTAAAGGGGAGTTTTTTCTGGGGGTTCAGAGATCCTTTATAATGTTGGCAGATGTAGTTCACAAAAATATGCAGCCAGTAATGGAAGCAAATAAATATTGGATAAATTGAGTTTCTGTCATCAGAGTTGAAAAAAAAAAGATGTATCTTACATTTCATATCATGGTGCAAAGAAGTTTAAAGGTGGAATGTTTGAATGTGGAGAGCAAGAAATATTGGAAAGATGAAGTAGGGGGCTCTGGGGGGGGGGGTATGGGGAGTATTGAGGCAGTCAAGGGTGAAAGGAAGTAAGAGAGTCAGTTCAGGAAGATGAAGGGGGTATTGAGAGAGGTAGTAGTAGAGGTGGAGAGTTGGAAGATGGTTGGGAGAAGTGTGATGGGTAGTAATTGAAGGGTGGTCAGTTGTTAGGTTTGTGAATAGATGTCAAAATTTAGGGATCAGAGCTATAGAACTATGGGAAGTTGAGGCAGTAAGAAAGGGGAGAGCAATTATTAGAGGGAGAGAAAGGGTCCAATTCATAGATGCTTATAGGATGACTAAGGAGAAATTTGAAGAAAGATGTTAGGTTGGTGGAGGATTACTAAGGTATGTAGAAAAGTATGAGAGAAGATAAAGGTGGGTGGTAAGTTGGTGGTGAAGGCAGCAATAAGTGCTTGATGGTTAAGGTTAGAGGAATCAAATAATGAAGGTTGGTTAGCATCAGGCGGTGGGTACTGAGGTATGTAGAAATGTATGTGAGTAATTAGGGGGGGAGAGGGATGGCGGGGTGGATAGGGTGGTAGCTAAGGCAGTCAGGTAGTTGTTAGTGGTTTTGGTTGAAGAGGAATGTGCAAAGGTAACCATAAGAAGGAATAATTTAGTAGAAAGGATGATATATTAGTGGAAGGGCTAAGTTGCCAGTGCCACCTAAAGTCCAACTCAGTCGCATTTCCCACTCATCTCCCAAAACTCTCCACCTCTATTACTACCTTTCCCAATACCCTGATAGTTAACCCTGCCATCCATCTTCTTGAACTAACCCTTTTATTTCGTTTCACCCTTCCCTGCCTCAACACTCCCCACACTCCGATACTGCTTGCTCTCCACATTCTAACATTCCACCTTTAAACTTCTCAACATTAAGATCTGAAATGTAAGATCTTTTTCTACCTTGATAACAGACGCTCGATTTATCCAATGTTTATTTGCTTCCATTACTAGCTGCATATTTTGGTAAACTACATCTACCAACATTATGATGGATCACTGAACGTTATCAAAGAAGCTTGAGAGGCGGTTGGATGGAACCTACACTCGCCTCCTTATAAGAGCTCAAAATCTCTCGTGGAGGCGCCATCCAACCAAAATGCAAATATCTGGGAAACTACCACCTGTGTCGTCTCTTGTGAAAGGTAGGAGAGTCCAGTTTGCTGGACATTGTTGTAGAGATGAAAAAGAAGTAATTTCTACTCTTCTCCTCTGGAAGCCACCTACTCGCAATACCAGAGGGCGCACACTCTCCTACCCTGATGTAATCTCCAGGGATACAGGCATCCAGCAACAGGACCTCCGTAATGCTATGATGGACCGTGAAGTCTGGCGTAACATAGTAAATTCCATTGTCTCGACCACGGTCGAACAATGATGATGATGATGATGAGCCCTCAGAAACAGCTGTTAGACTTGTAACACCTTACCTCCGCCACTTTAATTTTCTCTGTCGTTTGTACTCAGTGTAAGTTTGATCCATTAATAAATAAATATCTAGATATTTATATGTGATACCCATGCCAGTGGCACATATAAAGCACCATCTGAATGTGGTCGATGCCAGTGCTGACTTGACGGGCTTCCGTGCCGGTGGCACATAAAAAGCACCAACCGATCATGGGCATTGCCAGCTTCCTCAGGCCCCTGTGCCGGTGGCACATGAAAAGCACCCACTTCACTCATGGAGTGGTTGGCGTGAGGAAGGGCATCCAGCTGTAGAAACACTGCCAGATCAGACTGGAGCCTGGTGCAGCCTTTTGGCTCCCCAGACCCCGGTCGAACCGTCCAACCCATGCTAGCATGGAAAACAGACGTTAAACGATGATGATGATTATACTTAAATATTTATCATCTGAAAATCTTCAGTTTTTGCTTTCTTTCTGTTTACATATGTGTGTGAGTGTGTGTATATATATATATATTTATTCATTTATTTATTTGAAAGAATGAGTAGAGATGGGTTTGTTTGTTTTTTTGAGGGGATAATTCTTATTTTAATCTCAATAGTGTTTACAGTGAGTTACTCAGACATGAATTTCAAGCTTTCAAGTAGCTGTTTCCAAACTGAAGAATGTATGTTTTACTGGTTGCTTAAATAGCAAAAGATTTTTTTCTTACAAATATACATACAAAAAAATATATATATATATACACAGAAAAGAGAAAAGAATATTAAAACAATTTTTTTTATAAATATCTATATAAAAAGAATACAAAAGCATGTGTGAAAAAGAAGCAGCACCACATCAATTAAGGGGGAGGAGAAGAAGAGAAAAAATAAAATGAAATTAAGAGAAAATATAAATATATCAAAAAAGATTAATAATAATTGAGAACAGTAGGGGGGGAGATTTAAGTCTATCAAATGGAAAATTTAGGAATGGTCACTATTCTTAACACAAGAATAGCGACCATTCCTAAATTTTCTATTTCGTTTCTTCCCCTCACTGTTCTCAGTTACAGTGTTCCCTTGCTACTTCGTGGTTTAACTATCACAGATTCACGACTTTGCAGATTTTAAAAATATATATATATGAACACCTAAGATTTTTCATTAAATCCATTAATATTAATAATAAATATTATGATATTATTTCTATCGCGTGGTTTTCTGTACTACTTTACGCTGTGCTGTGTGTGATTTGTTTTTTTGTTTCTTTGTGTTTTCATTTGCATTGAACTTTGTGTTTTCATCCCCTGCAATGGCTCCCAAGCGTGCTGCTTCTTCCAAGGCTGGTACTGAGCCTAAACACAAACGAAGAATGATCATGATCGCTGAGAAGGTGAAACTTCTGGATATGTTGAAGGAAAGGGGAACTTTTGCTGCCATAGCCCACCATTTTAGTGTGAACGAATCCACCGTTTGCTACATCAAGAAGGATGAGGCTAACATTAGGAAGACGGCTGCCATCACCTTTAATAAATCGGCAAAGAGAGTGGTTACGGCTCATAATAAAACTATCATCTGTATGGAAGCTGCTTCGGCCATATGGATAGCTGACTGCCGAAAGAAGACCATCGCCTTGGATACGAACATCATCCAAACAAAGGCTAGGAGCCTGTACGAGACTTTCGCCACTAAGGAACCTGAGGATGACAGTGACAACCACGAAGAAGAGTAAGACGACGTAGAAGATCCACAACTGGGGACGTCCAGTGATTTACAACCTAAAAAACGTCCTTCTTCTGCTAGCAAAGGGTGGTTTGTTAAGTTTCAGAAACGCTTCGGCCTAAAAAGTGTTTCCCTGCATGGTGAGGCTGCTTCTGCTGACACAAGTGCTGCTGAAACATACGCGAATGAAACTTTCAAGAAGATTATCTCTGAAGATGGATATAAGCCCGAACAAGTTTTTTTATATGGACGAGACTGGCTTGTTTTGGAAAAGAATGCTGTCGCAAACTTTCCTGTTCAACAAGGAAGCAAAAGCCTCTGGCTTTAAAGTATACAAGGATTGTGTGACCCTCGTGATGTGTAGCAATGCTGTGGGATTTTTGTTAAAGCCAGGACTTATTTACAAGTCTAAAAACCCAAGGGCTTTAAAAACCAAAAACAAGAATCTACTACCCGTACATTGGATGCACAATCCAAAGGCGCGGATAATGAAGATGCTGACCTTCGACTGGTTCCACCAGTGTTTTATCCTGCAAGTTAAGGTGTATCTATTAGAGAAGGGCTTGCCATTCGAAATTCTTCTCCTTATGGATAACGCTGGTGGCCACGCTACTGATCTGTTCCATGAGGGCATTCAGATTGAGTTCCTGCCGCCCAACACTATGTCACTTATTCAACCAATGGACCAGGGGGTTATCAGGGCGTTTAAGGCCCTATACACGAGGAATCTTCTGGTGAAACTGGTTGCTTCTGTGGATGCCACCCAAGAAGATGAAGATGAAAATTTTATCTTGAAGGCATACTGGTGGCAGTACACAATTGCTACGTGCCTCCAAAATATCCATAAGGCATTGCAAGAAATGAAGCCTGCCACCATTAACGCGAGCTGGAAAAATTTGTGGCCCGACATTAATTACGACGACAAGGGATTTACACGTTCCGAAATCCAACACTCTGCAGTACAGAAAGCTTTGCAATTGGCTGCGATAATTGGAGGTGTGGCTTTGCAGACATGACCACAGGAGACATCGACACGTTATTAGACTGCCACTCTCAGCTGCTAACTGACGCAGACCTCGAAGACTTGACGAAGTTGGCCAGAGAAGAAGAAACGCAACAAGAAATGGAAGAAGTTGTTGACCAAACTGTCTTGACTTTGGAACGGCTGGCCAAGCTCTGCAACCTGGCTAAAGAATTGAAAGAGGGGTCGCAGGAATGGGACAACGATATGGTTCGTTTTGTGCAATTTTGCAGCAAGGTCGACGAAGTAATGAATCCCTACAAGATATCTTTGAATGGAAAAAGAAGCAGCAGCAGCAACTTCCTATCACAATGTTTTTGCAGCCTCGCAAAAAAGAGCCAGTTCCTGCTACTACTACTACTATGGTTGCACCTTTGGAAGACGTGTCCCAGGAAAGGACACCGCCGTCAGCTTCATCATCATCATTTCTACTGCACAACAAATTCATCATCATTCAAATTTTACTTCAACTTCTTTCGTGTTGAGTACAGTAACAGTCTTTATTTTTTTAAAATCTAAAGTGTTATTGCTTAACAGTTGTCCTTGTTATTAATAGACTACTGTAATGGATGGGTTGTTAACAGTACAAGGAGGGTTTAAAAAGTCCGAATACGCGTTAAATAAATACTGTAAATATGGTGTCCCTACTTTGTGGAAATTCAGTTATCGCGGCCGGTCTTGGAACCAATCTATCGCGATAAACGAGGGATCACTGTACTATTAATCTTATTTTCTGTTTATTTTATTATTTTGATATATTTATATTTTGTCTTGATTTCATTTACTTTTTTCCCTTCTTCCTTCCTTGATTTTGTTGTTGTGGTGCTTCAGCTTCTTCTTCGTCTTTTTTATTTTATTTATTTTTTAAAAAATTTTTATTTTATTTTCTCTTTTCTGTGTATATTTTTTTAGTATGTATACCTGTAATAAAAAAATCTTTTGCCATTTAAGCAGCCAGTGAAATATACAGTCTTCAGTTTGGAAACGGCTACTTGAAAGCTTGAAACTCATATCAGAGTAACTCACTGTAAACACTATTATTAAGATTAAAATAAGAATTATCCCCTCAAAAAAGCCATCTCTACTCATTCTTTCAAATATATATATCAAGAACTTTCTCTTTATTATTCTACTATATATATATTGATAGAAATGGCAAGACAACAAAAAAAAGAGACCTCAATATTATGTAAATAGAGGAATTTATCTGTAAATATCATCTGTGACAATCATTTGGTAGCCATGATGAAACTCCGAGTTTCAGATGTTAGGGCAGAAACCCACGCCGGCATCTCTTCAGTTATCGAGTCTTCAAAGAAAATGCTATGAAAATGACCGTTAAAACAAAGGGAAATTTCTGTGTGATTGACCGTTATTAAGACAAAAGAGCTATGAGAATGACCACTAAGTGAGGGGAGGGAGTAAAAATGTTAATAGTAATCGCATAAGTGCACATGTCCATACATACACATGCGCGCCTGCACACCCATGTACATGTACCTATATGTATATACTTATCCACCCTCATTTGAAGCACACATATGCTCACCCATACATGCTCGCACACGCGCGCGCACAAAAAAGGTTCATACACACGTCTCATACTCCTATGGAACATCCCCTTTTGTCCCCTCCATACCACATATTCCCCACCACTGTTCCACCATCTGTTTCTCTATCTCACTTTCTCTTTTTCTAACTCTCTCTCTTTTCCTTCTCCTTTCCTACTTTTCCTCCTCTATACTATCTCTATTCCTCTATTGTATTTTAACCTCTCAACTGACACAAAGCCACACCCTCAGTTCCACTCCCTCCCCCATATGAGAGGTTTTCGTCTTGCAGGTTACTTGGCAACCACACTGGTGTTGGAGCCACTTAAAAAGCACCCAGCACCCTCTGTGATTGGCAGTAGGAAGGGCATTCAGCCATAGAAACCATGCCAAAATTTGGACATTTGGAGCCTGGTGCAGCACTCTGGCTTGCTTTGCTCCTGTCAAACCATCCACTCATGCCGTCATGGAAGATGGACATTAAGTGATGATGATGATTAATTTTCAAGAACATTGTCGCTGTTCTTCTCTGCATGATTGAATTCTCATCATTTCTGACATCCATTTTTCGATTCTTGCATGCATCAGATAGTTTATTGAGGTAAATTTTCTGCAGTTGTCAACCCTTACCTGTTTCCTAGCAAGAAATAGTTCCACATGGCCAGACATAGTTTTGCAGAATATTACAAATTAATGACAACTGTTTGTTCAACAGTGACATTCATTTACAACCACCATGCAATACCAAGGCAAGGGGACAGTCACTTACTCCTAAATTCACTTGGCCACAGTGTCGGACAGTGTATCTGAATCTGAACCCCTCACAGCCATCACTGTAAAGGTACAAGGCCTGAAATTTTGGGGGCAGAGGCCACTTGATTAGATCGACCCCAGAATGCAACTGGTACTTAATTTATTTACCCCGAAAGCATGAAAGGCAAAGTTGGCCTCAGCGGAATTTGAACTCAGAACATAAAGACAGATAAAATACCGCTAAGTATTTTGCCCGATGTGCTTCTGTTTCTGCCAGCCCACTGCCTTGAAAGTCAGTCAGTTATCAGTTAATGAAGTTCTTATTGCCCAACCATCTTATTTCTAACAGTAGAAGTTCTCCTCTACTCTCTTTACCTCTCAGACTTAACAACGGTAAAACATTGCAAAGTTGACAATGCACATTTATTCTCAGATTTTTCTCTCCTGTTTCTTGAGCAGTCTAAAAAAACCAAATAAAAGGAAATCAAAACAAAGCCAGACACTTGTATTGATTGTTCAACTTTCTATCCAGTCAATTATTGATCTCCATCACAGTCACTGCCACAGTTGATTCACCCCCTCCCCTTCAAACCTGATAACCTGAACATTGTACCAAACCTCTCCTCTTTTATGGTAGTTTTCTTTTAGCTAGATGTCCTTCACTTCCAGTTTTCCACCATTCAACTTCTGTGACTTGTCTAATTCCAAAACAATGCTCTTTAGTGTCTATAAAAATAGAAATTTCTTGCATGTCTTGGTCTTGTGCAAACTTTTTGCCTGACTTGTAATAAAACTGTCTTTCTTTTCCCTCTTTGAAAATTAATTTGTTAATTATGATCTCCAATCAAGATCTGCTTCATTGACTACAAGTGCACATATGAGTGCAACTGTAAATAATGGTTCCTATTTTTGTTATTGCTATATTACATAATATAAAAATATATTTACTGGTGAGAGGTGTGCAGCCTAGTGGTTAGGGTGTTGCCCTCAAAATCACTAGATCATAGTTTCATTGCCCCAGTCCACTGAGCTGTAAACCTTGTGACAAATTGGAATCCCATTCAAAGGGTATATTATGATCTCAGTCACTTATATATCATGAAAATTGGGTAACCAGCTCTATGAGTTCTAGGATTTGAGACAGTAATGTTGAAGGGTTGATGATGATAATGATGCCATCTATATTCAATAATCACCATTTATGGTTAAATATTTCAGGATGTATTTCACTGAGCTCAAGTTATTTCATTTGGAACATTAAACTTGATGTATTAATGTCATAATGAAACTTCTTTCTTGACTAATTTTTCTCTTGGGTACGATTGTGTTTTAGAGGAATAAGAACATTTTTTTACACCTTTTACACCTTTGGCACCAATTGGCATCAATTTAAAATCTTTACTTGGGAAATTTGTTTTGATATAATCCATAATTTTTTTTCTCCTTTAGGGTTCTAATTTTATCATTTGATAGCTTCAAGGAAATAATTTATTTTACAGCTAGATGCCCTCCCTGCCACAAACCCTTAACTGTTCTTCAAATAAGGGAATATTTTTATTTTATTTCTTTTCAAAAGCCTGGAGGTGTGAGGCAGTTTGTTAGTAGGGCCTGTAAACATTATCGTTTCACTCAAACAATTTCACGTGAAGATGCAGAATGTAAACATATCATCATCATTTAAACATCCCCTTTTCTGAACTTGCATGGATCAGATGGAATTTGTTTGAAGCAGATTTTCGATGGCTGGATGCCCTTCTTGTCACCGACTCTCACATGTTTTACATGACTGGAAACAAACAACATGATGATGCTCATACACAATCATCACATGATGTAAAGACAAGGATACAACCACCCTCACACACATGCCCAGACATCTGTACATAGATATCTGATGGGCTTCTTTTAGTTTCTTCTACCAAATCCACTCACAGAGCTTTGGTCAGCCCAGTGGTATGGCAGACTTGCCAAAGTTGTCACACAATAGGACTGAACTCAAGACAATATGGTTTAGAAACAACCTTCTTAATTGCACAGCCACGCCTGCACCTAAACACTTTGGCTGGGCTTTCATCTGTTCCTCTAAAACAAAACCCCTCCACTAAGCATCTCGATCCATCCTTGTCACCTTCAGTTCATGGTTAAAATCCAATCTTGTGTCAGGTTGTCAATGAATATCAAAGTCTCCCACACTTGCTGGAAGTGTGAGGGGCCCAGGGCACGAGTTTTGATGCTTCTTCCTGGTGTCACATGCAATCATTTGATATGCTGAGACATTATTCTGTGGTCTTGCCAATCACTTTTGAAAGGCTTCATAGAAATGCTTATTGGTCATGGACTGTTGTCATTTTGCATCCAGGGCCATTTGTAGCATATGTGTGTGCATGCGTGCGTATACATCATCATTAAATGATGATATATATGCATATGTGTGCACACACACATGCACACACGTATGACAAGCTTCCATTACAGCTTCTGTCTTTCAGTTCCACTCACAAGGATTAGTTGGTGTTGAAATACATTATCTGTGTTTCAATTAATTCTGAAAATAATAAAGAATTTAGTAAAATGACTTTGTCATAAACCTGGTGTTTAGAATATATATATTAACCTGAAATGTTGATGGGCGGTTTTAATTTCAAGCATTTTAAAACAAGGAATTTGTACCATACAATTAAAGGAAGAATGATGAAGATGGTTAACTGTGATGTTTTCAATCACTCATTTTCAACTCCTTCCTTCCTGTTTGCTTGTTCTAGTCCAAAATTATCAAATCAAATATCAGAGAATGTAATGTGTTGTTACCTGTATTATTATTACCTGATCTGACTAGAATAGCTGAGAGCATGACTGCAAGGTAATATTTAGGTACAGTAAACACCTGTTGTTTTAATTTTTGTAATTTCCAAAATACTTATGTATGTGTATAATCAAAAATTCCTTTGCGTACTATTTTCCCAGCTTGGAGAGCATACTACAAGGCATTTAAAACAGATATAAGCACAACTTCTATTCCAATATTTATGGCATTTCAGCTTTTATGAATATATAGTGGAAGTAATATATACAGTTGTCTTCATACCTGTTTAGGCTTAGACAAAAATATTTAGGTAACTTGCTTTGAAAGGATTTTGATAAATTAGAAATTTTCTAAGTTTGTTCCTAATCATTATTTAAATATTAGTTTTCAAGTCTTATTTATAAAAGTGTTAAAAAATTAGTTTGTTGACAAATGATGAAGAGAACATTACATAAGGTTGACTGTCGGGTTTATTCAAATGGAATTTATTTTCTCATGACTCGAGTTTCATTCCATAAATGACTGTTGGCTTGAAACTTCAGTTGCAAGACATGGAATTCAATTCAGGTAAATTACATATAATTATCATCATCATCATCATTTAACATCCATTGTCCATGCTGGCATGGGTTGGACAGTTTGACCAGGGCTGGCAAGCTGGAAGGCTGCACCAGACTCCAATCTGATTTGGCATAGTTTCTATAGCTGGATGCCCTTCCTAATGCCAACCACTCTGAGAGTGTAATCGGTTCTTTTACATGCATGAGACTGGTATCTGCCACAACTGTGATTGTGCTCAGCATGATGGGTCTTCTTCTCAAGCACAACATAATACCAAAGGTCTTGGTCATTGCCTCTGTGAGACCCAACACTTGAAAGGAACTTAGCTACTTTGCCTCTGTGACACTCAATGCCAATGGTCTTGGTCATTGTCTCTGTATGGCCCAACATTCAAAAGAAGTTCAGCCACTTTGCCTCTGTGAGGCCCAACATTTGAAAGGTGCTTTTTACGTGCCAGCGACATGGGTGCCAGTTATGTGACACCAGCATCAACCATGACTATGATTTCACTTCATTTGACAGGTTTTCTCAAGCACAGCATATCGCCAAAGGTCTCAATCACTAGTCATTGCCTCTGTAAGGCCCAGTGTTCGAAGATCATGCTTCACCACCTTATCCCATGTCTTCCTCTACCACAGGTTCCCTACACAGTTAGAGATCTGCACTTCTTTATGCAGCTTCCCTCATTCATTACATGCCACATGATCAAAGCAGTTCAATTGTCTCTCTTGCACACCACATCTGATGCCTCTTATGCTTAACTTTTCTCTCAAAATGCTTACACTCTGTTGAACATGAATGTTGACATTACACATCCAATGAAGCATACTAGCTACATTTCTTTCAAGCCTACACATATTCTCGGCTGTCACAGCCCATGTTTCACTGCCATGTAGCATAGCTATTCACACTCAGGCATCATATAATCTGCCTTTGACTCTGAGAGAGTGGCCCTTTGTTGTCAGCAGAGGTAGGAGCTCTCTGAACTTTGCCTAGCCTAATCTTATTCTCACAGCTACACTTCTCAGAGCATCCACCTCCGCTACTAACATCGTCACTTAGATAATGGAATCTATCTACTTCCTCTGGTTTACCCCACCCCTGGCAGTTGATGGAGCTTATTTTTCTGTACATTTTCAGTGTTTATTGTACCTGTACATCTTCCACATACAGAAGCTATTTTCTCTGTTAATCTTCCTCTGATATTCTTGCACCTTTTATGTGTCCAAAGCTTACACCGGGTGCATCTTATGGAGTTTCTGCCTATGCCTTTTCTACAGATTGAGCAAGGCCATCTACCTGAAGGGATTTGTGATTTGTCTGTCTTTCTACTTACTAAGACTTTGATTTTTGTTAGATTAACTCTTCAATTCTAGACCTTGCTTCCGTACCTGGAACTTCTCTAGTTCTGGTAGTTATTCAGCTATATGAGCAAGATCATCAGCATAGAAAAGCTCTCAGGGTCAGCCTGTCTTAAATTCCTCTGTTATCGCCTGGAGGACTATGATGAACAAGATAGGGCTGAGGACTGATCCTTGGTTAACCCCTACTTGTACCCTAAATTCTTTGCTATACTCATTGCCAACCCTCACCTTACTGGTAACATCCCTGTACATGATTTGTACAGCTCTCACCAACCACTCATCTATCCCTAGTTTCCACATTGACCATCAGATAAGAGACCAGGGGACCCTGTCAAAAGCTTTCTCCATTTCAACAAAAGCCAAGTGCAGAGGTTTATCTTTGGCTATGTATTTCTCTTGCAGCTGCCTTACCAGAAATATAACATCAGTGGTGCTTCTCCCCTGGCACAAAACCAAACCATAATCATCCTAAATTTTAATGTCTGTCTTCGATGTTGGCAAGGGCTGGATGATTGGACCCCACTGGTCACAGAACTATGTTGTGCTCTACTGTCTGCTTTGGCATGGTTTCTGTGAATGTAGGCCCTTTTTAATGCCAACCACTTTACAAACTGTATTGGTGCTATTTTTCATAGTCATTTTGCAAGTCACAAAATGGCCAAGTGAGGCTGCAGTAGATGCAGGTAGATTTATTGCAGGTAATGGAAGGTTAGGATATGAAGGAAGGAGGCAGAACAGGTATTATAGAAATACTAAAAGTTTAAACAATAAAAAATCATGAAAATCTCTGAAGTTGGTTTATAATTTTTCAATATTTTATCCATAGATTTTTTTTCTTCTTAAATGTATTTTTCTTTCATCTTAAATATCGATTTTTAAATTAAAATTAGATTGAATAACGATTTCTTTTTTTTTTTTTTAATTGTAAAATAAAATTTTACCCTTGAAGTCATTTGAAATCTTTTGTCCTGAATTCTGAGCAGATTTTTTTAGGAATTTAATATTTGTCTTATTTAGTCAATTCTTGATTTCACTTTCTCTTTTCTTTTCTTTTTACGTTGTTTCTTTCTGTTGGTGAAATTAATAATTTTGTGGCATATGAAGCTTTTGTAACCAACAAGTTTTTTCTGCTATTTCATTTTTTTCTTCTTCAAGTAGATTCTGAAATTATATTTTTCCCAATTTAAGTTTGTTGTCTTGATCATCATCATCATCATCATCATCGTTTAACGTCCGTTCTCCATGCCAGCATGGGTTGGACGGTTCGACCGGGGATCTGGGAAGCCAGAAGGCTGCACCAGGCTCCGGTCTTATCTGGCAATGTTTCTACAGCTGGATGCCCTTCCTAACGCCAACCACTCCGTGAGTGTAATGGGTGCTTTTTACGTGCCACCGGCACTGGCATCAGCCACAGTCGGATTGGTGCATTTTATGTGCCACCTGCACGGAAGCCAGTCGAGGCAGCACTGGCTTCGGCCACGATTCGGATAGTGCTTTTTACGTATCTCCAGTCCAGGGGTCCTGGCATCTGCCGGGTGCCAGTCATAGGATTGGTTCAATTCCGATTTCGATTTCACTTGCCCCAACAGGTCTTCACAAGCAAAAGGGGGTTGGCATAGGTGCCTGTCGTCGGATGAGGTTCGATATCGACTTCGCTTGCCTCAACAGGTCTTTGTGTGTCCAAGGGAGGAAAGGCATGCATAAGTGGGCTGGACTCACTTGTCCTGCCTGGTCTTTTCACGCACAGCATATTTCCAAAGGTCTCGGTCGCTGGTCATTTCCTCAGTGAGACCTAAAGTTCGAAGGTCGTGCTTCACCACCTCGTCCCAAGTTTTCCTGGGTCTACCTCTTCCACGGGTTCCCTCCACTGCTAGGGATTGGCACTTTTTCACACACATATCTTCATCCATTCTCGCCACATGACCATACCAGCGCAATCGTCTCTCTTGCACACCACAACTGATACTCCTTAGGTCCAACATTTCTCTCAGGGTACTAACGCTCTGTCGAGCATGCACACTGACATTACACATCCATCGGAGCATACTGGCTTCATTTCTCATGAGCTTACGCATGTCCTCAGCAGTCATGGCCCATGTTTCACTGCCATGTAGCATGGCTGTTCGTACACATGCATCATACAGTCTGCCTTTTACTCTGAGCGAGAGGCCTTTAGTCACCAGCAGAGGTAAGAGCTCCCTAAAGTTTGCCCAGGCTATTCTTACTCTAGCAGTTACACTTTCAGCACACCCACCCCCACTACTGACTTGGTCACCAAGATAACGGAAGCTATCAACTACTTCTAGTTTTTCCCCCTGGAAATTGACGGAAGTTGTTTTCTGCAGATTTTCAGAGGTTAATGCTCCCGAGCATCTGCCACATACAAAAACCATCTTCCTAGTTAGCCTTCCTTTGACATTGCTGCACCTCTTATGTGTCCATAGCTTACACTTGGTGCATCTTATAGAGTTTCTACCTACACCTTTTCTACAGATCGAGCAGGGCCATCTACCTGAAGGCGTTTGTGATTTGTCTACCTTCCTACTTATTACGACTTTGGTTTTAGCTAGATTGACTCTAAGGCCCTTCGATTCTAATCCTTGCTTCCACACCTGAAACTTCTCCTCCAGTTCTGATAGTGACTCAGCAATTAGAGCAAGGTCATCAGCATAGAGGAGCTCCCAGGGGCATCCTGTCTTGAATTCCTCCGTTATTGCCTGGAGGACTATGATAAATAGGAGGGGGCTGAGGACTGAGCCTTGGTGGACCCCTACCTCTACCCGGAATTCTTCACTGTACTCGTTAATGGTTAACCGTAATCTGTTGGAGCACTTTTATCATGATGTGTCTACAGATTTCATCAGCACACTAGCAGGTACTTTCCTTCTGCAATCGGGCAAAGCTAGTGTTTTCATTTAACATAATTATAATGTAACATTAATGATATGCTTTGGGTTTTTTTAATGAAATGTTTGTAACCATTTTGAAATTGTAGGTTTGTAGCCAGTGACATACCACATTTCAGAATGATTTTATGCAACGTATCTTCAGATAAGTAAGCAGCTAGTGCAGAGTATATATAATATCATAACTAATTGTAATACTTATATATGAATTTCAGTTATGAACTGTAATAAAGGTATACGTTTATATATTCTCAAATTGTATGTGTGTGTATGTGTACAGCAATGTTTACTCTGTATGTGTGTGTGTGTGTGTGTTTTTTTTTTATAGCTGTGTTTATTACACACACACACACACACACACAGGTATGTGAACAAACAAAAGAAAGTAGCACTCAACACCTATTCGAGTTGTAACTATTTAATAACAGGCTGACTTAGCTCTACATTATTCAAAGTTTCATAGGCATGGATCAGCAACGACATCTTGAGAGCCAGTCTGACTTCATACATCTGCAAATGTATGTTTATAGTGAAGACAACTATAAACATAACGAGGAAATAAAATAGTTTATTTTCTAAACTAATAATGCTATCAGCCTGGTTTAGATTCATATTTTAACTTAACGGTATGAGTCAGGGAATTTGGTATGACATGTTTTATATTAGAGTTGGTTATAATTGGTAGTGGAATAGTGACCAAAGAAATGGTTAGTATGGAGGACTTTTGAGTCAAATTGCACTTCTCTGGCTCCTTCTCTCATGTTTTAACCCCTCATCTCCTAGCATAAAGTTATCTCTCGTGGGGTTTATGGTCTTGCCAGTTGCCTGGTGACCTCACTTGTGTTGGTAACACAAAAAATACAACCAGTATATACTATAAAGTGGTTGGCGTTGGAAAGAGCATTCAGCTGTAGAAAGCATACCAAAGAAGCCATTGGATCCTGTCAAATCAACTAACCCATGCCATTATGGAATGAGGAGGGTATTAAAGGATGATGATGTCAAAGAACAAAGATACAAAATCGAACCAAATAAAAAGGGTTATAGATATTGTTTTGGGTGTTTTTCTACTCTTTGCTAACTAAGGAAATCACTGCCATTACTTTGACTTGACTATTTCTATTTAGAAAGTATTAATCAATGTGTCTTATTTGAATTTGTCTTTGTCGTCACGGTCATCACCATTGTAACTGTCATCGTTATGAATACAGACACCCGCTTAATGCAGCTTTCTCTATACTACTAGACAAGCTGAACATTTCTTTATACCTCACTACATTTTCAGATTACCAGAGACTCATGTTGGGGGTTGAAGCCCTATGCACCCTTATGTATAGCAAACATACCTCACTAACCTATTTGATTTCATTGAAAGGGTTTACAATCTGATATCCATTTATTTTCCATTACTTACTCTAGCTTTCTTAATTTAGCCCTTGAACAATCTTCTGCCATTCATGTAAGGTACTTTCCCCCCTTTAGCTTGCATCATTGATTTGCATTGCAAATGATGGAAGCTGCAGGGGAAAAGAGCCGTGGGTGTATGGCAACTTATCACTACTTCTCCAGCCATTTCTCTTGAAAGAATCAATTTTGATGTCCAGTTGGGTTCTCAACTCATTTGTGCTCAAATTCACATTTAAATTAACTCTGTATCTAATGGGGTTAATTTCATTTCTTTCCAATCACTGGAAATATTTTGCATGTATGTATTTGTTTGTTTCCATTTGAGCTTGACAAGAGTCTTCATGCTCATTGTTACATCTGTTGGCAAATCATCATCTCACTTCAGCCTTTTGATGATGTGTGAAATAAGAGCAACCTTATTCCAAAACCCACTAAGAGTTGGCAACAAAAAGGGCATCCAGCTGTAAAACAATGCCTCAATATATTCAACTTACCCATGCGAGCCTGGGAAAATGAACATAAAACTTTTATTTCCAATGTTCTAAATCATAAGAGACCTTAATAATATTATAGTAATTGTTATGATGATGATATTTCTGTATTTCAGATTACCAGAGACTCATGTTGGTGGCTGAAGCCCTGTGCACCCTTATTTTCCCCTTTACATGGCAGCATGTTTATGTTCCAATCTTACCGGCATCTCTGTCTCATTTTCTTGATGCACCAGTCCCTTTCATCATGGGCCTTCATCATGGGCAAGAGGATCGGTCAGAATTGAAACTTCCTAGTGAGGTAAGACAATGCCATTTCAAATAAATACTAATTCTCCTCTCTTGTTTAAACATCCATACATTAAATATGTTCCATAAGATTTGTGCTATAATATTTTTTATTGAGCAAACATTTTGACTAGAATAAATAGCTCAAGAGGTTTCTTCATTTCATTCACTCATTTTATGAACAGAGATAAAAATGGACAGGTAATTAGACATGACATTATATCATTTATGAAAGATGTTACAAAAACATATTTGGTGCAAAAATCTTTACAACTGTTTCAAAAAATTTAGTAGTTGGTTGGTGTAATAATGTGTGGTACACAAATGGGTGTGTACACTGATGTAATACTACATACATTAAACAAGTAGAAATTATTATCAACACATAAAAAATAAATATAATACTTTAATATGCTCAAACTTGAAGTATCAAAACGCCATATTTTCCCTATGGTACTTAAATTCAAGCCATTCAGGAGCTTCTCTGTGGTTGCATGACTTGCTAGAAATTGCAGTTACACCACCCTCAAATTACATTATATAAAGTCTTTTTTTAATAAAAAGGGATACATTAGATTAGGGTAAGCAATGCCTGAGTAACGAGGGATGATCAAGGATGGAATACTTTTTGTCTTAAATATGTTTATTCAAGGTTGTTTTGGTACTAAACAACAACTGTACTGGAGTTGTTGTTGTTATTTAGCATAAAACTTGAGTTTCCCCCTTCTCTTTATTTTTCTCTGTAATGTAGGACTGTAGGTTATAGGCAGACATATGGGATTGATTCCAAGCTATAAAGTTTTAGATCTTAACATTCTTGAAGTGTGGTTTAAGCATTCTGAAGTTGTATGATACAAACTTCCTGTTCTAAAGTGATCTGAATGAAACTTCTCATCAATATTTCATGTTAGATGATGTTCCAGGGACCAGTTTTAAAAGACTGAGCTATTTTACTAAATTCTCCATTATTTTCAAAATTAATGAAAACAAAGGTTGCATATTTGAATAGAATATGGTGACATAAGGATTTAACTGTTTGATACCAACCTGAGACTGTCTTTGGTTTTATGATACAGATGTCCCGCTTCAAAGTGATCTCGATTGGAACCTTCCATCAAAATTCCATGTTAATGTGTGTTCAAATCAACATTTTAAGATGAGAATTATTTTACTAAATTCTTTATTTTCACAATAAATTGAAACAGAGTATTTCAGTAGAAATATGGTCACAGAAGCTAATCATTCGCAGTTCATACTGAATAGAATGCTAAAAGAATTCTATTACTTTAACTTAACAAACTTTAAAAACTGTCTGTTTGTGAAGGCAAATAATATCTTGTTCATTTTAGTTGTATTTCATTTAATCAATCGATAGATTGATAATTGAATAATTATGATGTTTTCCTATATTTTCAGGCTAGTATGTGTTTTGTGGATATTGATGAGAATAATGTGGACATTCCTGAGGATTTACCATTATTTCCACACCAAAAGGATATGATATTGGAATTATCATCGATATTGTCTCGGTACCGTAGTGAATTTAGTAAGGACAATTACACGAGCCAGAGCCTTGATCGGAAGCTTTTGTATGGTTCACGGAAGGGAGGGCAACGTAAACAGAGTGCCTCATCATTGTTCAGTGACCAACACAGTTGGAACACATCTCCTGAAAAGAAATGGGAAATGCTGCAAAACAACGAAGCATGGGTTAAGATATCAACCTTAGCCAAAAAGGCAGGAGTTTGGGATTCTTTCGATGATCCATCTGACAACAACCGAAACAAAGACTCTATGAGTCAAACATTAACTAAAGATGTGTCTGTTATGCCTTCAAAAGAATTGATTGAGCACAAATTTAACAATGCCGTGCGTGAAGTCTTTCTGAACCGTTTTGTACATATGTTCTGTTCTTATGAATCATTTGTCATTCCATCTTCACAAAACATGGAACAATGGCTGAGCAACCGTGAAATGATGCAAAACTTTGACAAAGCTGCATTCTTGAGTGATCAGCCAGAAGCTTATTTACCATTTCTTTCACCATTTATAGAAACTCAAATGTTCACAACACTTATTGATAATAAAATTCTTTCCCAATGGGAAAGTCCAGATCCTTATTTGAAGGTTTTTGACAATCGTGTGAAAGTATTTAAAGAGAAATCTGGTGAAGCACATACACCCACCTATTATCCTTGTGAGACTATTCAAAGTTCTGGTAAGTTATCTGAATTGTAAGCATGTGATTTATTTTTCAGTGTTGTAAGCACAAAATTTTATGTATCTGTTTTGTATGCAAATAATTTTATTTTTCCTGATAATTTGTCTTAAGGAATTCATGAATTTACACCAACTTTTAACAATGTTAAGAGAACTACATTAACTTACGTAGCAATATATGAAATTCTTGTCAATTTCTGGCTTCTACCTTTTCTGCTATGCAATATTTTTTGTTTTTCAGTTTTAAGGACAAAATTTTAAATTACAAAAGTGCATATTTAACTAGACAGTTATAAAATATGGTACATGGTGAAGTTTAAGATCTGTGATTAAATCAATTTTTATCATTGGCTTAAACAAATACCTCTAAAACCACATTGGTAGACAGCAGATGGTGGTAAATCTTGACATAAAATATATTTTACTGTTCTAGTATGTAGTTAACATTCTACAAAACTGTAGTCACTTGTAATTAGCAGATGGAATTAGCAGATGGAATTGATGTGCTTGATACCAGGTCTCAACTAATTTCCTTAGATATCCAGGACCATTCGAACAATCTTTGCATTTCCAAATAGAAAAAGATATATGCATTAATGCAATTCTTATTATTGCTATCTGAATAAGAAAACTACCAATTCTGTTGGTATTGGTACTGAGGGTAGCTATAACTACTAGCATTACTTTTGCAGAAACCTTCCACAGTTTTTGGATTCTCCTTACTAAGTCTTGGTATTTTCCTATTTTTTACTGTTCTTTAACTGTTCATATCAGCAGAAACAGCTGCATCTATTATTATTATTATTATTATTATTATTATTATTATTATTAGTAGTAGTAGTAGTAGTAGTAGTAGTAAGAACTATTGCTAAACTGGTACAATAGTTAAAATCTAGTGGTTAGTTATATGTTGGTGTGTATCAGTTACATTCTCTCATTGTATGTTGTGCTTCTCACCCCACTTTTTTTTTATGAGACTGTATTATACTATAGGTGACTTTCTTTCAGGGTGTTTTTGTACATGAAGGATTATTGATCTGTGAAATATGGGTACTTGATTTTTCTCAAATAGATATTGCTCTTTTTCTTTTCTATTCTTTTTTAATCTTCTTGTATTTATATTTTTCATCTCCCTATTTCTCATTTGTGGTTTTATTATAATGTTGCACTTCTCCACTCTTATTTTCCGTTAGTTGATGTTAAACAATGATTTCTATTCACTGCATCCCCTTCTGTCCTCATCTCTAATCATCTGTCACTCCTTTTTCACACTCTTGTAAATCTACCCATCTATTGATCCTCAATTCCCTATCCCTATTCTTTATCGTCCTGTATCTTGAGGGTATTCCCTGATACTCATCTCCATCTCTTCTACCTTTCCTGCTGGGGTAGCCCACCTCCCTCAATATTATACCCCCATTATGTTGTTATGGAAGTTGGCAATCACACTGCTGTTGGTGCCATGGAAAAAAAGCACCCAGAACACTCTGTAAAGTAACTGGCATCAGGAAAGGCACCAGCTAAGGTAACTGTGCCAAAGCAGACATTGGAACCATGTGCAGTCCTCTGGCTTGTTGGATTTGGTTGTACTGTTCAAGCACTTCCAGCATGGAAGGCAGACATTGAATGACGATGATGTATTTATTTTTCTTCTAAGTATTTACTTTCTAAATCCATATTTATATTTAAAATCTATAAATGAGAGTATAGAAGTGTTCTAAAACATTATTCCTCAACCAAATAAACCCTAATGTTAAGAAGGGGGTAAAATATTAGCAATAAATAATTTTACTCAAACCTCCCCCACCTTTTGGTTTGGTATTTTGCGAAGAAGATCAGCTTGGAATATCTCATTTATTCTGTTACTTGTTATGGACATTGTAGATTTGTTCCTTATTTTTTAACAATCTTGTTTTTATTCTTTTTACCAAAGAACATTTTTTTACACAGCTCGGCACAGGCATGGCTGTGTGGTTGAGAAGCTCATTTCCTGAACCATGTGGTCTCAGGTTCAGTCCCACTGCATGGCATCTTACTATAAGCTTAGGTTAACCAAAGCCATGCAAGTGGATTTGGTAGATGGAAACTGGAAGAAGCCCATTATGTGTGTATGTTTATACATATATGTGTGTGTTTGTGTGTATCCATGTTTTGATATCCTGTGACAGTTGTAAATGTGTGTCACTGTCACACAAGCAGTGTTGTTCTTTTCTAGTTTTCCACGAAAAACATGTCCAGCCATGGAGAAATGTTGCCTTGCTTGGAAACGGGTAAGGATTGGTGACAAGAAGGGCATCTGGCTGCAGAATATCTGCTTCAACATTTTCCATCTGAGCCATGCAAACATGGAAAAGTAGACATTGAATGATGATGAATTGAAGTAGAGATCAATATATAAGAAATTGAATGATTGACAAGTCGGTCCATTAAAGCAAATAGAATGGAAACTATTAGAAATAAGTAATATATTCCCATCTTTGTCTCCCCTTCATCTTTTTTGGCTCAATAATGAGAAATATTATAATGAATAATAATACTCCATTGTGGTTTGTAACTGATTTATTGATTTTTGTTTTTGTTTGACTTTGGATAGTGATCAGTGTAGCAATCAATTCATGTGTACTAGTTTACATGGCTATTGATGTATGTGTATATCTGTCCGAGTGTGTGTGTGGTGCCATGTAAACAGCACCTGATACACTCTGTAAAGTGGTAAGTGGTTGGTGTTAGGAGGGCGTCCTGCTGTAGAAACCGTGCCCAAGCAGACTATGGAACCAGGCACAGCATGAAAAACAAATGATGATGTGTATGTATATATATATATATATATATATATATATATATATATATATATATATATATATATATATAGTGGCACGTAAAAAGCACCATCCGATCGTGGCCGTTTGCCAGCCTCATCTGGCACGTAAAAAGCACCTACTACACTCATGGAGTGGTTGGCGTTAGGAAGGGCATCCAGCCATAGAAACATTGCCAGATCAGACTGGGCCTGGCGCAGCCTTCTGGCTTCCCAGACCCCAGTTGAACCGTCCAACCCATGCTAGCATGGAAAGCGGACGCTAAACGATGATGATGATATATAACTTTGCCCAGGCTAATAAGAATAGCTTGGGCAAAGTTCAGAAAGCTCCTACATCTGTTGACAACAAAGGGCCTCTCGCTCAGAGTGAAAGGTTGACTATATGATGCATGTGTATGAACTGCTATGCTACACGGCAGTGAAACATGGGCTGTGACTGCTGGGGACATGCATTGGCTTCAAAGAAATAAAGCTAGTATGCCCTGCTGGATATGTAATGCCTGCGTGCATACACAACAGAGTGTAAGCACCCTGAGAGAAAAGTTGAACTTAAGATGCATCAACTGTGGTATGCAAAAGAGATGTATGGTCATGTGTTGTATATGGATGAGGACAGCTGTGTGAAAAAGTGTCACACACTAACAGTGGAAGGAACCTGTGGAAGAGGCAGACCCAGTAAGACATGGGATGAGGTGGTGAAGCAAAACCTTCAAACATTGTGTCTCACAGAGGCAATCACTAGAGACTGAAACCTTTGGTAAAGTGAGATCGCAGCCGTGGCCGATGCCTGTGTTGCATAACTGGCCCATTTAAAAGTACCCTTGATTCATCGGGCAATGTGATGTGTTTGAGAAAGCCTGTTGAGTCAAGTGAAACCGAAATCGTAGTCGTGACCAGTGCTGCATGACTGGCATCCATGCTGGGGGAACATAATGAGCACCATTTAAACGTAGGTCAATGCTGGTGGCACGTAAAAAGTACCATGTGAAATGTGTTCTATGCCAGTGCCCCCTGACTGGCTCCTGTGCTAATGGTAAGTAAAAAGCACCCACTACACTCTGAGTGGTTGGCATTAGGAAGGGCATCCAGCTGCGAAAACTTTGCCAGATCAGATTGGAGCCTGGTGCAGCCCACTAGCTTGCCAGTTCTCAGTCAAACCATCCAGCCCATACTAGCATGGAAAACGGACATTTAAACAATGATGATGATGAGGATGATGGTGTGTGTGTGTGCACATGCTTGTATATATATATATATGTGTGCATATGTCTGTGTGTGTGTGTGTGTGTGTGTGTGTATATATATATATATATATATATAAACAGATTTTGATACATTTGTAAAGAGAGAATTGAATTATAAAATTAGTTGCTTCTTTTGTTGGTCATTATTATTAACTAGTAGTGCCCATGGAAATTCTATGGTCATTAAGAAAATTCTATGATGAAATTGTATATTTCTCTGAAACATTTTATTCTTGAGAAAATGGGAAAATCTACATACTCATTACTGAAGTGAGTATCAATCAATCTACCTGTCTGTCTTTCTGCCTGTCTATCTGTCTGTCTTTCTGCCTGTCTATCTGTCTGTCTGAGCCATAGGCACATCAACCTGGTCGGCAAGATACTAAAAGAATACGAAACAGTAACGGGAGCAAAAATTAACTGGGAAAAGTCAGTGGGCTTGCGGCTCGGCACCTGGAGAAGCAAGCCCATGCTGTCTGACAGCATCTCCATCGTGGGACACTGGACTGACAGACCGGTTAAATTGCTCAGAGTCTGGTTCAGTCCAGACCTCCAAATGGAGAAGAAGTGGTGCGAATTCACAACTAGGGTGGCCACTATCACCCAGCATTTAACTTATAACTTTACTCGATGACATAAGCATATCACACAGGAAAGACAGACAGAGACAAGCAGAAAATTATTATAATTTGGTGAAAGCTGCTCTCTCTCACTCTTTAAAAAAATATATATATATATATATATTATATATATATATATATATATATATATATATAATATATATATATATATCTTATCTCTAAGCTCTTACCATCTATCTGACAGTCATGAGAAGAGAAACTTGTTAATGCCATCAAGAAAATCCAGTAAGGACATAGCTATGTCGTTAGTTTACCTGCTAGAAATAGCTGGTAAATTTAAGTGACACCTTACCATGAGACATTGGTTTTACAGGTGAATACCCTTTGTATCTCCAACCACTTTACAGTACCAACTGCAGTGATGAACTTTGACAAAGGCCCTACGCTGTTCCCCTTGTGAAGCCCTTCCCAAAAGGTCTATGACAGTGTCAAAAATAATCTACACCTTGGCTAGAGGCCCTTTGAAGTTTGAGACCCTAGGCTTACATATAAATCCACTGATGAACTGTGTGGCATTTTATCACTCCCCTCTCCTATTAGGGAAGTTGTTTTCAACGAGACTAGAGGGTCCCCTCTAATACTTAGTATACCTCCTTTCAATTATCTAAGCCTTTGATGAAAACCATTAAAGTTTATTTTATCTTTTGTAAAATCATGTCTACAACTACTGTCATTATGATTCATCTGTGGAAACAAAACCATCTGGAGCTGAGATAATAAGCAAAAAATAGTTGCTTGTTGATTTGCTGTCATCACTTTATTTATGGCTTAGATAAGAAGTCAGTGTAGCTGTCCATCTATTCATTTCATTGATTTCTTTCAAAGCCGGATTTTCATTCGGGAAAGTTATACTTTACGCTCTCATGTTGTACTGTGGGGAATTTTTGTCAACACTAGTGAGATTTGAAATCACTACATAGAATTAAATATTCTGATGCTCTGACATTGACTCGTACTCAGAGTTTTTATTTTATTTTGTTGATATTAACACAAGATGACCCTTTAGTATTCAAACCAACCATATCCAACCAAAATTTATTCTACCTGTTTTATGTTGAAACTGACCAGATCAAACCTCTCAAACCTACTCTCCAATGTTATTCTAAAAATAAACAACCACATTATCAAAATCTGAAAGCTACAAGATAATACGTGATTAATTCAAAACAATGTGAATAAATAAGGATTAAATTTGACAGGATAATCTGAATTCTAATAGGTTAAGGTTAAGAGAGATTTGGCAAAAACCATTAAGCACCAGATTAAATATCTTACAGTGTTTAGTTTTATAGATGCATATCCTCCCTCTCACCCTCCGTCACCACATTACTCTCACTCACTGTGCCTGCCTCTTTTTCTCTCTCTCACTCAACTGCATCCTATTTCTCCTTTCTTCACCCACTATCTACTATATCATCATTACTTTTCTGCTATTAGCCTCTTTTTTCTCCCTCTACACTGTCAGCCATCTTTTACTCATCCTATCTCCTCCAACTTCTGCATCAATGGCTATCCCCACCCCTTTCACTATATCCACCCTTCAACCTTACCATATCTTTACAGGCATCTCTTACCACTCCTTCTCTCACCCATTCCCCACATTCCTACTTCCTTCATCCCCCCACCCCGCTCATTTCTACTCTTGAGGGTCATCACAGATACTTCCTTACCACAACTTTTATCTCTTCCCTGCCCTGCTCAATCAGCTCCACACTCTTCTTAATTGTAAGTAGTTATGTGGCTCCTCTACAGCAAAAAAATCTGACCTGCTCAGGCCCCTTCTCTCATACTTTATCCCCTCATTTGCTAACTGACTTCACTGGTGCTGGTGGCATGAAAAAAAGCACCCACCATACTGTATAAAGTGATTGGTGTTAGGAAGAATATCCAGCTGTAGAAACCAGGTGAAAGCAGTCAGAGGAGCATGAGGCACTCTTTGGGAAACGTTAGATTCTGTCAACTCATCTCATCCATGCCAACATGGATGGTTAAATGATGATGATATTCTGTCCAGATCCTTCTGGATTAATTTTCCTCTTCATCCTGGACATGTATTTGTAATACACTGAAGCAGTGCAATAATCTTTCCCCCTATCCTTGTGACAACCCAAGGAATCTAATATTAATAAGAACCCAGTTATTTCCATCGAGCATAATTAAAAAAAATAAAATTTATCTGTTAGTCATCTCATAAATGGAAAACGTTTTTTTTTTATTGCTCGTATTTATCAATAAGCTGAGGCAAGTGTTGTTCAGAGGCAGGACCAGATACTATTCCTAGGGGTGTTGTATTAGTCTTTACTCTTTTGATACCAACCACTTCAGACTATCCCTAGTCCTATGATTGCAACTCCTTGTTTAAAGTGATCAAAATTAAAACCTGCCATCAAAAGTTCTTGTTATATTCCAAAGACTAGCTTCATCATCAAAAAGGAAGTTTCATCTAATGTTCTTATGGGTCGGATGGAATTTGTTCAAGTTTACTTATTTCTGGCCAGATGCCCTTCCTCTCATCAACCTTCTTCCATTTCAAAGCAACGGTTTTTACAAAAGATTGGAAATGGGCATTCTTTGCATGGTGGTGGCACTTGTTTACAAATGTCATGTGAAATGAAGGTAAGGAGACTGACTGACACACACATGCATACACGCATACACACACACATACGCATACACACACACACACACACACAATAGGCTTCTTTCAGTTTCTATGTGACAAATCCACTCACAAGACTTTGGTTGGCCCAGGGCTATAACAGATGGCACTTCCCCAGTGTACCATACAATGGGACTGAACCTCAAGCCATGCAATTGGGAAGTAAATTTCTTACTACACAGCCATGCCTGTGACTGTAAAATGTTATTTTAGTAAATTCTTCATTATTTTCTGACTTCATTGAGACAACAGAAGTGAATTTTAACAGAAATTATGGTAACAAAACTATTAAAACAGCTTTCACAGTAAGTGAGAGTGAGTGGGCTGATGTTCCAATATGATAAGACTTCTTTATGTTGTATGATATGAGTGAAATTCTTAAGAATTATTATCATATCACCATGGTTGAGTTAGTACAAATGATACAATGGATAAAATTCTTGTATCTAATGTAGACTTGTTTTAAGTCACTTCTTTTGTCATTCTAGATGTATCTTTTCAACCAATTCTATAAACTGCTTCAGATTGACCATTATTTACTTGATAAGATTTTAATGGGTATTTGGCGCTAATATTTTTAATTCTTAATATTATTTACCTAAAAGGGTTTTAAAAATACCTATCAGCACAAAATTATGTCAGTTTTGATAGGAAAAATAAAAAAAAAAGCTAATAGAATTACATAAGAAAAGTAATTGAACTTGATATGGCTAATAATTGCACAATTTAATTTACAGCAAAATGCTTAGATTTCCTTAAAAGTGTCCATTGGAAAATATGTCAGATTGATTGATTCTTATTAAATTGTTTCTGGCTGTTTTACCTGGCAAAATGTTAAAGCTTGCTACATTGTAAATATTTCCTATCTCCATAGCCAGCAGTCCACTTTCATTCATTATGCCTACCTCTCTCTATACTCTCTTTACTCTTTTATTTGTTTCAGTCATTTGACTGCGGCCATGCTGGAGCATCACCTTTAGTTGAACAAATCGATCCCAGGACTTATTCTTTGTTAACCTAGTACTTATTCTACCGGTCTCTTATGCCGAACCGCTAAGTTACGGGGATGTAAACACACCGGCATCGGTTGTCAAGCGATGTTGAGGGGACAAACACAAACACACACACACACATATATATATATACATGTACATATATACGATGGGCTTCTTTCAGTTTCCGTCTATCAAATCCACTCACAAGGCTTTGGTCAGCCTGAGGCTATAGTAGAAGACACTTGCCCAAGGTGCCACACAGTGGGACTGAACCCAGAACCATGTGGTTGGTATGCAAGGTAGTTACCACACAGCCACTCCTGCGCCTGTATATATATACTTTTATTTAAATTTGATTGGGTGGTTGAATATCTCAGCTTATTCATGTACATGAACTCCATCACACTATATTATATGTACCATCACAACTTTAATTCAGTTTTTATCACAACTGACAAATGGGAGCATGAAACTCTGAGTAACAGTTTTTGGGATAATTTTGTGATACTCACAGGGGTGTAATGTATAGTCATATCAATGGATCCCCTGGGATGGTGTAATGTCTAGTCCCCCTATGCAGTTGAAATCCAGTAAACCCAATCAATAATATTTCAAAAATGACTGTTGTTGTTGTTGTTGTCATGGCTCTCTGTCTTTCTTCAGGGATGATAGTCTTCTTTCTAGTCCATGTTGGGTTGTTGAATCACTCTAAGATGGTTGATGAGTCCAATTTGGGCTTTGAAGCATTTTCTGCATTGTTGGGCAAGTTGTTCTTCCTCGGTGGGGTGGAGATCTGGTCTGGGTGGCAGTTGCACCTTACTGCTCTTTCTTTGCTTATTCTTCTAGTTCTTCACGTTTGTCTCGAATGTAGTTGTTCCTTCACGGATGAGGGATCTCCAGAGGTTTGCATCATTTGCATTTTCTTCCCAGTTGTTGAAGTCAGTTACATTTTTTTCATGTTGGCCTTCAACAGATCCCTGTAGCTCTCTTCTTCTGGTCTCCTTTCTTCCTTTCAGCTGAGAAAAAATCTGTTTCGGGGATCGGTCATCAGATATTCCAACAACATGCCCGCTTCACTTCAGCTGACTTTTGATGATGTGAGCCTCAATACTTGTTGTTTTGGCTGCTTTCAAGATGCTGATATTTTGGTTTTGGACTTGAGACTGACAACGTTGAACAGTTTCCTTTAGGTTCAATAAATGATTTTGATACCTGATGAAAGATCTTCTTTAATGATGTGCAGGATGGTAGCAATGAGGATGACAAACACATCCCTGTTTTACCCCCTTTTTCACTTGGAAGTGATCAGATGTTCCTTTTTTGACCAGGACAGTCGCAAATATATCATGATGGAGGAATCTTAGAATGCGGATGTACTTAGGAGGGCATCCATAGATGAAGAGAATGTCCCACAGAAGTTATTTTACAGAATCGAATGCCTTGGTCAGATCATTGCAGGCCATCTACAGTGGTTGGTACTATTCATGGCACTTTTCTGAGTTAATACGAGGTGAAGATCATATCAATGGTTCTCTGGGATGGTCTAAAACCCGCTTGAGTCTCCAGAAGAATTTCCTCAGCTAATGATTTTAAGCAGTTGTTCATAATCCAAGCAAGTACCTTGCCAGCAAGGAGATTCCTCTGTAATCTCCACATTCAGATTGTTCTCTCTTCCTCTTCACGATGGCTGAATCTCTGAAGTTAGATGGTATCTCTTCATTGGTCCAAATCTTGATGGGGTGTTGGTATATTTGGTCATGGAGTAGGCTGCTGCTAATTTTGTAAATCTCAGCAGGGATCCTGTCCAGCCCAGCAGCCTTGTTCTTTAGGATGACAATGGTTTCTTTCATTTCAGCAAGAATTGGTAACTTGCTTAAGGAATCGTTTATGAATTGTTTTGGGATGAAATCTAGGATGTCACTGTCAAAAGTGGTGCCTTGATTAAGCAGCTCTTCAAAGTTGTCTCTCCATACATTTTGTATTTGTGTATTGGAGTTGAAGAATGGATGTAACCATGATATTCTATAAATCTGATGAACTAGCTTTCTATACTTGTGTTAGCTTCACTACATATTAGATTTCTCAAGCTGGATGGGTTTCCTTTCTCTCTTCTAAAAGTTGAAACAATATAAACTGTACCAACATATTTTACAAACTTTTAGCAATGCTTTTTCTTTTAATAATTATCATACCTTGTATTTCCCATCAAGCTGCACCTCCATTCCTGTTTATTATTCACCTCTACCCCCATCTCTGACCATCTGTTATTCTCCCTTCACACTCTTATAGCCCCCACCCTTCCTGATCCATTGTCTTTGAAGATTTACTGTGGCACTCCATCACTACTGTCTTATCTTTTCCCTCAGCTACTCCCACCCACCCTCATATAATGCACCGATAGTCAGATATTTTCTCCATAGCAACACACCTGTGGTTGTCCCTGGCATAAAGGACCCCCTCCGCCATTTTAGTTGAGGAAGGGTGGGGTCCACTTCCCTTGTTCTTTTCCTGTCTTGGAAGTTGCTTGACAACCATCATTAGTGCAAGATCATTAAAAAGTACCAACTACACACTGTAAATTGGTTGGAAGATTATCCAGTTGTAGAAACCAAGCCAAAGTGGACGTGGATGCATGATCTGTCCCTGCAGTTCACCAGATCCTATCAAACTGTCCAACCCATGCCAACATAGAAAACTGGTATTAAATGACGATGATAATATATTGGGTGTATGTGTATGAAGGTTAAAGAAAGTGGTTCGAAGCTGTAACTTCATGATTAACCCTTATGAGAAACTATTTCTTGTATATGTACTCTTTTTCTAATTCTTGTATAATATGTACTCTTTTTTTCTAATTTACTGGATTAGGAAATTATGTCACATAAAGATACAAAAGAACTATTCTTTTTCTCCCATTCTACAGTAAACTGATAAAATATATAAAATTATTGTTATTTTATTTATTAGAAAAATTTTATCTGTATTATTAACAGCAGTACAAGTAGAAAAATGATAAAACTGGTTATATCCAGTTATCTTTTCAACTAATAACAATTTCTTGTGAGACCAAACCCTCCAGAAAATAGATTTAACTTATTCTAAATCTTGATTGGTCAATTTATATCTCGTCTATTAGAAACCCCTGGCTTACAGCTGTTTCTTCACTCTGCTCAAATCGTAATAATTATCTATGTAGCTTCTTTAATCCATGAGAATATTGTGTAAAAGCAGTCTATAATTGATTTATCTTTTTTTTTTAATGTTTCTTTTAATAGGTCAAAGTATTAAGTCTCAAATTAGGTGTCAATCAGCAATTATTATATTAACCCTTTAGCATTTAAGCTGGCCCAAATATTCTACCTATTTAATGTTGAAACCAGCCAGATCTGACCTCACACAACTACACTACAATGTTATTCCAAAAATAGATAATCACATCACTGAAATTTTGAAGTTACAAGATAATGTATAATTAATTGAAAGTAATATGAATAAATAAGCATTACATCCGTTGGTAAAATATGAACACTAAATTGTCAAAGTGCTAATGATAGATTCCTGTGTTGTAAAAAGAATCTGTCATGCCATGGGAAAGGGAGAAGTGTGTGTTAGAGAGTCATATGACAAAAATGATGAAGCTGATAGGGAAAGAATGAGACTTGTTAATCAAGAAAGAAGGCAAAATATGAATAATGGCGATAGGCAAGAATATTTTGTACAAACCAGAATGAGGGAAAACAGGTTAGAAAAGAAAACATGACTGCCCAAGAAATTAATCAAAGGATTTTGAAGAAAATGGCTGAATGGGGAGAATGTTTTTGGTTGACACAGTACCACAAATGGGCTGTGCAATTTTTATGGACATTGCTAAGAAACTTGAAAGTCCTAAATTTTGTGCATATGCTAATGTTGTATTTTGCAGTAAATTATTTCAAGGTAAAGGAATGAGAGAACTGATAACAGTCACCATATCAATATCCAACTATTGTGGTGCTTTTGACCGTTTTAGCCATTTTGCTAGAAACATGTCTGAAGCTGCCCTGGTCCTTTGACACAATTTTTAAAAAATGATTTCAGTTAAACTCTAACATAAATATTCTGTCTTAATTTATGTCCTTAAATTCTTCATTATTTTCAAAACTGAAATTAAGACAGTGTATTTTGACAGAAATATGGTAACTAGAAGATTAATGCAATTCCATTGGGTAAATTTGTTACCAGAGTTGAATTTTCTGGAAGTAATCTTTCTTCAAATTTAAATTATCAAATAGAGACATGAGCCGTTGATAAACTTGGGTTTGTCAGAGTTTGAATTGTAGACCTAGCTTCAGTGTATTTGGTTGCTGTGATAACCGTGTTGTTCAGCTGTAGTTGTAGAGTTAAGATTTGAAAATAGGGATTGGGGAATGTTGGAAAATGGAAAAATCTGGAAATACAAGAGAGAGACTAGATCTGTGAAAAAGTTTAATTCAGAGTGAGTGACCATGCACAATGTGATTGATTGGCAGATATTCAATCACCAATAGCACTGCAACAGCTATCTACCAGATACACAGATCTTTGGGACTCTTTTGCTTATATTATAAAGGCCTCTCCTTTATCTGATGCACCAGTCTCCCCTTCACTTTATTCTTAGTGTTTCTCTATTAAGTTTCAGGAAAAAAACTATCTTAGTGTGAAAGATTTGGCTAATGATCACATTTCTTGGGTGTGTTTAAAAATTTTTCAAGAATAACAGATAAAAGTTAATTTTTTGAAAAAAAAAAACTTTCAAACAAGAGTCTTAAAATATCTTTTTTTTATTGTTAAGATGGCCACAGCCATCTGAAACAAATAAATGTGCTAAAGTTATAGAGGCTCTCATCTCTTGCAGTGGTGATAACCTAGTGGTTAGTGTTACTTATGATTGTAAAGTTGTAGGTTTAATTCTTAGGCAAGGCAGTACATTACATCCTTGGGAAAGACACTTCATTTCATGTTGTTTCACTTTACTCACCTGAGAATCAGTATCACTAACAGCTGTGAGAGGGAGAGTGTTTCCCCCATTCAGTGGGGCATCTTGTATTCCCAGTTGCTTATATACCTTGGGAACTGAGATAAACTCCAGCTTAATGAGCCTACAAGCTTGAGACAGATTTTAACTTTATACACACGCACATACAATTATAATCTCCTGCTGAAGATGATGTATGAGCATTCATTTTTTGCTGAATGACCTGCAAAAATGATTTGTTTATAGGGATCAAATGTATGTGCTGTACATTAGTTCACTCTCTCCATCTGTAAGTCAACATTGCCTGAGCACGGTGTATCACAGGTCAAACATTGAAATGATCAGAGAGAGATGAAATGTTTTGCTGAAGAGCACAATGCACCACCTGCTCCAGGAATTGAAATCATGAGCTCATGATCATGAGTGCAACACCTTAACCACTAGGCCATGTACACACACACACACACCTATGTACACATGCATACTTCTACCTTTGGCAGCCAAAATTGTGGAAATTATAGCTGGGATTGTTGAGATGAGTAGTGGTAACCATATAGAGAATGTCTATTTGACCCAGCAACTGAGATAGCATTTAACAAGGTAGCTTGCACAAGGACCTCCCAGAACCATCAACACCATGAGTTGGGTCACACAAAGACAGCAATAATACTGTCATGTTGCCTATTTGAGTTTTAATTTAATTATTCCACTAAATATTCTGACTACCTTAATTAGTTCATCTAACCATTCCAGTCCATTTCAGAAGCTAGCTCGACCATTTGGTTTTCTGCCAGATTGTTGAACCACAGATGTATTTCAACTGGTTTTTGCTATAAAAACAAAAACAAAATCTTTTTATATTTAATGATCTGGATGCTTTTAACCAGTTCCTTTGTTCTGAAATGTAGTTGAGCCTAAGAGAACTAGGTATCAATGAATGTGTTGTGAGAACCATGGAAGCCAAGTTGGAACATGAGGTTGGCAAGGTTAGGATTGGCAGCGAGATTCGGAAAGAAGTTAATATTCAAGTCTAGCAGGCTGTTGTTTCCAGTTCCTCGTGATTGGTTGTTCATGAGAAGTTTTATATGTTGACAGTGATGTCCTTTAGCATAACATCAGAGTTATAGTTTTAATGAAGACTGAAAGGATAGTCTTTGGTAGAAAGGGCAAAACTTAAAAATTTCAAAGACCAAAGAGATGGTTTGTAACAGAGAAAGGAAATTTCATTTTATGTGAACCGTAGATTTCTTTATAAGTTAACGGAGAACTAAAACTTCAGCTGTAATTGATAGATAGGAGTGGTTAACAAAAGGAGTACTCATCAAGTGGACTCTGTGAACTGCTCTGACAGCTCTCTCAGTACAGCTTATGATTTGTTACCAAGGTAATGCAATTTGCTTCTATTGGATATATAGCTTGTAATGCGAGTGAGTGGGAGATAGAGGATAGACACTTCTCTTTGTATTGATGGCAATGGCAGACAGTGAAGCATGGTAGTGAAACAAACATTGAATGTAGAAGATTGCAGAGGCTGAAGTGAAATGAGATACGCCTAATTAGTTGGATGAAAAATCCTAATCTTACACGAAAGGAATACTAATGAACTAAGTGGAGTGTTCCATGTGTTAAAGTCATCAGCCAAAGTATGTAGGAAGGACAACTAACTGTACTAGTGTGGATCTGTAATATAAATGGATGCTAAATACTGGGTGGAAGGGTGTTATATGCTGTTGGTGGTGGAAGGCTGTGAAAGATATGAAAGGATGACGAGGGCAAAGTAGTGAGATTCAATCTTAGGCTACCAGGTCTCTCAGAAGAGATGAGGAAAGATCACCAAGACTGTTGGAGATGTACTGTATCTTAAAGCCCCATGTCAGTATAGTACAAATAAACATTAGAATGTAGATGGTATAACACTGAATTTGATTTTCATGGATTCCGGTTGTTTGGAAAACATGTTTTTTAAAATACTTTCATAAATCACTTGAGGACTTAATTACTGGGTTTGGTAGCATTTAATAAAATGAGATGAGAAACAAGCCTATCTCTGAATTATAATACTTGCTAGTCTATATTGCAAGTAACTTTGAGTGGACAAGAAGGTCTTGTTAATAGGCAGAATCAGATTGTTAATTATGGATGGGAATTTGATTTATCATCTGATAATTCAGATAAAACATCCACTCTGCTCCCATCACTGAAGTCTTGAGAAAGTAAATACTTAACCCTTTTGTTACCATTGTTTTGTTGTCATATTTGTATTGAAATATGTTGCCTTTGTTTCAATTAGTTTTGAAGATAATGAAGAATTCAATAAAATAACCTTTTATTATGAAAATGGTGTCTGGCCCCAATACTCTGCCTGTTTTATGTCCAAACCAGTCAGATCCAACTTCTTACTCTTACCCTACAGTCTCATTCTAAAAATAAACAATCATATCATCAAAATCTCATAGCTACAAGATAATGTATCATCATCGTTGTTGTTTAACATCCGCTTTCCATGCTGGCATCGGTTGGATGATTTGACTGAGGGCTGGCAAGCCAGAAGGCTCCAATCTGATCTGGTAAAGTTTCTACAGCTGGATGCCTTTCCTAACACCAACTACTCCGAGAGTGTAGTGGGTGCTTTTTATGTGCCACCGACACGAGGGCCAGTCAGGCTGCACTGGCATCGACCACACTTGAATGGTACTTTTTATGTGCCACTGGCATGGGAGCCAGTCGGGCAGCACTGGTAACAATCACGCTTGAATGGTACTTTTACATGTCACCGGCACAGGACCAGTCAGGCAGTACTGGCATTGACCATGCTCGAATGATGCTTTTTACATGCCACCAGCATGGGAGCCCGTTAGGTAGCACTGGTAATGATCACGCTTGATTGGTACTTTCTATGTGCTACTGGCACAGGACCAGTCAGACTGTACTGGCACAACCACACATGCATGGTGCTTTTTACATGCCATCGGCATGGGTACCAGTCAGGCGGTACTGTCATCGGCCATGACAATGACTTCTATTGACTCAACAGGTGTTTGCAGGTGCAGTTTATTGCCCAATGCATGATTAACTGAAAACAATGTGAATAAATTTGCATTTGACAATAATCTGAATGCTAAAGGATTGTTGAAGTGGCTACAGTCAAGTAGTCAGGTTGATGTGATTGACTTAGCCCTCTGCTAAAAACTGTTGATCTTGTGCCAAAATTAGCAAGAATTGTAGGAATATTTAAATGGTGTTTAGAACATAACAAGACATTTTAATGGAAGGTTTTAATTTAGATTACTTTAAAGCAGGAAAGTTTGCATCAAAGAACCAGGGACAGTTTGAAGTGAGTTGGTATCAAAATGGTTCAGAGTGATGTAGAACTTGTTCTCTATGATAAGATGAATGTTACTGAGATACTCTGCTTCAAAAGATCTGTTTTTAATTACTTCAATGAGATTAGCTGAGCTGGCAGAAATGTTAGCATGACAGGTGAAATGCTTAGTGGTATTTTGTCTGTCTTCTACGTTCTGAGTTCAAATTTCACCAAGGTCAACTTTGCCTATCATCATTTTGGGGTCAATAAATTAAGTACCAGTTGCATATGAGGGGATCAATCTGATTGACTGGCCCCTTCCCCCAAAATTTCAGGCCTTGTGTCTAGAGTAGAAAAGAAGCTTTTATCTTTTACTTGTTTGAGTCATTGTACTGAGGCCAAGCTGGAGCACCACCTTGAAGAGTTCTAATCTTACAGATCAGTACTTTCCTTAAGCCAGGTTTTTATCCTACCTGTTTCCTTTGCTAAACTGTTAAATTATGGGAATTATGTAATGTGGTAGGGGTGGGGACAAATACACAAAAACGCACTCACACATACACATAGTTTACACACAGCTTCTGTGTATTAAATTCTCCCACAAGGCATTGGTTGGCCTGAGGCTTTAATAGATGCTTGCCCAAGGTGGCATGCAGTGAGATTGAAGCAGAAACCACATGGTTGCAAAGCAAGCCCTTTAATCACACAGCTGAGGTCAACTTTGCCTTTCGTCCTTTGAGGGTTGATAAAATTAAAGTACCAATCAAGTACTGGGATCAATGTTATCATCTAACCCTCTCTTCTAAAAATTGCTGCCCTTCAGCTTAAATTAGAAACGCATTATTTTATAATTAAGATTCGTTTGTTAAATAAAAAACGATTTTCTCCTCTCTAACAGATTAGTTCTACTTAATTATTTATTTTTGTCTTACCTGAAACAAATTTGTTAATATTGAATTATGTTGTCTTAATCCTAATATCCATATTACCTCTTCTAATCTCTAATTATTTCATCAATGTGTGTGTGTGTGTGTGTGTGTGTGTGTGTGTGTGTGTGTGTGTGTGTGTGTGTGTGTGTGTGTGTGTGTGTGTGTGTATGTATGTGCACACACACAGTTTTTTTTTTATTCATGGAAACTGAAGCTGAGAAGTTGTCACGTGACTTGAGTTTCACACCTATACAATCTTCAGGTGAAACTATAGCCTTCTGTACAATATTCTCTCTTTCCTCGTTTTGTGTGTGTCTGTGTCTGTAGCGGTTTTTTTTTAAAATAAGCATTTTCTTTGTGTTTACTGAAAATGCATGTACGCGTAATTTTGAAACTTTAAAGTGCATGAATCAATGTGGAAGACTCTGTGCCGTTGCTTGATCTGCTAGTCATAGCAGCTAAATAACATTGAAACCATATCATGTAAAAAAAGCTTGATGGATACAGCTGGAATGCTTTAGACCATACACCTGCAAGATTAGGGTCAACCTGGGCCTAAACATCAAAAACAACAGTAATTTGTGAATGTCCAAGGGCTCCCAATTTCAAGAAACATAAAGACATGGGCTGGAAAACAAAGCATTTTCCAATTGTATTTGGATGTAGAGGATTCATTGGACACAGTGTGAGGTGACTGTTCTTAGGCCTAATACATCATAAAGTAAATGCCACCATGAGTGTTATCCAAACTACAATGGAAAAGGCAAGCCGCTGGATTTGGTTAGAAAGAGATGATGAGCGATGGCTGGAAGAATATCTGATAACCAGTTGATTTATCAAGTAGGGCCTCATTTTAGTGAGGGGGTCCAGTGCACAATGATACCATTGAGAAGTAGGCCCCAAAACGGCATGCATTCTCTCCTGATGACCCCATACACTTGTTGGCTTCTGGTATGCAGAGCTTTTGACTGGTAGCACTTGCATGTGCAAGTTGTTTGCAAAACATCCTTTATAATCCATTCTTGGCCATTGTTACTGTTTGTCCCCATTGGTTATATGACCCCCATATATTGCTTTTTGTACTCACTACTATCTTTGTGGCAACTGCTTTCATGTGCAAGTGTTTTAAGGTCATTTTCTCTGCTAAACTAGGGGCTGGCCTTGTCTGCCTCATGACAGTCTCCCCCATTTTGCTCTGTTCTCACCAATGTATTGTCTTCCTCCATCGTCCTTAACCAGATCTTTCTCAGTCTTCCTCTTCCTTGTTCATTTTAACCACCCCTCTTACCCTGACCTACTCACTTTCATCCGTCTACAGTCCCCACATCCTGTTTCTCTTCCCAACAGCTATCACTGGCTCTTGGGCTCGGGAACAAGCAAGAACATCCTTCCTGATCAAGTCTACGTTTGAAGTTTTACCTGCACCAGCAAATTTAGTCTGGTGGAACATACAAACAACTGCTGAATGTAGATGCAGAGAGAAAGCAATTGTGAGACATGTTCTGTCAAACTGCAGGCTAGCACTAGATAGATACACATGGTGTCACAATCAAGTCCTCGGCGTCATAAACGCAGCACTCAAGGAGAAGAATGAGAGATACAATAAGGGAAATTACCCAAAAGTGGAAAAGCATGGAAAAATATACTTCTAGAAGGAGGGAAAAGGACATAAGGCCAGGCCTTCAAACGAAGTATACGAGACAGACAAAAGATGGAATGAACACTGGGACCTGGCTGTGGATTTGGAAAGACTGTTAATATTTCCACTCATAAAAACAACAGACCGGATTTAATCCTATGGAACACAGAACGGAGAATTGGAAATTTGCTAGAGCTGACAGTGCCATGGGAAGAGAACATTGCTAATGCAGAGCAGCAGAAGGAGAAGAGGTACGAGAGATTAATCGAAGAGTGTGGAGAATAGGACTGGACTGTCAAGTATTACCACCTGGCAGTGGAGACTAGAGGCTCCATTGAAAGGAAAATGGCAGCATTATTTACATTTGACAGATATTTGTCCTCATCTTGTTTGTTGTTAACATAAAGCTTTGGCTGATATACCCTCCAGCCTTCATCAGGTATTCTGGGAAAATTTCAAGCCCGGGTTCTCATTCCTAAGGTATTTTTCGATGTTATTATGGTGTAGAGGTTAAGAGCGCAGGCTACTAACCCCAAGATTCCAAGTTTGATTCCAGGCAGTGACCTGAATAATAATAATAATAATATTGAAAGATACCTTAGGAATGAGAACCCAGGTTCAAAATTTCCCCTAGACACCTGATGAAGGCTGGAGGGTATATCAGCCGAAAACATTGTGTTAACAACAAAATAAGACAAATATCTCTCAAATGTAAATAGTGTAAATAATTCCTCATCTCTTAAATATAGAACTGTATTTAAAAGAAGGTTTGCATTTTGAAGCTCAGAGCTGAGAAAAGTAAAAAGGGAACCTACAGAAGGCAGTTGACAAAGCCAGCTTCTATATATGGCTGAAATGAGAAGACCCAAAATGACTTGAAAGCCATAACATGCTGACTGGGAAATAGCATCTAGGTGAGGTTGGCTGACACTTAAGCAGCATTGCTGATTGAGAGGTGGGCCAAGGCTTGTACCCCCAAACAGCTGGTCAGCTCTGGCTGCTGGAACTAAAACTAACTCAACGCTGTTGGAAGGCAGGTTTAGAGAGGGCGCAGACTAAAACTATGTGCTCTTCTCCTCCATTGGTTGGTTGAAGCTTAGATAGTGTCACATGACAGCTGGTGCTGGCTGCTGGAGCCTCCTGGTGAGTATTTAAAGGGAAATTTGGCAGGATGGTCATTCGCCGGCTAACATTCATTGATGCTGCATTGAAGAAATCAAAAAACAAAAGAAAAAGGAGAAAGAAGAAACGCACTCAACACCAGAGCTGAAGACACCTCCGAAAGTGGGCAGGGCGCCACATCGAAAACAGTAGAGGAGTAGGGGTCAAAACTAGATGTGGTTCCTCCTGGATCCTATAAAGGAGCTGTTGAGGTAGTGAACCACAAAATGTAGTTGGAATTCCCCACTGACTCTTTTTTTCTCCATCATTCCCATCATTCACAGCAGACTCTCTCTCATTCATCCCATTCATCCAATGAACCAGTCTTGCTTCCATTCTTTTCAACCTTCTCTCGTACCCTGTGTTCATCGCTCATCTCTTTAAATTAAAGCTCTTATCACACATTGCAGCTTACAATTTCCTCTTCAGTTTCAGTAACACTTGCTTCTTCATTAATATGCCAATCAGTTCCCAGAACTTCTTCCATCTTTATCTCTCTCTTATCTTCTAATCCAGTGTTGGTGTTCTTCTTCTTCTTTAACTGCAGGCCATCCATTGACTTATGATTAAATGGATTCCAGCTATAAACATCATTTCTGTTTTTTTCTTTTTTTATTCTGGCTGCTATGTCTAGCATTACATATTTCAACCTGTCTTCTTCTTTTTAAGATGCAGTGGTATAATTTTTTAAGAGAGGTTTAGCTACTATTTCTTTCAGGTCAAATAACTGCATAGAGACTTCCTTTAGAATTTGTTGTTTAGCTCTGAATGACCTCTGAATGAGGAGCAGATTTGATGAAAGGTCTTCCAACCATGACTTCCTAGCTTTATTTCAAGTGATGTTTTGCAGATTGTGTTATCTAATGTGTTCTTCAAATTTTAAGCTGGTAGAATAGAATTTGGCTGTTATTTCTAGTAAGTCAAATGATCATGAAAGGCACCTTTTTTCCTCCCCTATTTTGTCTATTTATTAACATTCCATTAATACCTTTTCTAATGTTCTTTTCTTTGTTGTTTTTTTTTCAGAACCGTATCTTGAGAAAAGGGCTTCTTTCATTGATTTAGCTGCACAAAAACCTCATTTACCTGATGAGCAACTACTTCAGTCGTTAAGTAAACAAAAAGATGGATTTCATACGCTCACTTATGGCATCAATGGTAGATTCCCTCAACTTCAAGAAAATCTTTTAAATACTGAACCCAAAAATCAAAAGTGAGTTCATTTCACGTTTATTAAAGGATGAAAAAAACCTACACAATTTTGCTGTTCTTTTTCTTTTATTCTTTTCAGTCATTTCACTGTGGCCATGCTGGAGCACTGCTTTTAGTTGAGCAAATCGACCACAGGACTTATTCTTTATAACCCTAGTACTTATTCTATTGGTCTCTTTTTCCGAACCGTTATGTTATGGAGATGTAAACACACCAGCATTGGTGGCCAAGCAATGTTGGGGCGACAAGCACAGACACACACACACACGCACACACACATATACACACACACAAACACACACACACACACACACACACACATATACACACAACAGGCTTCTTTTAGTTTCCATCTACCAAATCCACTCACAAGGCTTTGGTTGAGCTGAGGCTATAGTAGAAGACACTTGCCCAAGGTGCCACACAGTGGGACTGAACTGGGAACCATGTAGTTGGTAAGCAAGCTACTTACCACACACCCACTCCTGTTATTTATTATTTTTCTTTCTTTTCTTTTTTTAAATTAGTGCCACTGTGTGGCACCTTAGGAAAGTGTCTTCTGCTATAGCTTCAGGCTGACCAAAGTCTTGTGAGTAGATTTGATAGATGGAAACTAAAAGAAGCCCATCATATTTGATGTATGTGTGTGTGTTTGTATGTAGCTTTGTCTTGACATCATTTGATACTTGTAAATGACCATCACCATCATATAAACAGTGTTGTTTGTTTCCAGTCTTTTGTTAAAAAAAAAAAAAACTTGATCAGCCAAGGGAAAATATTACCTTGCTTGGAAACAGGCGGCAGTTGACAACAGGAAGGACATCTGGCCTTAGAAAAATCTACCTCAACAAATTCTGTCTGACTCGTGCTAGCATGGAAAAGTGGACATTAAAATGACAATAATGGTGATGTATTGATCTAGGGAAAGACATTTAATCAGATCTGAGTTCAGTTAAAGAAAAAAAGAAAAAATCTTAATTAATTGTTCCCTCTTATTTAATAACATCATCATCATTGTTTTAACATCCACTGCTCCATGTTTGCATGGGTCAGACGGAATTTGTTGAAGCAAATTTTCCATGTTGCCCTTCCTGTCACCAACCCTCGTCTATATTCAAATAAGATTTCCGTGGAAGATTGTAAATTAATGCCCTGCCTTACCCCTTGTATGACACTGATATTATTTACAGTTCTATATTTAAGAGATAAGGAATTATCTACATTATTTACATTTGACATATTTGTCCTCATCTTGTTTGTTGTTAACACAATGTTTCAGCTGATATACCCTCCAGCCTTCATCAGGTGTTTTGGGGAAATTTCGAACCTGCGTTCTCATTCATAAGGTATTTTTCTATGTTATTATTATTCAGATTCGATTCCAAGCAGTGACCATAATAATAATAATAATAATAACAACATTGAAAGATCCTGAAGCTTAAAGAAGCTTAAATGGACAGAGATTTAGAGACATGTTACTTGAAGCCTTTGACGAAATAGAAGGGAGTATAGCTATACATGGGGTAGAAGACAACTGGACGCTCCTAAGGGACAACCTGCTGAAAGCCACTGACCAGAAAATGAATGGGATAAAGAGTCTGTCAAATGTCGACCCAACTGAGGGACCAGCTATCCGAGTTGACAGTTCTTTAGTAGTTGAGGCAATTAGAAGCATGAAGACAGGGAAAGCCCCAGGCCCATCAGGAATTACTGCAGAGATGCTCAAAATATCTGGCAGTGTCGGATATAGCCTAGTCACCCGTATAGTCAACCAGGTGATACACGAAGGAGTCATACCCAATGACTGGTGTGGCAGCATAATAGCCAACTGCTACACAGGTAAAGGTGACGCCCTAGATACAAATAATTACAGAGGTATCAAGCTGTTAGATCAGGCAATGAAGGTTACGGAGAGGGTCATAGCCCAATTGATTAGGGAGAGAGTCAACTTGGACGAGATGCAGTTTGGTTTCGTGCCAGGGTAAAGCACCACTGATGCCATATTCCTGGTGAGACAGCTGCAGGAGAAATACCTAACCAAAGATAAACCTCTGTATCTGGCTTTCGTTGACATGGAGAGAGCCTTTGACAGGGTCCCCCGATCCCTTATCTGGAGGTCAATGAGGAAACTAGGGATAGATGAATGGCTAGTGAGAGCTGTGCGAGCCATGTACAGGGACGCTGTAAGTAAGGTGAGGGTTGGCAACGAGTACAGTGAAGAATTCTGGGTAGAGGTTGGGGTCCACCAAGGTTCAGTCCTCAGCCCCCTCCTATTTATCATAGTCCTCCAGGCAATAATGGAGGAATTCGAGACAGGATGCCCCTGGGAGCTCCTCTATGCTGATGACCTTGCTCTAATTGCTGAGTCACTATCAGAACTGGAGGAGAAGTTTCAGGTGTAGAAGCAAGGATTAGAATCGAAGGGCCTTAGAGCCAACCTAGCTAAAACCAAAGTCCTAATAAGTAGGAAGGTAGACAAATCACAAATGCCTTCAGGTAGATGGTCCTGCTCGATCTGTAGAAAAGGCATAGGTAGAAACTCTATAAGATGCACCAAGTGTAAGCTATGGACACATAAGATATGCAGCAATGTCAAAGGAAGGCTAACTAGGAAGATAGTGTTTGTATGTGGCAGATGCTCAGGAGCAATAAACACTGAAAATACGCAGAGATCATCTTCCGCCACATTCCAGGGAGAAAAACTAGAAATAGTTGAATAGCTTCCGTTACCTAGGTGACCAAGTCAGTAGCGGGTGAGGGTGTGCTGAAAGTGTAACTGCTAGAGTAAGAATAGCTTGGGCAAAGTTCAGAGAGCTCTTACCTCTGCTGGTGACAAAAGGCCTCTCGCTCAGAGTAAAAGGCAGACTGTATGACGCATGTGTACGAACAGCCATGCTACATGGCAGTGAAACATGGGCCATGACTGCTGAGGATATGCGTAAGCTTGCAAGAAATGAAGCCAGTATGCTCCGATGGATATGTAATGTCAGTGTTCATACTCGACAGAGTGTAAGTACCTTGAGAGAAAAGTTGGACCTAAGAAGCATCAGTTGTGGTGTGCAAGAGAGACGTTTGCACTTGTATGGTCATGTGGCGAGAATGGATGAAGATAGCTGTGTGAAAAAGTGCCACGCCCTAGCCGTTGAGGGAACCTGTGGAAGAGGTAGACCCAGGAAGACCTGGGATGAAGTGGTGAAGCACGACCTTCGAACTTTAGGTCTCACTGAGGAAATGACTAGAGACCGAGACCTTTGGAAGTATGCTGTGCGTGAGAAGACCTGGCAGGACAAGTGAGGCCATAACCCGTGGCCTCTACCTGGGATGTAGCCAGTCCACTTATGCATACCTTTCCTTCTTGGGACACAAAACTCTACTTGTGAAGACCCATTGAGGCAAGTGAGAATCAGAATCAAAATCGAAATCGATCAACATCAATGGAATTTGTAGCTGTGATACTAGTGCCGGTGGCACGTAAGAGAACCATCCGAACGTGGCCGTAGCCAGCGCCAGCCTGACTGGCCTCCGTGCCGGTGGCACGTAAAAAGCACCATCCGATCATGGCCGTTTGCCAGCCTCGTCTGGCACGTAAAAAGCACCCACTATACTCACGGAGTGGTTGGCGTTAGGAAGGGCATCCAGCTGTAGAAACTCTGCCAGATCAACCTGGGCCTGGTGCAGCCTTCTGGCTTCCCAGACCCCAGTTGAACCATCCAACCCATGCTAGCATGGAAAGCGGACGTTAAACGATGATGATGATGATTGAAAAATACCTTAGGAATGAGAACCCAGGTTTGAAATGTTCCTAAGACACCTGATGAAGGCTGGTGGGGGGGTATATCAGTTGAAACGTTGTGTTAACAACAAACAAGATGAGGACAAATATCCGTCTAATGTAAATACTGATATTATTTGTTTACAACTATCATACAATGTCAGCACACATACATATGTACATAGGACACACACACACATGTACATACATATATAATAGTCTTCTTTCAGTTTCCATCTGCCTGATCCACTCACAAGGCTTTGATCAACCAGTGGCTTTGGCAAAAGACTTACCAAAAGTGCCATGCAGTGGGGCTGAACTCAAAAGTGCACACAGCCATGCCTGCACCAAACACAATGTCATGAAAACTTTATTTAAAAGTGTGTTACTCATATAACATGTTTGGAAAGCTCTGATTTAGCTATCATCATCATTATCATCATCGTTTAGCGTCCGCCTTCCATGCTAGCATGGGTTGGACTATATATTATAAAGTTTTGATTTAAGTTTTAGATCCAATGAAATTGTCTGTTTTAGGACCCGCATGCAAGAAGCTGCCAAGTGGAGACGGAAAGATCGACATTTGCAACATTCTGAGCACATACAACTGACCCCTGAACAAAGGGAGGTAGGCAAATATCAAATTTATCGTTGCTTATAAAATTCTGTTTTTTTTTTTTTCATGAAAACATCATTAATCCGGATGGTGTATTTGGCAGGCAAGTGATTTGATCAGTGAATGTGATGAAACTAAAGCAATTGCAGCAGGAAAGACAAATTAGCTTTTCAAAAACACAAACTGAAACATTTATTATTTGGTGTTGAAATTTTTGTGGCACTAATTGCAATCTAGTCACTGATGCAGGTTCTAATGAGATGCAGTGGAACCACATCAGTGACTAGATCACAATTAGAATGATGACAAGTTTTAACACCAAATAATGTTTTAGTGAAGTCTTTGTGTATTTTTGAATGGCAATATGTGTTCTCCATGCTGTAATTATTTATCATTAATCTTTTTGTTATTTTTATATATTTTTTTACTAACACTGTCTACTTTTTCTTTTATTAAAAGAATTTGATCACCATATAAAATTGATGGAATATATTGCTTCGGCAGAATATTTCATTTGAATAACTTTACAATTATAACTTGATACAAAGACAGTCAACTTTGTCTTGCAAGCACTTGTTAAATTTGTAAGTACATAGTGAATTTGTAAAGGAAGGAACAAAGATTTTAGATGACCCCAGCATTATATTCCACTAATAGTCTGGATAACTGTTTGTATTTCTTTAAAATTGTAGCTTGATACAGTCTTAAAGACACTCACCTTTTAATCTTGTAAACACTTTCTAAATTTGTAAAGGAGGAATATTCATCAAGGTTTTGAATACATCCACATTTTCTTAAAAGTCTTCTGTGTTTTACTCTAAATGTGTTCATTGATGCTTCAAAAAGAATCATACAATATGAAAGATGGGTTTTTAAAAATATTTACTCAATGAGAAAAGTGAAATATTGTTTTTATGACTTTCATTTTGTTCAGGAAGTACAGTTGGGATCGTTGCTGTCATTGCACATATTGTACCAAATTCTTCCTATTCCCAACTGTTGGATATTATTAAGATCATATTAACATGTTCATATCAGAAGTTGTCAATAGGATAAGAGTGGTACAGGAGTGGATTAATAGCAACAAATATGTCATTAGAGAAGAGGTATGTCCTACCTAGATATTGGTTGTTTATTCACTATTAGCATCTATCTACTTACAAAACAACAAGGTGTTTGTTTCAAGTAGTGCTTCAATAGCAAACTATGTCCTTGCAGCCAGTTAAAAAATTATTTCCTCTGATAATGTATGTGATCAGTTTTAGATTAGCTCATAATGTCACATTAAATATATGATAATTTCATGATTGACTGCTAACTCCAAAAGTTTTTTATTCTCTCTCTATTTCCTCACGTTCCTTTCTGTTGAGGAGCATAGGGTCAAAATGTAAAAGACTTTCCTACTTCCCGAGCGTCAAACTAATACACCTGTCTTCGTCTTTTGTTTTTCTGTAAATTTCAACTAATATATATATATATTATATATATATATATATATATATACATAGACATAGACAGAAATGAAATGAAATGAAATTTATTTTCAATTGTCAAAATATTACTGCTAGAGTCCTCAGTTGTATGCTATGAAACAGCACAGATTTCTGGAACCCATATGTTCTTTTATTTAATTACAAATTATCATTTAATTAATTCCTATCAATATTTAATAAATCTCCTGGTGTGATAAACAAATGTTGATAGATAACTAGTCATTTTCATCATGTGCTTTTCAACATCTTTAATTATTTTAGTTACTGTCTAGTAATTAATTTTTGAGCTGTTAGCTTTCACTCCTCCTGAGGAAAATATTATTAAGCTTAAAAAGTTAATTTCTTTCCTTGGTGTGAATGAAAGCAAAAACCAACCTATTATATAGGTGTGACAAGAAACTTGTCATTTGTGCATTCGTTAAATGACTTTGGGTTGTGTAGTTGTGTATGATTGGAGCCTGTTTCATTGAAAATAATCTGTTTTGGCATTTAAAAAAAATATTCTCCATGTTTTATGCAGATAATGACCTTCACTTCACTCCAATGTTGAGTTTCAGTCACTTTTCTTAATATTGACTTTTCTAGGGCTAATAAGGTTTTGATCTAGGTTACCAACTGGGAAATTTTTCAATGTTCAACTCTTAATGAATGGATTTCTATAATTATACAACCAGTAGGTTTTCTAAGGCAGGCATTTACCTAAATAATGAGCAATATACGTCTTTTTTTCAGTTTTTAGTACAGATATATTAGAATACATATTTATATACAATGTTCTTGTAAAAGTTTGTTGTAAGAGGACTTTCCAAGAAGATGGGGCTTGTTGGGAAACTCCATGCTGTATACTCTAGAGTATGTCGGCAATGGATGCATATGTGATTCTAGAAATAAGGAGGAATTAAAACACTTTAAGTTCTGCTATGCAAGTCAATTAACTGCAACATAAACTTCAGGAAACCAAGCAGCACCTTTGTCAATTTGCAGTCAGGTGAACATGCAAGCTAGATAGATTTCATTCTCACTAGGAAATGAGATAGACTGATGGTTGTTTGTATTGTTTCCCTGGTGAATAATATATCACCCAATGAAGGCTAGTTGTTAGTGACTTCAAAATAAGAGTTGGATGGATTGAGAGGCAAACGGTGGAGACTAATGAAGTTGTGTTTGAACTATACTCAGCAGAGAGAGAGCAGCTTTTAAGGTAGGCAGTGATATGGTCAAAATGGCAATCAAATATATGAAAATCAAGAAGCATCTGGTGTGGTTGCTCAGATGCTGAAAACAACTGGTGGAATAGGGCTCATTTTAGTTACCCACATTGTCAACCAAGCACCATATTTGACAGCATAAAAGATGCATAGGCATATTACATGCACCCCAATTTCCACAACACATTTTCAGGAGAAAAATGTTTTTAGTGCATTAAAGCATGTATTATAGGCCCAACTTCATACACAAGACCCAGGGTAGGTTTTTTTTGTTTATTTGTTTTGAAACCTGGGGGTGTAGGGAATGTATCTTATATGCCATCAAATACCGTAATTCAGGCAGGTATCATACAACACAATACAGTTTTCGCATAGTTGATTAGGAGGTAAATCAACTGAGATGAAATACAGTTTGGATTTATCCCAGGGCATGGTACCATTGATGCACTCTTCGTAGTCAGACAATTGCAAGAGATATTTCTAATCAAGACTGAACCTCTCTATCTAGCATTCATTGGTCCATTGATGGTCTTTGATTGAATACTGTGCTCACTTGTCTGGTGGCAGTGAATTCAGTGAGGAATTTAGAATGCAAGTAGATATCCAACAATGCTCAGTTCCAAGCCCCCTCTTATCTCTTAGTCATGACAGTGGAGTTTAAGACTGACTGCCAATAGGAAGAACTTCCATATGGTAATGTACTGATCCTTATAATAGAAGCTGTGAGTATTTAGAGAAGAAATTCCAGACATGGTAATAAAACCTAGGCTCAAGACTTCAGAGTAAATTTAGCAAAAACTTAAATTTTCATTAAGGAGGAAAGAAGACAAGACTGATGCCCAACTGTAAATATGCAGAAAAGGAATCCGATTAAATGTCATTTGGTGTACTCAGTGTGATCTTTGAGTAGGCAACAAATACAGTGGAATCAAAGACAAGTTGACAATGAACAAAGTCTTTGTCTGGAAATGTGATCCTTCAAAGCACCAATAAAATAATATCCTTGCAATGCTCAGAAGGTCCAAAGATGTTGCTGATTGCTAATCAGCAATAGAGGGAGGCATTGTTCTGAAAGCATGACAGCCAAAGTCAAAAGTAGGGGCTGTGAAAGTTCTGCATGCTATTACTTCTGCAATAACAGGGCTTTTTCTCTCTCTGAGCAGAGAGTCGATTGTATGATGCATGTGTATGAACTGTAATGCTGCATGGTAGTGAGATGTGGGCACTGGAAAAGCTGTGCAAAAGTTAAAAAGAAATGACACAAGCATGATCTGCTGAATGTGTAATGTTAGTTATGCATGAAGGAAGAGATACAGATGAGTTAAGAGCAAAACTGTCTCCAAGAGGAACAAGACATAATGTTCAAGAGAGATTCCTACAGTGTTGGAATAAACATGGATGTGGAAGGAACGAGAAAAAGAAGAAAACTGCAAAAGACATGGACAGTGGATAGAATGATGTCTTCTTTCTTGAAGAACTTTGCTAAGAAGCAAGTAAATACAAAAAACAATGTATTTTACGTCTTTCTAGAGTGTTTTTAGCACTTTTGGGCTTCTTTCATCTCTTTTCTGTTTATTGAAAATATATATTTTTTTTAATGTGAATTTAATTTACGATGATGATGATGATGTTTTATCTTTTACTTTGTTTATTATTTAACACTTTTAGGTTCCAACTTTAACGTAGAATCAATACTCACAAGTAATTTCATCTGCACTTTTAATTCATTCAGAAATCAATTAGTTTACACATTTATACTGTGATTTCAGTAGTTGTTAAGTACTATTATGATGCATTATTGATTATTCAAAAGTTTTAAGAATAAATACTTCGGTGGACATATTTCTAGCTTCCTACACAAACCACTGTAGTGAACATTTGGTAGAATTTATTTTTAATTAATTTTTTAACAAAAACTTTAAAAACATTTCAAATCCTTTTTTATATTATTAAAATCTCTGCTTATAACCGGATATGATCATTGTTTAATATTCAACATTTGGGTTTTACACATCCATGCACAGACACACCTGGACATGCAACTGCCTTGCGGGAAACTCACCCTCAATGTTGGGGTTGGCATCCAGCAGCAATGTGGTGTAGAGCAACTATTAAAGTGCTGGATAAATTGCTCCGTAGTAATTGTTTTGAGTGCCTGTATTCTAAATTCAAATCCTGCTGAGTAAGGTTTGTCTTCATCCTTTCAAAGTACCTGTCATGTACTGAGGCTGATTCTTCACTGTTCTCCACTCTTTTCTTAATTTTCTCTCTTTTTCTGGAAGAAATCTGCTATATTCAGATCTGGAGAGATCTAAAATAAAACTCATGTGGAGATGGGATAAATAGATACCATTGATAGGCAAAATTGACTTAGGCAAGATTTGAACTCAAAACTGAAGGAAACGCCAGCATGCTAGCCTTTTATCCAATACTCTTATGATTCTGCTAGCTTGCCTGGCAAAGATCAAAGTCTAGTAAGCTCATTTCAAATAATGCCAACAAATTCACATCTACCATAAACAGGATGGTTGTAAAAAAATGTGTGTAATTTCTATGATCTGTGACTGACCAGTTTGATCTGTTAATTACATTAATAGTAAAACTTGTCCCTTAAAATATTTGCCTTTCCCATCTACTTAAAGAACCAGTTATTTGAATATCAAGATAAATAGTACATGACCTTGTAGGTGGGACTCAGTTAGACTTTTCATCAGGTGGGGTAGCCCATCCTGCTCAAGACGTCCCTGAATAAGGTTTGTTTAAAGAGGTTAAATGAAACACTCATGTTTCCAGAGGTGAATTATTCAAACGAACAAAGAATTTCTCTCGACACATGGCTATGATGCTCCCTCACTACTTCTGCTCATGATCAGAGATGCACATATCATCAGCCAGCAAGGGACATGTTGAACTGGTTACGGTAAAAAAACTGACAAGCAAATCTGTGGTATTGAGCAGAATATTTGCTGTAGCCCATCTTTTATACGAAGACAAAACAATGTACATGATAGCACTTCCAATCAGTTAAGATCAGAAGCCATGACAGCCACTGCCTGGTATTATTACTACTACTGCTAAGGTGACAAGCTAGCAGAATCGTTAGCATACCGGGCAAAATGCTTATTGGCATTTCATCTGTCCTTACATTCTGAGTCCAAATTCCACCAAGGTCAACTTTGACGTTCATTCTTTCGGAGTCAGTAAATTAAGTACCAGTGAAACACTGGGGTCAATATAATTGACTAGTCCCCCACCCCACAACTTTTTTTTTACAAGACACCGAATGTGTGGATGGCCATTTGATTACTATGAACTCATCCATCCTTTGACAAGTGTTGTTTTTAGTCCTGCAGAGTGTCCACAACAACTTCCTCACCTGACAAGCTAGGTGGGGGAGCCAGTTTAGTTGTTGACTACCTGACCATGAAACAGGTAGTACTGGGTTACATGGTGCCAGCAGCAGGATATTCTGCACCTGACTGTCCGTTCTGTTCTGTGATTCTGAATGCTGGTTTCTTATGGTGCCTGACAAAGATCACTAGATGGCACATACACTCAACTTCTGTGCTGGCTTTTAACATCTCTTATGCTGACCAAACAAGTCACTATATGGACCTTTACTGCCCATCAGCCAGACAATGAAAGACAACTAAAATTTGTAGGCCACTGTTTTCATCAAACAGATCAATCTGTTACTGTGTTTTTTCCTGTAACACCATGGGGATGTTGAAGACTGGTGGTGAGGCCTGCATGACATCTCTGTGAACTTTGCAGGTCACAGGACTTTGCACTGTCTCAGAGTTGGCACAAAGAAATAAAGAAATACATGCGATGGCATCTAACACACAGTTTTGATATGGCATCTACTAAAGAAGAAACACATATATCATCATTTAACATCCACTTTCTCATGCTTGCATGGGGCAGGTGGTGTTTCTTGAGGCAGATTTTCTGTAGCTGGATGTTGTTCTTGTTCCCAAGTAGAACAATATTTCTGCACAACCAGACGTTGTCACAGAAGATTGGAAGTGGACACTGCTTGCATGTCCATAACTCTCACATGAAACTGTCACAGGATATGAAAGCAAGCAGGCAGTAATGCATCCACCCACCCATATGCATATTTGATGAGTTTCTTTCAGTTTCCATCTACCAAATTAACTCACAAGGCTTTGGTCAGTGTTGGAAGTCATTTGCCTAAAGTACCTTTTCTATAGAAATTAAAGAAGGCCCTGATCTTTTGACAACCAATGTGGTTGGGAAAAGCCACACTTGTATCTTTTATATATATATATATATATTATGTCATATGTAAACAAACAAGTTTGTTTTTGAAGTGTTGTAATGTATTGTAGAACAAATAGAAGGATATATTGGTTGCTGACAAACTTTTCTGCTCTGAAAGGATTTTTATCCTATATATTATGCTGTTCTATCAGTATTTATGCATTGAAAAATATATCTTTCAACTTGTTCTATATATATATATATATATATATATATATATATATATATACATACATACATGTATATAATACTTTTTTATATATAGATGTAATAGTTGTTCATACTTCAGTTGTTAGATATTCTATTCTATTAGTAGTTACAATGCATTTGGGGTGTGTGTGGGTGAATTAAACAGATTAGAAAAGAGGTTTCTGATGACAACTGGAGATGTCTATATTGAACACGAGTTCTGTTCCAACACTACTTTCTCTACACATTTCCTCTTGTTTTGACTGGTTGTGTTTAGAAATTGATCGTCTCAGATGATTCAGGTTGAAAGATTGCCTACACAGTTTTAACCAATTGCTCAGCTGGCTGAGTCTTTTATGTATTTACCTATTATCATCTTGTTCTATTCCAAAGTATGCACTTGCTGAGAAACATGTTAAAATTTGGCTTGTGAGTAATGAAACATTTGTTTTTACTTCTATTTTACACTTCACTCTTATTTCCCTCTCCATTTACTTATCATAACATTTCTTCACTCTCAGAATCTATTTAATATTCCATTTTATTTGACACTGGTTTTATTTTAATAATTCATTCCATATTACCAATTTTGTCTACTTCAATGACTGAACAACAACAATAACAACAACAGTGTAGTGTTTGTTTGCTGTAAGTTGGTTCCAGTTTGAGTTTGCTGGCAGTGAATTAATATTTTGTGTTTTAAAAAGAGATTATGATTCCATTTGATATTATTTTATTACTGTTAATCCTTTTGATGATGTTAGACTTTTATATGCATCATTTAAAAGTATCACATATAAATATTCTCTCGACTCTTTGTTAGTCTAGAAGTATGTGTCTATATACTGCCAGCAGTTACTTAACATCTCTCTCTCTCTCTCACACACATGCACACACACACAGATAGTAAAATACTAATTTTTTTTCTATTAATTTTCTTATACTGATTCATTGTTTTTTCTCGGGTGTTTGAATTATTTTTTCATCTCACTCCGCTTTTAAGATATCTTACTTTAGCATGCTTCATACTTTATTTTCAAAGTGTTGCTAAGAATTTGAGTTTTGAATTTTCTTATTTTATAAATTCAAAGAAAATATTAGTTACACATGGAGATGTTTGAATTTAATAAAAGTTCAGTACCTTTTCTATAGAAATTAAAGAAGGCCCTGATCTCTTGTCACAGTAAAGGTTTGCATTCACACTCTTGTCTCCTCTAATTGCACTTTAGGTAAATAGTAAAAAAACGATCTTTACTTTTTTATTCGTATTTATATCTTAACTATAAGATTAATAAACAGTCACAGAATGGCGCAAGATAATAAGTTTGTCATTTACTTAATTACATCTGAATCTTGTTCATGCCTGATATGCTTATATATATATATATATATATATATATATATATATATATATATATATATATATATATATATATGTAAACGATGATGATATATATATATATATATATATAAAATCAGTTCTGAAAGCAGAAAAAGGTAAAGTCAGCCTTGGTGAAACTTGAACTTGAGACTGTTAGGAAAACTGGGTACCACCAATAAATAGGTTTAGTGTGACGTTATTTTCTGTCACGCCACTGGCTTTATAATGATTTCTTAAGATGAAGAACTGGTACTCTTTTTTTTTTTTATGTGGAGAGTTTGTAGTTCAATCCTTTATCTCAATCAACAGATGGGCTGGAAAACCAAGTATGTCATAAGTATTTCGATGCAGAACCATGATGTACCAAAACCAATGTTTTAAATGATTTCAGTTTGTTAGCTTATCATTTGCATCAAACCAGGTCTCTTTGAAGTCATATATATTGAAGAATCTATTGGCAACAATGTCTTTCATTTTGTCACTATTTTTCTCATGCATAGCCATGGCTTTAGAAATCATTACGATTATAGGTTAGTTTTTCATATGGCAGTGGTGAAGCTGTTTTTCTTACTCCTTTAGAATAGTTGTATTCATTCTGTTTAAATGATTTAGAAAACTCTACTCAAATTAGTTTTTGTTATTGAACAAATTTATTATGAAAGCAATTTCAGCTTTGATCACCACCGCTCTCCCTTTTTACTCTGTGGCTGTATATAGGATTACATTGCCTAATGTATCTTTGGGTTACATTTTCTAGCAAGAAGAGCTTCCCCATAGCGGTTACTTTGTGGAAATTCACATGGTTATCATTATTGTAGTTGTTATCATCATCTTACGTTTACTTTTCCATACTGATATGAGTTAGAGGGATCATTACAGCCTGACTTGGGTCTGATTCCAAATTTCCTGTTGCCAATACTTATCCTACTAATTTATGGAAATGGAAAGCACCCACTCCTGTGTTAGGCTTTACAATTATGACGTCATGAGTTCACATTGTATCCTTAATTAAAGATACTCTCTTTCACATTTCTTCAGTCTACTCAGCTGGAAATGAGTACCACCACCAATTGACTGTGCAATGAACTGGCATCCCATTCAGGGATCAGGCTTCTATTCAGTTACTTAAATGCTCTAGAAAGAAACCAGAATAAGGTAAATCTCATAGAATTCTGAGGTTATAGTTTGTCAGCCAAGTAAAAAGAATCTTTTTCTTTACTGCTGAGAGTTGTCAATTGGTTTCTCTCCCCCCCCCACCCCTCCATCTGTGTAGAGATTAAAGTTTGGTGGAATAGTTGAAATCATCGTTCTTGAAATTTAACCAATTTTCCTTTAATTTTCTCCACCCAACAACACTTGCTTTTGGCACGTTTTGCATTGAAAAAAAAAAATGTAAGCCATTTTTATTCATATCAGTCAATATCAATTCTTTTTTAACATTAAATTGCATTTGTTTATATATATATATATATATATATATATATAATGTATCTTTTCTTTTTTCTTATATTTAAAACCCATTTTTTTCTATTTTTGCTTGTTTGAACAAATTTTTTTTTATCTGACCACTTGCCATGCATCTCTGGCTAATTAATTCTCTTTCCATCTAATCAATTAAGGAATCACTTTAACTAACCTATATCATTTAATATAGTATGCTTTATTTTTCCTTTAAATTCTCACAAATCTTACTAATCCTCTTACAGTAATGTTATGGCAATGTCATATTTTGTTTTTTTTTTGCCTTTTTTTACATTTTTGGAATGTCTGCAGCATAATGCTTCGTCTCCTTGGTTTATATTTTCAACACGTGTGCATCTTAAACACAGCAGCCTTTTCTAAATTATGCATAATATTTCTTTTCTTCATATGTTTTTCCCACTTTACATCTGTCAACAATATTTTATCTGGTTTTATCCATTATTGGATTTTCTCACTGAAATGATTTTCAAATTTGATTTTTCCATTTTTTGGGGTTTTTTTTTTTCATTTGTGTCTAAAGAAGATAAATTCCAAAACCTATCTTTTTTTTTTTTTCCTTGATCCTGTCATTGAACTGCAGCCATGCTAGAGCACTGCCTTGTAGTGTTTTAGCTAAACAGATCAATCTCAGCACTTGTCTTTTAAGTTTGGGTCTTATTCTTTTTTGTGAAACTCACAAACTCCTAAATGCAAATCAGCATGGCTTTCGCTGTGGCAGGGACTGTCTAACACAGCTCTTACACCACATTGAAGATGTACTCAAAGCCTTGGGAACAGGTTCGAACTCTGATGTCATATATCTTGACTTCAGTAAAGCGTTCAACAGGGTAGACCATAATATCCTACTCTCAAAATTGGCAAATGTTGGAATCCATGGAAAAGTTCTACACTGGATTAAGTATTTCCTGGCAAATAGAACACAACATGTTGTAGTTGATGGAGTTCTCTCAAGCCCAGCAAAAGTCACCAGTGGTGTCTCCCAGGGGACTGTCTTGGGTCCGCTACTCTTCATAATTTACATAAACGACCTTTCCCGTGTCGTACATTACTGCAAAGTGAAAATATTTGCGGATGACACTAAGCTCCAGCAAATCGTCAATGAAGAAGCAGACCGAACTCAACTCCAGTCTGATCTATATGCTGTGAGTCAATGGGCAGACAGAAACAAAATGCAACTGAACGAGGGAAAATTTGAGCTGATGCATTTTGGAAGAAATTCCTCACTAAAACAGCCATACTCTCTTCCTTCAGGGGAACCGCTCACAGCCTCTAACAATATCAGAGACCTGGGTGTAATTGTTGATGACGATCTCAGTTGGGGTGCACACATCAACAAGAAGGTCGATATAGCTCGTAGGATGGGTTCCTGGATCTTAAGAACTTTCCGGTCCAGAGAACAAAGTGTCATCATACCACTTTTCTCCTCCTTTGTATGGCCACACCTCGAATACTGCTGCCCACTGTGGTCTCCCCATACAAGACAAAACATCTCGAGGATTGAATCACCCCAGAGGGCACTCACTAAACGAATTGAAGGCATGGCTGCTCTCGATTATTGGGATCGCCTTAAAGCCTTGAAACTCTACTCTCTCCAGCGTCGCTGTGAGTGGTACATCATTTGTACCATGTGGAGAATATACCGCCAACTTTGCCCAAACGACCTGAACATTAGCTTCAAGGTTCATCCAAGACTGGGACCATGGGCCATACGTCCCCTGCCCAATTCAAGATCACAGCATGCATGTACACTGCAACATAATTTCTTTTCCTCAACAGGCCCTGCCCTATTTAACATTGTCCTGAAAGAGATCAAAGAGGAAAAGGATCCCATCAACTTTAAACGGAGTCTGGATAGATTCCTTCAAGGAATACCAGATAAGCCACCCATAATTGGATACAAATCACCCAACAAAAACTCACTACTTGAATGGACTATAAACAAAACTTGACTTAAACAGGATTCAAATAATCCTATTAGGTGGTGCTATTATGTTAGCCATGGCCTGGACCAATCTTTGGTCGAAACATATCTAAGTTTATGAGATGTGAACAAACCAACACCACTTGTTAAGCAATGGGGAGGGAAACAGATATAAAGACACACACCTATATGATGGGCTTCCACACAGTTTCCATCTACCTAATTCACTCACAAGGCATTAGTCAGCTTAGGAGGGTAGTAAGAAGAAAACCCACTTAAGTTGTTGCACATTGAGACTAAACCTGAAGCAAATTGAGCTTCTTAACCCCCCCCCCAGTCATGCCTGCACTTGTAACCACAAAGCCATGCCTGACCTGCACATCTAACTCAATATAGAGAACTTTATCAGTATACAGGGTGTTTCAAAAAATTTGATATCATTTGAGATGTAAATATCACAGAAACTACAAAGTCAAAGCAAATGAAACTAAACAGGCTTAATGTTGAGCAACATAAGATTTATTCCTCCAAATTTGAGTAAGAAATTCAAAGATATGTGGATTCCATGAACGAAAAGAAAACAGGCCATGAAGATGCTTCTTGGAAATGGTGCAGAACACATTCACTTTTGGTGAGACCCTCTCATGCTCAACTGTGGCATGGGGATTTTCTTCACCCAAAATGCAAACATTATGCTTATTGATTTTGCCATTCATATGAAATGTGGCCTCATCACTGAAAACAAGACGTTCCTTCAACTCGGCTTCTTCAAGTTTCTCCTGCATATCAACATAGAATTGTTTGCGCTTTTGCTTGTCATCTGCCATCATGGCCTGAATTAGCTGCAACTTGTTGGGTTTCATTAGCAAGCATTTCCTCGGGATGCACCAAGCTGTCATTGGAGGAATCTGAGTTTTCAGACTTGTTCTTCTTATGGACTTCTTGGGACTTCACAAGAGCTTTTGGCAAACCCGCTTAACCATCTCTTCCGATGTTAGTGGTCATCCAGATCCTTTTGCCCTGCACAAACAGCCTTCCTGTTTGAATTTTTTGTGCCATGTCCAAATCTTCATTGCCTTTGGTGACTTTTTAGAGAACTCTCTCACAAATGCATGCTGCACAGTCTTGTTCCACTGTGTTCAAGCATACTCCAACACACAAAACGCTTTTTCTCTTCCAGTAAATGCCATTTCTATACCCAGAAAGATAAACATATCAAACATTAAGCATAAAGTTTTGACCTCTTTCTACACGTGCAGTTAAAATTTGAAGTCATTTGAACAAGAATTGGCAAAGTTATTAGATGGTGAAATGATACCAAATTTTTTGAAACACCCTGAATATAGCTTAAATTTTTTAAAAATGCACACCAAACAACGATCTATTCCTCATCATACTTTGCCATCTGAATTGTTTTTTTAAATATTTTTATAAAATCTCAGCTAAAAATTCTAAACAAATTCCTTTCTGGTTTGCTATTTTTATTATTATTAACAGGTTGGCGAGCTAGCAGAATTGTTAGCATGCTGGACAAAATACTGACCATTTTAAGTTGAGGTTGACTTTGCTTTTCATCCTTTTCAGGTTGATGAAATAAGTACCAGTTGATTATTGGGGGTCACTGTAATTGACTTAGCCACTTCCCTAAAATTGCTGGCTTTGTGCCAAAATTTGAAACTTTTATTATTATTATTATTAGTAGTAGTAGTAGCAGCAGCAGCAGCATTTCCATTATCTACATCCTTAACAAACCACCCACCACCATCACCACCACCACAGCTATTGGTTGTTCATCATCAAGAGCTTGCCTCCATTCCTCTACTTTATTGTGCACACCACAAATGAAAATATATATTAATTTGCAAATATAATCTTTTTTAAATGCTTGGGAAAATTCGGAACTGTAGAAAATAAATTTGGTAAATACAACAAATTTGGCAGCTTCACAACACTTGTTCATTCTTCAAAACAATTACTTGACACTTTGCCAATAAAGGTGCTGCCAGTGATCTACTTTCTTTGGCTAAAACTGCAATGACTCTCACTGATCATATCTTCCATCAGTTTAAGTTCCCTTTATTAATCAGGCTTCTTTTGGCTGACATCCACATGAGTAACCGTCCATTATCGAAGCCAGACACATGTTTTACTTGAGAGAAGATGGACCAAGGTTGCAGACGTTTAGGGAAGCTGCTGCCTCTGTTGACATCAGAAGGTTTCTCTCGCTCTCTCTCATAGATTATATAATTATATAATTGTGTGTTTGTGTGTGAGAAAGAGGGATTGTTGAATGGCAATTAAATCTAGCTGGCCTCTAGTGAAACGAAATCTATTTTGTTAGATGTGCAATGTGAACTATGCGGAGATAGGTTGAGCATCAACATTGTTCAGTAAATGTGAATACATAGGATAACTTGTATGATGGGTTTGGACTATGAACGTGTAATTGAAAATAATGAAGCTGTTGGGTGGAAAAAACTGCCATTAATTTCTATCAAAATGGATTTTTGAAATATATAGTGTTAAATGGAATTAAACTTGGCAGAAGTTATTTCAAATGCATCTGAAAAGTTTCGGCCTCATCAATTAAATGGTTTAGGATTAAGATCCAAGTAAAAATTCAGGAAATCTTTTGTAATTAAACTATGGTGGGGGTAAAAAATGTGGCTAAAGTATATATTATTATCACAGAGATTTATTTGCATAGCAAGTGACCTGATCTGAGAGCGTATGCTGGAACGAAAACAATTGCAGCGTGGAAGGTGTTTGTAAGCCATTTAAAAACACACAAAAACTGTTAGATTCACTTAAACATTTAAATTTAATCTGTCGAAATATTTTCGTCACTTTCAGACCGTGACATGTTCACTGACAAAATTCCATGCTGCATCTGAGAAAGTAACAGTTCATGATATATATGTACGTGTGTGTGTGTGTGTATGTGTACGTATGTATGTATGTACATACGTACGTACGTATGTATGTACGTGTGTGTACATGTATGTGCGTATGCATACGCATGTATGTATGTGTATGTGAGTATTTACGTAAGTGTGTAGACGTGTCTGTGTACATGTGTCTGTTCAAGTTGTATACATGACTGTTACTTTGTTGAAGGTTGTATACACACGTATATGTGTATATATTATATATATATATATATATATATATATATATATATATATATATATATTTATATTATTATACAAACGTATATGTGTTATATATATATATATATATATAATATTTATATATTATATACACACGTATATGTGTATATATATATATATATATTTATATATTATATACACAGTATATGTGTATATATATATATATATATTTATATATTTATATACACACGTATATGTGTATATATATATTTATATATTATATACACACGTATATGTGTATATATATATATATATATATATTTATATATTATATACACACGTATATGTGTATATATATATATATTTATATATTATATACACACGTATATGTGTATATTATATATATATATATATATTATATATATTTATATATATATACACACGTATATGTGTATATATATATATATATATTTATATATTATATACACACGTATATGTGTATATATATATATATATATTTATATATTATATACACGTATATGTGTGTGTATATATAATATATATATATATATTATATATTATATACACACGTATATGTGTATATATATATATATATATATTTTTTATATATTTCTTTACTACCCACAAGGGGCTAAACATAGAGGGGACAAACAAGGACAGATAAAGGGATTAAGTCGATTAAATCGACCCAGTGCAAAACTGGTACTTTATTTATCGACCCCAAGAGGATGAAAGGCAAAGTCAACCTCGGCGGAATTTGAACTCAGAACGTAACTGCAGACGAAAAACGGCTACGCATTTCGCCCGGCGTGCTAACGATTCTGCCAGCTCACCGCCTTTCACATACATATATATAGGCACATGTGTGTGTGCGTGCGTCTGTCCCTCTCACCATCGTCTAACGGTGAATGGATACAACGTCTTAGATACATACATGCAAATATAGCCTAATTTATACATATATACAAATACACACAATCATATGGACACGTACACACACTCGCAAATAGATGTATAATCTTAAAGTATACACACATACACGCTTATCCATCTATACATGTCACTATTTTCGCGGATAACGGTTAAAATTCAAATTTGCTTTTTTTTTTACACACATATACAATACATACATATATCTACTACTCATACATGCATGCATGTACATACTCACATACACAATACATACACACATACATCTACACCTACGTACATACATATCCATTCACCGTTAGACGGTGGTGAGAGGGACAAACACACACACACATGTGTGTGTGTGTGTGTGTGTGTATACAACCTTCAACAAAGTCATGTATATAACTTGAACAGACACATATCAGTACATAAACATACGTTCACATGTACATACACACAGACACGTCTATACACTTACCTAAATACTCACGTACATACATAAGTATAGACATGCATACGCACATATACACACACACACACACACACACACACACACACACACCACACACACACACACACACACATATATCATGGAACTGAGGAAATGTCTTTGAAAATACTTGATGGCTTTATTTGGATACATCAGTTATTTTTCAATACTGTTTTCATATTCGATGTCTTTTCACAGACACACACGTGTACATATGTACACGTTTACATACTTGTGTGTGTATTATATAATACACACACATATTTATCTATCATATATTTGTGAAAAGCAGTTGTGCAAGCAACGGTGTTAGTAAATGTGATCAGATCGACATGAACATTTGCACACCTCTGTTCAAAGTGTTGGGGAGTTTGCATGGCAACTTTCAATTTGCTCAATTCAAAGGCGTGACCTCTAGGGCAAAATTCCTCATCTTCAAAATGTGACCCGAGTAGACCTGAATGAAATCTGGTTATAATACTAGTATATACATATATATAGTGCTCTGGGATCCTTCATCAATGATGTTTCTAGGGTCTTTCAACATCAGACCACCTCACTCAGTTGACTCAGCTGGGGTTGATCTTACATCCCAGGAGCAACAAGACACCATTCTACCCTCTTTATCCAAAGCCACCTAGTGACCTTCTGTCCAGCTTCAGAGATGGAATTTATGACCTTCTTCCTTGTTGCACCAGTAATTCCATGCCTGGTCAGATCCTTGCAGAATGAATACTCAACAAAATCCCAGCTGACAACTTTAATTGCTTTGAAATTTCCCCCCTCCCAGTGGGAATGGCTTTGACCCCAGTGCTCAATGTAGTTCATCAAGCCCAAGAGGATGAAAGGCAAAGTGGATCATGATGGAATTTGAACAGAAGAACATAGACAAAGGAAGCGCTACTCTGCATTCTGTTTGGTATGCTAGCGGTTAATGCCAGCTGCTTTCTTTATATCAATAGTTGTAATGAACTTGTTGTACACCTCCCAAAATATGGATGCACTGCTTTTCCATTGCTATTCATGTTGGTCAAATCAGTGAGTGAGGAGACACATTGCAGTCGCAGGATCTACAAAAAATTGCAGTTAAATATCCCTTGATTTACACTATATCAGCCTCAGACAAAAGGAAGGCACCTGAGATATTGGAATTCTAGAGGAATAAAAGACTGGGTTAATATAGCTGGGCTAAGTTCCATTATAAGTTTCTCTGACCAGGGCTGATCAAGGACTCAATAACAACTAGTCAGTGATTCCTTTACCATCTTCAGTATTACTACTGTTGTGTCACACAGCTGAAATTATTGAAGTATGATATAGCCAGCTTTCAGCTTAAGTTCTAAGCACAAAGCAGAATCATTGCAATAACAGTATTTTTCTTCTTTTTCTTTTCTTTTTTTTTTGTATCCAATAAACCTCTGGAGTTTATTGATTATATGTCTGAGATTCAAGATTGGAAATGAAGAAGGAAAATTATAAAATTTCCAAACAAGACATATGTAAGCAATATTTCACAGATCAATAATCAAATATACAGTATCAATGGTTTGTATGGTTTTCTGATGTTTGTTTGCTTTTACATTTCAATTTCAGGTTTCATTTCATTTACTGTATTTACTACTGTATAAGATGCATTTGCATATCTCGCTCTCAGGTGGCACCCCTAATTTAGTAAAAAATCTTGCTTCAAAATTCTTTTCTTTTATAGTTTTAGCTTTGGTCCAAGTATGTCACACACCAATTTTTTCAATTAAAATCAAATATAATGCAACTTGTACACCATTAATTACAGTAATTTTAGAAATCATAATGTGTAAAACTTTACACATTATCATAAAATCTCAGATTCTCTTTCTCACTGTTTTCTTTTTCTTTTCTTTTTTCTAATTTGTTAACAGAAATGTATGCAAGAAGCTCATTCGATAATCATTCGAAATCCCAAGCTCTCGGATATGTCAAAGTCTGCAATGGCACAAAGAAACTGGCAATTTGTGGAAACTTTATTGAAAGAATGTCGAACTAAGGTTTGTATTTTCAGTATTTTAGATCTGTTTTCCCAGCTCGCTTGGGTTGAGTGGGTTAATATGGTCTGAGTGAATTTTTATTCAGTTTCTGCCCTTCTTAACAGGAAGACGACCGCACTAGTTGTCTTATTTGTCATAGTTTCTACCTGTCCTTCCTAACACCAACCATTCTACAGAGTGTATCAAATGCATTTCATTGTTGCCCCAGCACTACAAAGGTTGTCATCTTTTCAACAAGACTAAAAGCGTCTTCTCAATCACCACCACCAGCACCATCCATAATCACAACGACCAACAGCATCACCCTTCGGTCACCTCTTACAATACCTGGGAACACAGATATACAGTAAGCTGGAAATGTTTTTCAAATAGTTTAACATTTATTTCTTAATAAGCTGTTGACCCAAGATGGTTTTATTTTGGAGATGAACATTAAAAAAATTGGTAATGATACGTCAGTTGTCTGATTTTAATAACATATCAACAGGATCAGAATCACTTAGCAGTTATAGTCTTGCCTTACACTTACTTTGAAGTGAAGTCTAAGAGACCCTTGTTGTTCATTTATTTATTTATTTAGGTCAAAGTAATTTGTGGAAGGAGTGCAGACAGTCAAATTGAAAGGTTATCATATAAGTGTTTGAGAAGTTGATTGTTCAGATCTCATTCACAGGCACTGCTTTGTATCTGGGGTTTAAAACAATTTGTTATCAAATGGTAGAGGCAGGCCACCTATCTGAAATATAATGGTGGGGTGGCGTTGGCAAGATAGGAACAACATGATGTCATCTATAACAACAACAGTGTCCAACTGACAAATGGTTTGTTTGCTTTCTGTACCGAGTCCAGATCCTTGTGTAATGGGCTCAAAGAGAGGATTTGGTGCTTCCCAACGAGCACATGGTTTCAGGTTCAGTCTCACTGCATGGCAACATTGGGCAAATGTTTTCCACTATAGTCTTGTGAATGGATTTGGTAGATAGAAACTGAAAGGAGCCTCTAAAGTGTGTGTGTGTCTCTGCCCTTGTACTAGCCTCAGGTAATGTTTGAGTAAGTGTTACTGTCACGCAAGCAGTGTCATTTGTTTCCAGTCTTCCATGGAAACATATCCAACCAAGGATAAATATCAACATGCTTGGAAACAAGTGAAGATTGGTGACAGGGAGAGCACCTGGCCATACAAAATCTTCCTCAGTGTATTCCATCTGATCCATGCCAGCATGGGAAAGTGAAATTTAAAGTGATGCTGATAATGATCTCATCTATAATCCAAATGTTTCTCATCAATGCATCGTATAGATTCTTCTAATCACAAAACATTGACTAATTGACTCGATTATCTGCTGATGTGTAAATCAACGAAGAACAGAAAGAAGTTGTTGAAGTAATAATCCTTGTTACTATGGTGATCTGGGCTGCACAGGTGGGAGTTTCTCTTAAATCATTATAATTATTGTTGTAGGTGAAGCAGATATGTTATTGTAGTAGTGGACAATATCTAGGATGAAAGGATTAGTCGAATAATTAGTTGTAAATAATAATTGTATAGGTGAGATGAAAATATGAAACTGTGGACAGAGATTATGTTTAGGACTTAGTGTTACCATTTTTGCCCTGTGTGCTATATATCAAATCAAAATCGAAATCGATGAACATCAATGGAATTTGTAGTTTGTGGTACCAGTGCCGGTGGCACATAAGAGAACCATCCGAACATGGCCGTAGCCAGCACCGCATCGACTGGACTCCGTGCTGGTGGCACGTAACAAACACCATCCGATCGTGGCCATGCCAGCCTCGCCTGGCCTCCGTGCCAGTGGCATGTAAAAAGCACCATCCGAGCGTAGCCGTTCGCCAGCCTTGTCTGGCACCTGTGTCAGTGGCACATAAAAAGCACTCACTACACTCACGGAGTGGTTGGCGTTAGGAAGGGCATCCAGCTGTAGAAACACCGCCAGATCTGACTGGCCTGGTGCAGCCTTCGGGCTTCCCAGACCCCAGTTGAACCGTCCAACCCATGCTAGCATGGAAAGCAGATGTTAAACGATGATGATGATAGTTAATCCAAACATGAAAACACAAAGAGAAAACACAACAATGTGAGGACGTGGAACAAGTATAGTATTATTGGACGCTCAGGAAAGAAGGAGGGTTTAACGTTTCGAGCGGAGCTCTTCGTCAGAAACATAGGAAAAGGAAAGATCCGAAGACAGAGGAAAAAAAAATCCCCAACAGTACACACGCGGTCACATTTTGAATGACCGGAAGGGAATGGGTGAAGAAAAAGTTCTTTCAAAGGCAGGAGAGTGCAAAAGGAGATATGTGTGTGTAAGTGTGGATATGTACATGCGCGCAGGTCTGCGTGTGTGTGTGTATGTGTGCAATGATAACACGTGTGTGTGTGGTTGTGGCTGTTAATCTATGTGTGTGGTAGGGCTTAGTATTGTTTAAGGTCAAGGAAGAATGAATTAGGAGTGGCTCTTGTGTCTACCTACCCATGTGCGTAGAAGAATGGTCAATGGAAGGTACTGGTAGTTTGAAGTATGTGTGCGTGTATGTATATGTATTGTGTGTATGTTTTTGTATGTATGTGTATGCGTAGAGTTTGTGTGTGGCAAATAAGTGTACTTTAGTTTGTGTATGTGTGCTTGTATGTGCGTATGTGTATATACATGTATGTATAATTGTGTGTATGGGATGTATATGTGGATTCATTTGTGTGTGTATGTGCGTGCATGTGTATATATGTGTGTGAACGTGGAGATGTCAGGTTGCGTGCATGTGTGTGAACGTGGAGATGTGTGTCAGGTTGTGTGCATTTTGTTGTGTATGCGCGTGTGCTTGACTATGTGCATGTATGTGGTTGTGTGTACGTTTATATGTGTGTGTGTGTGTGTCTAAAGGTAGGTGTGTCTGTGTGTGTGGGGTTGGGTGGGATAGGTTTCTGTGCATTCCTCTGTGTGTGTGTACGTTTGTGTACGTGTGTGTGTGTACGTGCATATGTGTGTGTGCGCATGGGTGTGTGTGGGTGGGTGTATATGTGTATGTTTGTGTGTGTGTATATGTGCATGTATGTATGTTGTATGTGTGGTGTGTGGGAGGTATGTGTGTGTTCATGGATACGTGAGTGTGTGTGTGTGTTCGTGTATAAAAACAATAATTTATAAAACCATAAATTATAAACAATAAAAAAACAAAAAATTATAACAATAAAATTATAAAAACAATAAAATATAAGGAAGTTGATCCAATATAAAAGACATAATTGCACGTAAGGAATGAAAAATGAAAAAAGGGAGAGAAAAAGAGAAGAGAAGAGAAGAAAGAAGAAATAAAGTTGCTTGTTGCGGGAGGTGTAGAGGCAGTCACTAAGAAGAGGGGGCTGTGTTAAGTCCGTGCGGGATATTAGTCTGTGAATTGAATATATATAGGGCTGTTCCAGATGAAGTCTGGATTGTGGCAATCCATTGTGTAGAGCCTAGACCAAACACAGATGTTAGAGGGGGAATGGTTGGTTAAGCATCCCGCAGAGGTTGCATTTTATACAGTAAATAACCCTTACTAGCACTGCAAATATAAACTGAATATATCATAGTTTTGAAGTAAAAATCTGTCCCACTCACCTGTCTAAAGATTTTAATGTTAAAGGTAACAAATTTCATTGAAATTTATTGTTTTATATAAGAATATATTTATATATTCTTACTACTATCGTCAGCAGTAGCAGCGACATTTTATCGTGTGTCTGAAAATTTATTTGGTTTCTTGTTGACCACTTCTTCCCCTCTGTCCATGTTTATGCCTCTCATGACTAATGAGGTCGATTCTTGCATGGAAGTGTCTGTTGCAAAGTTCACTCGGGATCCATGGTCGAGGCTTCGGTTGTTGCAGCCTCCATGTGAGAGTAAGAAAGCAAATAGCCAGCCAATGTATTCTGTCAGGCTTGGCCAACTCAAATTACATTTGCAGGCCACTTTAATCACAGAAAGTTTTTTGATGGCCGCTTGTATACTTTATGCACTAATAGCCAAATAATCAAATTACAGAATCAAGAATTATTCATACTTTCCATTTGTTTAAAATCATAAAATTGCAAGCTATGGCTTTATTGCCTCTCATAAACCTTAAGTTATCCTAGCGAAAACAGTAGTATCTTTCTTTTTTATTTTTCATTACAATCTTTAATTTTTGATAAAAAATTTTTAAACGTTTATTTAAATAAACCCATTTCAAGAAAGTATCAAGCGATCCACAAGATAAACGTGTGTGGGCCGCATGCGGCCTGCGGGCCTCAGGTTGGTCAGCCCTGTATTATGTTGTCACTTGTGTGGTTAGTGGAAGTGAGAGGTGAAGAGAAAGAGAAGAATATTAAAGGCATGAAGAGGAGAGTTACATGGTTAAAAAGTTTGTTGAAGTGGTAGAGAGAAAGAGAGGAAGATAAAGTGCTTTGTAGCACGGAATTTCAAAATCATATAATATATTATTCTAACTGAAAGTGAAATAAATTAACAAAATAAAAATATAAATCATCCTTTCTTTCTCAAATAGCTTCTCTTAATCTTTTTCATTCTCTGGAATGTCCACAGGTCCTACTTGTGTGTATATATATATATATATATACACATATTTAATGTCCAAATTCCATGCTGACATGGGTTGGATGGCCTGACAGGAGCTAGGCAAGTCAGAGAGCTGTACTAGGTTCCATTATATGCTTCTGGATGGTTTCTATGACTGGATGCCCCTCCTAATGCCAATCCCTTTACAGTGTGTGCTGGGTGCTTTTTACATGGCACCAACACCTGCAGGGTTGCCAAGTAATTTGCGTGGCAAAAAGTGGAACTGAGGGAGATGGTTTTGTACCAGCTGAGAGGTTATAGTATAGTAGAGGGATGGTAATGGGTGTCACTTGGCTACGTCAGTAGGAAAAAGGAGAAATAATAGGAAATTTAGAGAAAAATATGATGATGTGGCAGTGTGTGGGGGGTCATAAGTGGTAAAGGGGGATGAAGGAGAATGTTCCATAAGACTGTGGAAGGAGATGTTTAGAGATGAGGAAGAGGTGTCTATACAGGCACACACTCACACATATAAATGATGAGCTTCTTTAGTTTGTCTACGAAATCCATTGACAATGATTTGGTCAGCCAAGGCTATAGCAGAAGACACTCGAGAGCTACACAGTGGTTGAGAAACCAGCTTCTTGACCATGCAGCCACTTCTGCCTCTATAATGAGTTTAAATTTGTCTTTTCTAGTATATAGTCATAAACAGCTATGATTGAAAGATATCCTTCTTTGAATTATTTTCATCTTTTGAGGTATTTTACATTTGTTTTGATTTCTGTAGCCCTCATTTTCCCATTTAAAGAAAAAATTTCTTTCTCTCATCAGACAAAACGAATGTTGGTTGAAAAAATGGGTCAAGAAGCAGTAGAACTGGGTCATGGAGAAGTAAACATCACAGGAGTGGAAGAAAATACTCTTATTGCTAGTCTCTGTGACCTTCTGGAGAGAATCTGGAGTCATGGATTATTGACAAAGAAGGTAAGTGAACCAAAGTTTGGAATTAGCCATACAATACTCTTCCTTTAACACACACACACACACACACACACACATAGGCAATTATACAGATATACAAGTTAAATATAAAACAGCTTGGGTTTGGTATGTATATATATACATATATATAGTATAGTATATTATATATATATATATATATATATATATAATGTATTATTATATATATATATGTATGTATATATATATATATATGTATGTATATATATATATATATATAGTATGTATATATATAATATATATGTATGTATATATATATATATTGTAATTATATATATATAATATATGTATGTATATTTTATATATGTATGTATGATATATATAAATATGTAGTATGTATATATATATATGTATGTATATATATATATATATGTATGTATATATATATTATATAATGTATGTATATATAATATATATGTATGTATGTATATATATGGATGTATGTATATATATATATATATGTATGTATGTTATATATATGTATGTTGTATATATATATATATATGTATGTATGTATATATAATATATGTATGTATGTATTATATATATGTATGTATGTATGTATATATATATATGTATGTATGTTATATATATATATATATGTATTATGTATATATATATATGTATTTATGTATGTATATATATATATATGTATGTGTTATATATATATGTATGTATGTATATATATAATGTATGTATGTATATATATATATATATGTATGTATGTATATATATATATGTATGTATGTATAATATATATATATATTTATTATATATGTATATATATATGTATGTATATATATATATATATATGTATGTATGTAATATATTATGTATGTATTATATATAGTATATGTATGTTATGTATTATTATATATATGTATGTATATTATATATATGTATGTATATATATATATATATGTATGTATATATATATATATATGTATGTATATATATATATATATGTATGATATATATATATCTATGGTATATATATATATGTATGATATTATATATATGATAATAGAATATATATATGTAATAGTATATATATATAAGAATATTATATATATAAGAATATTTTCGCTGAGAAGAATATTTTCGCTTTTGATGTAGTATTTGCAACTAGAACATACTCGCGAATACACGTGTTAAAACGCACGTGTGTTACTTCCCGAAATCGAAGTGATTTTATTCTTCGTCTGTGAATCAACAAGACACAGTATTTTTGAGAAGGATATTTTCGTTTTGATGTATATCTGCGTGTTCTTGAAAAAAGCCTCTGAAAAATTTGCTGCTTAATACCAAATCGCTTAGGAAAATATAGAAAGTATCGTGAAACTGTTGCATGTGCTAAATCGAAACTCAAACCCCTTTTGTTTACAAAGTGCGCTTGGGGAGGAATATAAAAGGTCTGTCTTGTCTATCTATCTTCCTTTCTTATAAAAAGGAATCACGTAAGTACTCTCTGTCAGCGGTAAGGTAAGATATATTTATCTTGTTATCATTAGTGTTCTTTCAAACAGAAAATAATTAAAAAACAAAAAAGATATAAAAATATAAAAATACGCGGTATTCTATCTTTATAATCTTTATAATTTCGTGCCTGCCACGCACTCTCTTTCTCTTTTTACATTTCTATTTCTATCTCTCTCATACATTTTTATTATTTGTTATCATTAGTGTTCTTTCAAACAGAAAATAATAATTAAAAAGATATAAAATACGCGCTATTCTATCTTTATAATCTCTCCTCTCTTTCTTACATTTCTATTTCTATCTCTCTCATACTGTTTATACCTTATCTGTCTCCCCATCCACCAGACCCTCTATTTCCGCTCTCACTCTCCCCTCCTCCCT